>NC_134868.1:58123358-58450858 GCF_049852395.1 Peromyscus maniculatus bairdii | reverse complement strand
GGGGCGAGCTCCGGGTTCGCCGCCATCGCCGCCGCGCGCGCGCGCTCAGGAAGCAGTGTGGCTGTGACCCCGCCTCCCCCCGCGCCCCCTTTTCCCCCTCCTTCCTGCCCTTGCTCCCCCCCCTTCTCCTCCTCCACCTCCTTGCACCGCCGCCCGCGCCCAGTGTATCTACTCCCTCCACACGTCACTCGCCAGCGCGCCATGCAAATCACCGCCGCCGGCGGCTCCCATTGGCCGCGGCGCGCTCATTTAATGGCAGCCCGGGCCCGGCGTATGGCTGCTGGGCCCCCCGCGCCACCGGCCCCGCGTGCGCCTCCGCTCCGAGCGCACGGCCCCAGGCAGGCAGCGGACAGCTTGTCCTAGGCGCAGCGGCCCGGCTCTCTGGCTCTCTGCACGCGTTGGCACTCCCACCGCTGTCCCTAACCCCCTCCCTAGCTGCACCGCGATCGCCCCCTCCGAACCCCCCTCCGAGTCCCCCTCAGCGCCTGGCTCCCCCCAGGCACCTGGGACCAGCACATGCCCAGCGCACGCGGCGCGCCGCCCTGCTAGAAGTTGCGGCCCCGGAGTTGGAAGCCGCCAAGGAAGCCAGCGCAGGAAAGAGACTTCGAGCCGCCAAGAGGAGGCAGCGAACCCCGTGTCGGGCCCAGTGGCACCGCTTCAGACCCAGAAAGTGGAGCCTCAACTTGGCCACGACTGCACCTGTTTGCACAGCTCAGCCGAGAGCGCCCGGACTGCGGCAGCGGCGGCGGCGGCGATCGTCCTGACCAACGGCCCCTTTGGCAAGTGGTTTGTGCACCCGGAGAAACTTTCCACCTGCGAGCTGGACCCGCGCTAAGTGCGTGTGCTTTTGCCTCTTTTTTGTTGTTGCCTCCACCCAACCCCCTTCTCTCTGCTAGGCACCCCCCCCCCCAGTCTCTCTGGGCTGATCCTCTCTCCACCCACCCACCCCCACCCGGCCGTCTATGCTCCAGGCCCTCTCTTTGCGGTGCCGGTGAACCCGCTAGCCGCCCAGATGTACAGCATGATGATGGAAACCGACCTGCACTCGCCCGGCGGCGCCCAGGCGCCCACGAACCTCTCGGGCCCGGCCGGGGCGGGCGGGGGTGGTGGTGGGGGCGGGGGCGGCGGCGGCGGCGGGGGCACCAAGGCCAACCAGGATCGGGTCAAGCGGCCCATGAACGCCTTCATGGTGTGGTCCCGCGGACAGAGGCGCAAGATGGCCCAGGAGAACCCCAAGATGCACAACTCGGAGATCAGCAAGCGCCTGGGGGCCGAGTGGAAGGTCATGTCCGAGGCCGAGAAGCGGCCGTTCATCGACGAGGCCAAGCGACTGCGCGCGCTGCACATGAAGGAGCACCCGGATTACAAGTACCGGCCGCGCCGTAAGACCAAGACGTTGCTCAAGAAGGACAAGTACTCGCTGGCCGGCGGGCTGCTGGCGGCCGGCGCAGGTGGCGGCGGCGCGGCCGTGGCCATGGGCGTGGGCGTGGGCGTCGGGGCGGCGGCCGTGGGCCAGCGCCTGGAGAGCCCGGGAGGCGCGGCGGGAGGCGGCTACGCGCATGTCAACGGCTGGGCAAACGGCGCCTACCCCGGCTCGGTAGCCGCGGCGGCTGCGGCCGCGGCCATGATGCAGGAGGCACAGCTAGCCTACGGGCAGCACCCGGGCGCGGGCGGCGCGCACCCGCACGCGCACCCGGCGCACCCGCACCCGCACCATCCGCACGCGCATCCTCACAACCCGCAGCCCATGCACCGCTACGACATGGGCGCCCTGCAGTACAGCCCCATCTCCAACTCTCAGGGCTACATGAGCGCGTCGCCTTCGGGCTACGGCGGCATCCCTTACGGCGCCGCAGCAGCCGCCGCCGCCGCGGCGGGCGGCGCGCACCAGAACTCGGCTGTGGCGGCCGCGGCGGCTGCGGCGGCCGCATCGTCGGGTGCCCTAGGCGCCCTCGGCTCGCTGGTCAAGTCAGAGCCCAGCGGCAGTCCGCCGGCCCCCGCGCACTCGCGGGCGCCTTGCCCCGGGGACCTGCGCGAGATGATCAGCATGTACCTGCCCGCCGGCGAGGGTGGCGACCCGGCGGCGGCAGCGGCTGCCGCGGCCCAGAGCCGGCTGCACTCGCTGCCACAGCACTACCAGGGCGCGGGCGCGGGCGTCAACGGCACGGTGCCCCTGACGCATATCTAGCGCCGCGGGGACGCCGGGGACAGTGCGGCTCCAGGCCGCCGACCCGGCGACGAAGAGCGTGAGGCCTGCGCCGGAGCCTCCAGAGCTCGACTTTGTACAGACGTCTCCGCGTTTTTGTCAAAAGACCGCTCTGGAGATCGGAGCACTAGGTGACACCTGCCCCCTCTCACCTTTTCCCGGGACTCCGAGGCGCTGACACCAGACTGGCGTCATAGACAGAACTTTGGTGTTTTCACGAGACCTTTTGTACAGTATTTATCGTCCGCAGAGGAGGCACACAGCGTTTTCTCGGCTCGGGAGGACAAAGGACAAAACCCAGCGAGGCAATGCCAACTTTTGTATGACTGCCGGCTCTGTAACTTTCCCCGGGCTTTACCTCCCGCCGGCTCTTCTGCCTGAGGCCAAGTGACGGACCTCGAGCTGTTCTCACTTGTTACAAATGTAGTAAGGCAGATCCAAACATTTACAAGTTTTTTGTAGCTGTTACCGCTCTTTTGGGTTGGTTGGTTCATTTATACCGCGGTCCCCTCTCAGACGGTGGAGATATATTCTGGGTTTTGTAAAACTCTGTATCCGAGCATTTCCATTTTTTTGTTTTGTTTTGTATTATTTCTTGTAAATGCGTTGTGACATTTTTATTTTAGGCGTTGCGGTACGGGGGGGAGAGGAGTCAGATTATGTACATAGCCTGCAAGTCTTTCATCTAAAAAAAAAAAGAAGAGAAAAACAAGAGATTTCCCCACCACCACCAAAATGCATCAAAATTTGAATCAATACGTTTAAGAGAGAGAAGCCCGTTTCCCTATGAAATTGAAACGTGCTAATTTTATATGCATGATTTATGAGTTCAAAATACAATTAGCAATCTGTTGGAGGAAAAATACCAGTAGGGCCCAAGGGTAAGAGAGCCCCGCTGAACGGAGGGCAGCGCTTCAGTGGCTTTATTCAGTGGGAAAAGAGAAAGCTAAACTCCGTGGATTATTCTGTAGAGCTGACGTTAACACAAAAGGGAGAAACTACAGAACACTTCCTAATGGTTTCACATTTTAACCGCCGCGGCCCTGGCACAGTTTTTGCATTTTATTTTTGCTGTGGCTCTGCCCTTCACCTGCTGTAGTAGTTTCTGAGGCAGCTTGGTCCTGGTTGGGAGGAGAAAGGACAGTACTCAGTGGTGGGACTGGTGGGAAGAGGCCAGGGATGGGGGACCACGACCACCACCAAGACAGCGTGCCTTTGATAGCTCTGTAATTGGGATTGTAAGTGAAATTACCTTCCTGTGGTTCGAGGAAGCAATCCTGACCCAGAACGCACCACCAGAGTGTCCCTCACCCAAATCCTACCCAAACACCTCCCCCTTCCTCTCTGGGAAAATGCAACATGATTTCGCTGATTTCCTTACACACACACACACACACACACACACACACACACACACACTCACACAGAGAGAGAAAGAACCGACCACCCCCTCTCCTGTGTGAAACGGGATGCAGGTTGCTAGGGAATGTAAACACAGAATACGGTGTTTATTATTCCTGACCAGATCTTGAGGTTGTTTGATGCTTTAAATATTTTTAATTATATTTTTTCTAGGTGTTTATTGGTACATTGCAGGGTTTTTTTTTCTGGAATTTAAAGTTTTCTGTAAAACTTCGTCTTCAAGTAATCTGACAGCATTAAATATTGCATTTAAAAGCTATACTGCAGTAAATATGTTTTGAAATTAATCATGACATTAGAATGAAATTCTATTTTTGAAGGAAATTTCCCTTAAGTCCAGATGAGAAATAATACTAATTTCAACATTCTTTCCCCTCATTTCCCCCCACTTCCTTTTCCTTTTTCCTTTTTTCTTTCTTTTTCTTTTTCTTTCTTTCTTTCTTTTTTTTTTTGAATGAATATGAAGTAGCCATTCGAGAGTGGACTTACTCTATCAGTTCAGCAAGACCTTAGCTCAGCCTACATTGGAGAATATCTTTCCGTATAAATGCTAATCTTACAAAGCGACATGTGTGATTTAAAAAAAAAAAGTCATTTTGATGATTTTGCTTAAACCCCTCACTCCTTAAAGTGATTGCAAGAGCTCCGAGAACACTGCCCACTACTTTCTGATGAGGTATTAAAAGGACGCCTGCTTTTGTTTTTCCTCTCCTCATTTTTCCTTTAGGGTTTTTGCTCTGTTGTTTCCAGAATGGCTTTGCTTGCTTAGGAGTCCAAGAAGGCAGTCCGGGAAGAAGAGCCCAGTAACCTCCTTGGGGAAATCCTAGGGTACTTTCGGGGTCCAGCCCACCTTCCCCTTAATACACAAGGGCCTTTGCTGACTGGTCCCCAACACCAAGGTCTTCTTTCTGTAGTGGGGGCAGGAGTAGCCACACTCACCTCTGTCAAGCCTGGGCTTCTGGGGTTCCTTGGCTGCAGGCAGCTAGCCCAGGGCTCATCGCCATAGGAGTTAGGACCCATTGTAAGTGAAGCGCCACACATAAAGTTAGTCATCTAGCGATCACCAGACGGCTCAGCCCCCTCATTTTTGTGTGTGTGTTGTGTGTTCCCGGCTTGAACTCCACCCAGTGAGCTGGGATGCTTTGTGCCAGGCCTCCACACCACCTTCCTCTGGGTTCTGCTGGTGTGAAAGACGAGGAGGAATTCTCTAATGACTTAATTTGAAAATAAAGCAGGAGGATTAAGGGGGACTCCTCTCCAAATGGGGGCCAGATCCGGGCAGGCTCTCTCCAGTTTAAATAAGTGGAGAGGATTTTCACCTAGGCCTTACTTGGAGCACACAGCTCAAGGATAAATGCAGTTCCTAACCAAGCAACGCACGTTGGTGTTCAAGTGAGATTCTTTGTGGTCATTATTACATGATAATTCACTTCCAATGCACGGGCGGCGTTCCGTTCCATTAGTGCAATTTTGTTTAAAATCTCTGTGGAGAGCGGGGCAGAATCTTTGTCAAGCCTGGATAAAGTTTGCGTAACTTTGTGTAGGGCACCTGGGTGGCTTCTAAACTCACCGGTGAACTAAGCAGGATGATTTGCTTGACGGTCTCGCCCCCCCCACCCCTCCCCGCCCCCTCTCCTTTCCCTCCTTCCCTCTCTCCTCTTCCCTTTTTTTTTCTTCCTCGCTTTAAAAAAACAAAAACTCACTGGCCCCTTTTTATTGTTGCCACTGAGACTTTGACACCCTCCCTCAAGCCCACTAGTAGGCAGATGAAACGAATTAATTTTTTTTTTTAAGGAGTTGCGGGCGCAGCGCGCCTGATCTGCAGATGTGTCGGGATGTGACTGATAGGTCTATTAAAATCATGCGTGTGGGAGAAGAATAACACTCATATTCACGCATTTCATTTTCCCCGACAAAGACTGGGCACTGCCGAGCTCTGTCTCCGGAAAATTCCAGTCAGTTCGAGAAGCCCTCCTAGCACTCGTGCCCTGGGGACGCAGGAAAGCAAGCTCTGTCCAGCCGGGGTCGAGCTCCGCTGGCTGGGGCCCCGGGTGCTCTTCTGGTCACGCCCTCTCCCCCACCCAGCTTCCGCAGCGGGTGTCCGGGAGCCCAGCGGTGGAATCCAACCCTAGGTTAGAGTCCTGGGAAAGTTCAGGAGAAAAACAGACTTGGCCTTGGCACCGGGACTACTTGGCGGGACTGAGAGGCCCCGGCGCATGGGGAGGAGGGATGCGGCGCGGGTCCCCGGGAGAGAGCGCCGGAGTCCTTCTGTGCCGGGTGGCGGGTGGACTGGTGGCAGCCAGGCAGCCTCTCCGGCTAGGGGCGCCGCACCCCTCCCTCTCTTCTTGCCCTCCTTCCTCCCCCGCCTCTCGCGAGGCTCTTCCTCTCCAGCTGCGCCCCGCAGGACCTGGCTTCATCCTCCCCCCCCCCCCAGAACCAACCAGCGGGGCAGTGCGGCCACGGACGTGGCCGGGTGTTGGGGCCAGGACCCCTCGGGGAGCGAGCCGGCCTCCCGTGGCGCTCGTGCCCGGACTTCTGCGCTCTGCCTCCGGCGTCCCAAGTCACGCTTGTGTGGTTCTGCTCTCCGCTGAGCCCCGCACCTCGCTCTTCTCTCACGCCCCTCTCTGCACCCTCTCCCTGGTCCATCACTTCTTCCCATCCCCTCCCTTCCCCTCGCCCTCGGTCTGCAGCTTCGGCTCACGCTGGGCTTTCCCTCCGTGCGCTGACAGGCCCTCTCTTTGTCTTGATGCTCGGTCCGCTTCCCGCCTCCGAGGCCCCTCTCCTCTCCCCACGCATGCTCTCCAGCATAGCCGCCCCGTCGGAGGCCCAGGTTCAGAGCGATATCCATCCTCTCTTAGAGTTCCTCTATCCTTGCCGGGGTGGCAAGTCAGGGCCTGGCGCCCACCCTACTCATGTCCACGCTTGCCCAGAGGCCGCTGGGGAATTAAGAAAGGAGGGTTTGTGTCCAAGACTGCAGGATCACAGCGGAGAAAGTCCTGGCCTGGGGTCAGCCTCAAGCCAAACCCTTTCACAATCAGTGGGGGAACCAAACAGGTCCCAGGCGGGACGGCAACAAGTGGGCGCAGAGAGGGGGAGGGGAGACAGGGTCTCCTGGAAAGCAGAGACCAGGATGAGGCAGAGTGGCCTAGTTCGGCCCGGACCAACGGGCACAGGCGGGATCGCCTGGGCCTCGGTCTGGGCCTGGACAGTGGCAATCTGCCTTCAAAGGTTTCGATCTCAGGGAAGTGTCTGCTCTGGCCTAGTCTGGGGGTCCACTAGCATGCTGCTTGCTCCTTGGGATTCGAGTCTCAGGAGAAAGCTTCGCAGGCCTCTGCCCAAGAGGCAGAGGTTTTATAAACACCACTCAGCACCCTTAAGCAGCAATTAAAAAAAAAAGTGAATTAAAAAAATAAGACCCAGTCCTTGAAAGCTGAACTTAGCGGTCCTTTCACGAAACCCTGCTTTATTTTAGACTCTGCCCGCTCTTCACATCATCTCGTTGGGAGCTGTGGGTGAGGTGGTGTTGAAAAGAATACGTTATTACTGCCGCTTTGCCGCCAGACCTGGTTCTCTACACGGGGTGAGTGAAATACCAACGGGCAAAACCCACTGTTTGTGCAGACTGACGGAGGCCTGGGACGCGGAGCTGCGGGCTGGAGGGAAGCTGGGTGATAAAGAAGGAGGTAGGCTCAACCTTCCTTAGAGCCCTGCGGACTCACACTGAGACGATGCTGCTAATGTTGGACAGGTGTGGAAAATACGCAAGAGCTCAAGGAGGTAGTGTGTCCATAGACAAAGAGCATGTGTTTGGAAGTTAAAACAAAAAGCACAAAACTGCCAGATCTTCCAAAATTTCACTTCCCCCTAAGCAAACACCACCAGCAGGGAAAGGACAGAACCGGTTTTAGTTAGGTGTTTCTTGTTTTGTGTGTGTGTGTGTGTGTGTGTGTGTGTGTGTGTGTGTGTGTGTGTGTTTAAATGATACAGCTCTTGGTGAGCTCACACATCCTGGCACAGTGGGCACGGTGTGGACTTTCACACGCACTGAGATGGAAAGTATGTTCCGAGTTCAAAGTTCAAAATCAAAGACCAGAATGCTGCAGGACCAGCTGCTAAATGACCTCTAGGGGAAATTTGTCTGTGACAGGGACGCTGGCCATCCAGTCTTCTTGAATGCCCTGCGGGCAGCTCGTGAGGATTTAATTGCCCTCAGCCACTTCAGAACAGCCGTGTGGGTACATTAAAGACGTTGTTTGTGGAGAACAGCAGGTCACCACACGCAATGCCTCGGAATAGTCAGCCAGTCAAATCAGTGGAAAAATCAGCTTTTGTTAGATTTTGCAGTTTCGGGAATTAGGCATTCACGGCAGAGCCGCAGTTGTGAGAAATTGCAATGTCAGGCGTGTTCCCAGTGGGGAAATATTGTGAGTGTGGAGAAACGTAAGATTGGGCCTGACAATGAGGAAACTGACAGGAACCATCACCCAGACGTTGTTTTCTCTCCCAGCACCCCGGAAATGCTAACAAGAGATGTTATGAGGCAGCGGTGGCACACTGCGTGGGGAGAGACATGCACAGTGCGAGACCTGACCCCAATTCCACATGAGTCAGGGAATCCACGGGCAAAAGCGCCGTATGGATTTTTTTTTTTTTAAAAAAGCCAACTATCCAGCAGTTAGAAACAGCATCAGGATCTTCTAGAAAAATAAAGCGGAGACCAGTGTCTTGCTTCTAAGTGGCAGGATCGGGGCCATCCAGGTGAGCATCTTTAACCAGGAAGAGGACTGTAACAGTCAGGCTTTAAAAAACTGGACCCACAAACACAGTTTGGTAAATGGAGGGGCTCGAACCTCTGTCGGAGGGAGCTGGACGCCAGTCCTTTGTTTCTACGCTGAACTGAGGAGAGAAGGTTGACCTGGACTCTGCTCTCTACACTTAACAAATAGTTTCCTTAACTGTGGTCTGTGGCGAAGATGTGAAACCAGAGTCACCAGGCACCTAGGTAGGAATACCATACGGGGTTTCAGAGTCCAGCAAACAGGGGGTCTCCAGGGATGGTCAGGTAAAGCAGAAGCAAGCCCTTGAAATCCAAGTCAGGCACTGGGACTTCAGGAGCCAGGTGTGGCAGAGGCAGGGTGCAATGGCCCACCCAGTGCAAAGGGGACTTCTCAGGGCTGTCACACTCCCTATCCGTTCAGCAGATGTCAATCTTGCCTGTTCCCAGGTGCCCATGATTCCAAGATCAAGGGGACAGGGCTCACTGTCTCCTGGGTGAGACCCATGACACACAGGTAGGAATGATGATGTACTCTTGTGACACACCCTGAGCACCTGGCCTGGCCTGAGGAAGTCCAAGAAAGCCTTCCAATAGAGCATGAGTCACTTGATTCCCGAAACTGCCCGGTCCTCCCTGTGTGGCTTGAACACTGTGGGACTGTGATTGGTGGTAGTGGTGATGTGACCCTGAGGAGAGCTGACTTTGTTAGGGTGACTTTGGACTGGGCTTTCAGTACCAGACTCAGACTTGGAGCCTTGCAAGGGTAGTGGTCTCTCAGCCTCCATGCTCTGACCAGGACCCAGATGGGCTGACCACAGGTGCCACAAGAATCTGGCCTGTCTCAGGCACAGTCACGGAGATGCTGATGGTGACCCTGGAGGACACTTGGAAAGCCTGTGTTTGCAGATGACACTGTGTGTGTGTGTGTGTGTGTGTGTGTGTGTGTGTGTGTGTGTACAGTGGGCAACTACCAGGGCTATGTTGAGATGATTAAGATCAGAGTAGCAATTTGTTTTTTTATAAAGGGCTCATTTAGTTCTTCAATTGGTGATTTTGGTGGGGGGGGGGTAAGCAACGTTAGGTGAAGGGAGTTTTTTGTGCTGCATTATTTGGATCTTGTGCCTAGAAGGCAGCCATGGAGCCTGGCCCTGTTCCCCACTTCTGGCTGGTTGTCTCAGCCCACCTTACCCCACTCCCAAACATATCCGGCATCTCCTCAAGAGTTGTCTATGCAGACCAGGGGAGGGAGGCACACACACATTCTTCAGAAATCAGCGAGTGAAAGGCCTGCTGGGCCAGAACAGTCTTTCCCAATGCTTTCCTTTAACCAAGTGGGTTTGTATGTGCGTGAACTGGATCGATAACCACTCTGGTGTGCACCAAAACATTCCTGCTAGCCAGATGGCAAAGGCACCATTTACCGATGCATACAAAATGACCACATTGTTCTCTCCACATGTATCAGAACTACATCTGTGAAATGGGTATGCCCTGTGAGAGTGTCTCACAGGGAGAGCTGTGTACATGAAAGTGCCACGTGCAGATTAACGGGCTTGTCTCAGCAGGGCTCAGTGTGGCGGTGGGGTGGCCTTCACTGTATTGATAAGTACAGCCACCGCCCAAGGAAGAACTCAGTCAGTGATTGGCAGGTAAGGAGATTTGAAACAAGAGAGGATGGGAAGTTTTGTTTTGTTTTATTTTTTTCCATTTTAAAATTTAAAATGCTCAATTAAAATAATAAATCACTTATTTCAGTGTTCCAGGCTGGGGGGAAAACAAGGGGTGCAAATGTAGTGTTGATTTTAAAATACTATGAAATTTAGATAAAGATCTACTTGCTAAGGGAAATTATATGTAGCATAAAAAATAAGATGACACATTATTATTCTAATGTAAATAGGTCATATGCAGTCGCCATTCTAAACAATGGAATGCCATCTAAAGTCAGATTAATCAGCTTCACCAAGACATACTATAAATAAAAATGAGTGAACTTAAAAAAACACGATACAAGTTTGATATTAATATCAACAACATACATTTTTAAAGTGGAACTGTTATGAGGACGTTCAAATGGATTTGAGGAGCACATTTATGACAACATTCTCAGATGACTGATTTAGGATTTATTTTAATTAGACCCCAAAGGGTCACCTTCCCATCCTTGCTCTTACAGCCCCTGCCCCCGGCCAAGTGTCAGTGAAAGTCTTCCTTAGTGAACGTACTCCGAGGGGGCAGATGTGCCCTGTGCAGAAGTCACATGGGGACAGACACCCCAGTGCCACCAAACTGCATGCTGTGAGCACTGCAGCTAATGTCTGACTTGGGATTTTAGGAAGCTGTGACTTAGAACGCAGCCGGGTTCTGTGCGCATCGCAGACAGGCAACACATCAATCGTTGACTTGAGGTCACAGGGCAGATGCAGGGGTGCAGGACCCGTGCAGAGAAGGCTGGCCTACTTCCAGGGAGCCCTTCGGCCTTCTGAGTACCGAGGCGGGGCAGTGGGTACTCAGCACACTCGGGTGTTCTTCCGGAGTGTGTTCTTAGAGCTGTGAGATCCTGACTGCGGCGCTGGCCCTGGGGTTATGGCAGGGAGCAGCTGGCTTGAAAGAACTGCGGGAAAGGTTGACTTCGCTGCTGGGCAGGGGTGTGCCTCCTTCCTCAAGCGGCAGAGCCAGAGAATGGGCTGGGAGGTTCCGCTGTGGTCTCCATACTGGATGAGCCCCAGGGAACTTGCTCTTTGCCCCCACGGTCCCCTGGAGACCTGTTGCACACTTGGGCACCTGGTGAGTTCAGGGTGTTCTCTAGTGGCAGTGTGTCAAAATGGATTTTCCTTTAGGACCATGTGGCAGACCCCTCTTTGCACTAGAGGGCTTCGGACACCTGGAAAGGAGGTGACGCAGGAAAAGGCTGCCATGGCCCGAATCCAGTCAGTCCTCTGTACTGCTGTTCTACTCAGTCCCCCAGGGGTTCTGGGGGTTCCTGGCATGGAGGTGTCTTGATGCTGTGAGATCTACATAGGGTGTCAGCTAATCTCAACGGACTTACCTCCAGGTATCTGGTTTATTAGCCCTTATTGAGTGAATTTGATTATGCGGCCTGCAGATTTGAAATCCCTAAACACAAAACTGGATATGGCGGTGGAGGCATCTGCAGGGAGCATAGGAAGCAGCTAGGTCCACGCCGCGGGATCAAGCTGTGCACATCACATGTTCCCACGCTGTTCGCTACTCCCAGGGTTCCCAAGCTGCAGGCTCCTCAGGACCCCACAGTGAACTCAGAGAAACCGTGCAGGGTTTTTAATTCCTGGAGCATCAGCAATTCAGGACATCTCAGAGGCCATGTGAGGCAAACACCTGGCTGGAGGTAGTTCTTAGCCTCAATGTGAATTGGAGCTAAATTGCTGCTCATGACATGCCAACTTTAGGCAACTAGGTTTTTGACAGACAGTTTAGGTGTTTAAACTGATTCCTGTGGGGAAAATGGAGCAGACCAGGAAACCCAGGGCCAACGCCAGCCTGGCAGGGCTTAGCAGAGCAGTATAAGTAGCTAAGGAAGCAATAATGCAGACATCCCAATGTTCTGGTGCTGTGGCACGCCATTGTGATCTTCACATGTGTCTGGCTGCACTCAGTTATCACGGAGCACATGCAGCCACGGGCCACAGGCTAGACATACCTGCAGCAGAGAGAGAATTTCTATTCTTTGAAGAGTGAAGTGAAAAATATTTATTTTAATCTTTGCATGTTGCCTTGAAACGATTGCCAAGCTATCATAACAGAAACATATATTAAATTGTTTGGTCTCGAGTGCTTGACAGAACTAGCAGGCGTCTCTCTCAGCCTGGGAGCTGTGGGCAGTGGGAAATTGTATGCCGTTCGCAGCAGCGCTGAGCCTCGGCTCCCAGAGTTATTTAGAAATACAAGTTGTTGCTTATGTCTTCCTCAAGTTGCGTAGCTTAATTTCAGCTGTGGCTTGAAATACAATTTTATTTTTTTTTCTGTAAATAAATGCCAGAGGTGATGTATTCATTCCGGAATAATAAAGTGTTGGTTTAATTAGTTTTTAAGAATTTTATATAATTTCCCTTACAGAGTGGATAATTTACTTTATTATCCAAATTTCATAGTCAGTGTTTTGAAATCGAGATGACATTTCTAATAGTATTCTTGGTGTAAAGACTGAAGTAAATGATTTATTTATTTATTTATTTAAATGAGCAGGAAAGTTTTTACACTGGCATCGGACTCATTAACATAACGGAATTTAAATCAGGGGTGACAGGCACTACTAGTGTGTGAACTCTGGTGCCAGACACTTGTGTCATTAGTTTTCGGTCACTTTTGGAGGCAAAGAATTCCCCACACCAAGATGTCTGCTCTCTCCCCACAGCTGTTTATCTGCGTGAAGAGACAGACCCTCGTAAAGGTGGTGTGGCATTCCCCAACTTTCTATTTTATCCCATCTTCTCTAATAGAAAACAGCGGTGGACCGATGCGTTCTTTCCTTCCTTGAGTGCAGGATGGTGGCAGTGTCTGTTTCTGGGTGTGGGGGCAGTGTGTGTGAGCAGCAGAGATGGTGTTTGCGTCATGTGACCAACAGCTCAGAGGGTGAAGGAGCACATTCAAAGCAGAGGGCTGGACAAGGTGGCCCTTGCCTGCCAGTCACCAGCCACTGAGTCCCATCCCCAGCACAGGAGGAAAGGGAAAGTATGTGGGGGGAGGGGGGTCATCTTTTCTCCCAAACCCCAGTGTTTGACCAGCGTTTTTATTTTTATATTTTTTTCAAATAGTTTACCTTGTACGTTCAGCAAATATATGCAAGTATGAGAAGACAAATTCCTTTGAAAGTGATAATTTCAACATTGCATATTAAATTACTTTTTGCGAAAGATTTTTTTACTTTGTTTTTGATTTGTTACTTTAAATTGTATTTTCTTCTTCTGTTTTGTTGAATAAAGTTAAGGAGAATAAAGGGCGGGTTCAGGGAGAGCAGGAATTGAACAAGCCACAAAGACAGCTGACAGTCTGGCTCTCGACTCCACTCTGTTTCCTCCCCCAGTGCCCAGCAAAGAACACTCGGTGTTTTGAGTCGTAAGCGGTAACTCCCACCTGAGCGGCCCTCTGCCATTATCTTCTAACTGCTCATGCAGTAACCAGGAGACGTTACTTTTTAAAATACTTGGATGTGTCTTTCACAAAGATCGGACCGTAGGAACAATATAGGGACTATAACTCTGGCCAAGAAACACCTGTAATGTTAAAGGGATTTAAAAAAAAAAGTTTTCAGGAAGCAAGGAGATAGTCAAAGGCAGAGAGATGAGGGAA
This sequence comes from Peromyscus maniculatus bairdii, assembly GCF_049852395.1. Lineage (NCBI taxonomy): Eukaryota > Metazoa > Chordata > Mammalia > Rodentia > Cricetidae > Peromyscus > Peromyscus maniculatus. The sequence goes on along the minus strand of NC_134868.1, from coordinate 58,437,125 downwards.
GAAGCCACTGACTGCCAAGAATACGTACTAGAAAGGTAGAGCTGGAATTGACAAGGCCAACCACTCTGGGCAGACACTGGGTCCTCGGAGACCTCTCCTCAGCCTGGAAGGAGCAGACCAAAGATCCCAAGCAGATCTGGAATTGGGGTCCAGCTGTCCAAATGCCCCCAGAAGTCAGAGGATTGATTATATGAAATGCTTGTGCAGCCACCCCCTGGGCAGGTCTCTGGGACTCACAGAGTGCCATGCAGGGAGCCTTGAAGGACCAAACTATGATCTTCAGTTCTGGGGAGAATTCCAGGCTCAAGACTAGCATGGTAGTTTCTTCTGACATGTGTCAAGACGTGCCTACACTCCCTAGGCCTCTGGTGCTGCCTTGGGATCTTGGCATTGCTTGCCATAGCATGGGGCTTTCTGCCTCCATCTTCAATGTGGTAAAGGCTCCCGTGAACGCCTGCCTCAGAAGACCCTTCCTTTCTTATCTCTGTTTTTTTTTTCTCTTCTGTGCGTGTGTATGTGTGTATACATGTTTGTATGCAGGAGAGGGTGTGCATGCCTCTGTACACACACATGCATGTGGGGGTTCACTCCTCAGGTGTGGTCCACCTCATTGGCCTGGAACTCACCGAGCAGGCAGTGCGAGCTGGCCAGTGAGCAGAGATCTGTCAGCCACTCCCCAGCACCGAGACTGTACCTCCGTGCCATCCCACCTGTCCTTTTAAGGGCGTTCTAGGAACCAGGTCCCTCTGCTTGTGTGGTAAGCATTTTACTAACTGAACCACCACATTTCCCCAAAAACCCTTCTGCAAAGGACAGATGTCACTAGCCGAGGGCCTCACAGAGGACCCTGCCCAGATCTGTCTGCCTGCAAAGACCTTGCTAGCCACCAAGTGTCCTGGGTCAGGGTTTCCAGCTCTTTCTGGGAAATGCCACTCGAGCCATGGTGTTCCCTGTTGACTGTGACCATCTCTCCTGGTAAACACTGTGCATTCTGAGGTTCCCCTCTCCCCTCCAGAACAGGTACTCCAGTCTGCAGCTCTCACAGAGTGCAGTGTCTCCCAGGCCTTTCACACAGCTAGGCAGCTGCCCTCCAGCTGACCCGAGTCACCCAGGTTAATAATCTGCTTTCAGAGTGGCGGGAGTTGCAGGAGGCTGGAGGGGAAAGATGGTCATCATGTCAGGGCAGCGCCATACGTGAAATTCACCCCTCGGGGACACAGTCACAGAGGGAAGAAACTGAGAGACCCCAGGGGACCAGATTTACCTCACTTTTTCTTCCTTATTCTCAGTCCAATTTCTTTTGTGGAATTACATGTGCCACTGTAAGTCACCTCCATCCCTGTGGAAGAACATTGTGCAGAGACAATGCTGCACAGCTGAGGCCGCTCTCCCTCAGTCCTCCCACACTTCTGAGCAGTCAGTACCGTATGCTGGGTTGAACCCTGGGCCTCCAACATGCTAAGTATAACTTAACTATGCCAGGCCCTCAAAAGAAACCAGGAGTTAAGTCATCTACCAAAGGACGTGTCATTAAGGAATCTGGAGCTGGCAGGGTCTAGTATTTATGATTAATGTAATACACATGAACATTGTACAAAAGGCCAACAGCGCGGCCAGGCTCTCAAGGCGCCCGCCCAGCAGCTCCGTGCTCCACCTACCTCAACCGCGTTTTCTAAGCGCTTACAGCTACTTACATTTTTTGGTCATCTCCCCCACATCTTTCTATCCACATTTCTGCATTCCACGCCGCCGGCATTGCCTGGTGTTGCTTCGCTCACTTTAGATATTACCCAGTCAGGCCTTTGTAGCAACCGAGTCTCCCCTGTTCTTTCCTATTTTCCCCAACCCATCTTTCTCAGAGCAGGTGGGCCCTGGCTTGTTCTGTTGACATTCGGAGTTTGTTCTGAATAGACAGTACCATTCATGGCTGAGCCCGTGGTAAAGCGGGATCGGATTTCCTTTCCTGTGGGTCTGTGCCCTCTGACGTCACTAATGGTCTTGTTTGGTGAGACCGTTCACCTGCTTGGTATTTTGGTTACTTACAGAGTCACACGGTTAGATCCAGAAGAGCAGGCACACCGTCAGCTCAGCCTCCCGGTGCCAGCCATTCCAGGGCCGCTGTGTGTCTGCTTGCTTCAAGCTAGGCCACAGGCCTCCCTCACTGGTTCATCTCTCTTCCACATGGATCTTAAGTTTCTGGAATCCTTGCTGATATTGTTTGAGACAGGGTCTCACGTATCTCACATTGGTCTCTCTGCATAGCTACAATGATCTTGAATGTTTTTTTCCCATTGCCTCTACTTCCTGAGTGCTTGTATGACAGGCATACGCTACCACATCTGAGTTTCGTGGTGCTGGGGATGGAACCAGCTGAGCTACATCCTCAGACCCAGTGGTGCTGGGGATGGAACCAGCTGAGCTACATCCTCAGACCCAGTGGTGCTGGGGATGGAACCAGCTGAGCTACATCCTCAGGCCCACAGGATCGCTTGTTTTTGTCACCTTACTTTCCACTCTGTTTTGGTGGGTTATGTCTTCTACAACACAGCAACACAAGAGAGGGTACTTTAGCTGGGTATAGGAGCCAAGGTGAAATCTCCCTTGAGATTGTTTATATATATAGTTTGTTCATGGATACTTAATTTGCAAGTAAGCTGTGCCAAATACAGTATAAATCCGATACCGTTTGACAAAATGACAAGACTATAATCAAGACCATGGACACATCTACCACCCTCAAGTTTTATTTTATTCTCCTTGGCCCCTCCGATGCTTCCATCCATAGACAACCGCATGCCGCCTTCCCTCACTACAGAATGTCTTAAATTCCTGACAGTTTCTACAAATGAAATTTTATAAACTCTGTCTTTATATTTAAAAATCTGGCTTCTTTCATTTACCACAATGATTTTGAGGTTTATCCACGTTATAGCGTGTATCTGTAGGTTATTCCTTTTACTGTTGAGTAATATTCTTCTGCGTGGCTATACCAGTCTGTCTGCTCACCAACTGGTGAACACTTTTCAGTTTTACATTATGAATTTGGATACAAGTTCATGTAAGGACACATGTTTCATCTCTTTTCAGTTAATCCACAGGAGTGGAAGGGCAGGTCCTATGATAATGTTTGCTTAACTTTAATTGCAAAAACCAAATTTTTATTTTATTTTTTTCGAGACAGGGTTTCTCTATGTAGCTTTGCGCCTTTCCTGGAACTCACTCGGTAGCCCAGGCTGGCCTCGAACTCACAGAGATCCGCCTGCCTCTGCCTCCCAAGTGCTGGGATTAAAGGCGTGCACCACCACCACCGCCCGGCCGCAAAAACCAAATTTAAGTATTTGTACTGTGGGGTTTTTTGTTTTGTTTTTGTTGTTGTTGTTGTTTTGGTTTTTTGTTTGTATGTTTGTTTGTTTGAGCCAGAGTCTTGCTCAGGCTGGCTTTAAACTACCCATGAAGCTGAGGATGACCTTGAACTCCTGATCTTCCTGCCTCTATCTCCCAAGTGCTGAGATTTCAAGTGTATTTACCATAGGCTCATATGTGTCCTGGGAGTCAACCCAAGGCCTCTACTAATTGAGCACATCCCGTCCCTGGTCATGTTTGTTTAGTTTGCGTGATGGCATTTCCAGGTCTGAGGGTTCCGTTTATCCACATCCATATCCACACTTTTTTTTTTTTTTTTTGGTCTTAGCTCTGTGACGGATCATGTAGCATTATCCAACTGGAGTTTTAATTTGATTTTTTCTAATTATTACTTACCTTGACTTCATCTTTCCAGATGCCTATTAGTTATCCTGACATCTTCTTGGGGGAAATTTTCTGTTCTGTTTTAACCATATTTGTGGGTTATTTTTATATTATGAAATTTTTTTTTCCAAGACAGGGTTTCTCTGTGTAGCTTTGAGCCTTTCCTGGGACTCACTTGGTAGCCCAGGCTGGCCTCGAACTCACAGAGATCCGCCTGCCTCTGCCTCCCAAGTGCTGGGATTAAAGGCGTGCACCACCACCACCGCCCGGCCGCAAAAAACAAATTTAAGTATTTGTACTGTGGGGTTTTTTGTTTTGTTTTTGTTGTTGTTGTTGTTTTGGTTTTTTGTTTGTATGTTTGTTTGTTTGAGCCAGAGTCTTGCTCAGGCTGGCTTTAAACTACCCATGAAGCTGAGGATGACCTTGAACTCCTGATCTTCCTGCCTCTATCTCCCAAGTGCTGAGATTTCAAGTGTATTTACCATAGGCTCATATGTGTCCTGGGAGTCAACCCAAGGCCTCTACTAATTGAGCACATCCCGTCCCTGGTCATGTTTGTTTAGTTTGCGTGATGGCATTTCCAGGTCTGAGGGTTCCGTTTATCCACATCCATATCCACACTTTTTTTTTTTTTTTTTGGTCTTAGCTCTGTGACGGATCATGTAGCATTATCCAACTGGAGTTTTAATTTGATTTTTTCTAATTATTACTTACCTTGACTTCATCTTTCCAGATGCCTATTAGTTATCCTGACATCTTCTTGGGGGAAATTTTCTGTTCTGTTTTAACCATATTTGTGGGTTATTTTTATATTATGAAATTTTTTTTTCCAAGACAGGGTTTCTCTGTGTAGCTTTGAGCCTTTCCTGGGACTCACTTGGTAGCCCAGGCTGGCCTCGAACTCACAGAGATCCGCCTGCCTCTGCCTCCTGAGTGCTGGGATTAAAGGCGTGGGCCCCACCGCCTGGCATATTATGAAATTTAACAGTTACTTTTTGTTGTTTTTTGTTTGTTTGCTTGCTTGTTTTTAGAGACAGGGTTTCTCTGTGTAACTCCAGCTGTCCTGGAACTCATGCTGTAGACCAGGATGGCCTTGAACTCACAGAGATCCGCCTGCCTCTGCCTCCTTAGTGCTGGGATGAAAGGCGTGGGCCACCACCACCTGCCTAAGAGTTACTTTGTTTTATTTTTTGAAACAGGGTCTACTGTATCTGAGGCTGGAGACTCTTGATCCTCCTTCCTCTACATCCCATGCTGGGATTCCAGGTGTGAATCCTACCTTGCTAGAGATTTCACAGATTCTGAACACTAGGAAGCTGGCTGGCAAATGTTGTATCTTTTGAAAAAAGAAACATTTTTAAGGAGTTTTGATGACTCCTTGACTGATCTCCTTTTATTCTCCAAGCATTTTGTACTGTAACTAAGAAATCCTTACCAAACTCCCAGTTACTATAGTTTTTTTGTTGTTGTTGTTTTTGTTTTTGTTTTTGTTTTTCGAGACAGGGTTTCTCTGTGTAGCTTTGCGCCTTTCCTGGAACTCACTTGGTAGCCCAGGCTGGCCTTGAACTCACAGAGATCCGCCTGGCTCTGCCTCCCGAGTGCTGGGATTAAAGGCGTGCGCCACCACCGCCCGGCTACTATAGTTTTATTTCCCAAATTTACCCCAAAATGTGTGGTCCAATTCAGTAGCCAACTGTTATATGTGGCTGTTTAAATTTGACATGTAGAGGGCTGAAGCAATGGCTCAGTGGTTAAGACCACCTGCTAATCTTGCCTCTTGCAGAAGATTGGGTTTGGTTCTCGTCACCCACATCATGGTTCACAAGTGTCTGTAACCCCAGTTCTAGAGGATCCAACTGTCTTTTTTGACCTCTGAGGGCACAGCATGCAGTGTTGTGCACAGACACACCTGTAGCTAGAGTTTTCCTGCCTTGCCCACAGTCAGGACAAATCTTTGTCACCCGCCAGTCCCACAGCCGCTCAGACCCAACCAAGTAAACACAGAGACTTATTTTGTTTACAAACTGTATGGCCGTGGCAGGCTTCTTGCTAACTTTTCTTATATCTTAAATTAATCCATTTCCATAAATCTATACCTTGCCATGTGGCTCGTGGCTTATGGGTACTTTACATCTTCCTTGTCCTGGGGGCTGCTGCTGCAGGCAGTGACCCCTTCTGCCTTCTTGTTCTTTTATTTCTCCTCTCTGTTAGTCCCACCTATACTTCCTGCCTAGCCACGGCCAATCAGGTTTTATTCATTGACCAATGAGAGCAATTTGACATACAGACCATCCCACAGCATGGCCAAGTGCAGACCATCTCAGACACCTGCACTCAGGCCCGTGGTCCTAATCATCCTCTATGCGGACCTGCTGGGTAAAGCCAGGAGGAACCCGAGAACGGGCTCCCACAGGGCACACAGAACATCCCACAGCACACTCCTGCAGGCAAAACACACATACACATAAAGTAAATAAATCTAAACACAACAACAACAAAGATTTAGCAGATATCCAGTTCAAAATAAATATGCAAAGCATAATGACATACAACTGTAATCCCCTAAAATAAGAAGTTGAGGCAGGAGAATCACTATAAGTTCTAGGCCAGCCTGTTCTCCACAGTGAATTCTAGGTTAGCTGGGGCTGTCTCAAAACAAACAAACAAATAAAATAAAGTAGCACCACCTCCCAGCAGCCATATTTTAAGTTCTCAGTATCCCATGGGCAAATGGGCTCTCCCGTGGTCAGGACAAAGTTGTCACCCCATAGGAGTTCTGTCAAATGACGTTGAGCATCATGTAGTCCCTGCTCATGCAGTGGTCCGTTGTGTGAGGGAAGGGTGCATCTTTTGCACAGGATTACTTGTTTTAGTCTGGTATTTTGAAGACATCATCATCCTTTAGACATCCATTGCCTCAGCATCTGTCAAAAATCAGTGAGACCAGGGGCAGGAGACACAGCCCAGGGTGTGAACACTTGTCCAGGGGCTGGGGACACAGCTCAGGGTGTGAACACTTGTCCAGGGGCTGGCGACTCAGCTCAGGGTGTGAGCACTTGTCCAGGGGCTGGGGACACAGCTCAGGGTGTGAGCACTTGTCCAGGGGCTGGGGACACAGCTCAGGGTGTGAGCACTTGTTCAGGACTCAGTTTAGGGTGTGAGCACTTGTCCAGGGGCTGGGGACTCAGCTCAGGGTGTGAGCACTTGTCCAGGGGCTGGGGACACAGCTCAGGGTGTGAGCACTTGTCCAGGACTCAGTTTAGGGTGTGAGCACTTGTCCAGGGGCTGGGGACTCAGCTCAGGGTGTGAGCACTTGTCCAGGGGCTGGGGACTCAGCTCAGGGTGTGAACACTTGTCCAGGGGCTGGGGACTCAGCTCAGGGTGTGAGCACTTGTCCAGGGGCTGGGGACTCAGCTCAGGGTGTGAACACTTGTCCAGGGGCTGGGGACTCAGCTCAGGGTGTGAACACTTGTCCAGGGGCTGGGGACACAGCTCAGGGTGTGAACACTTGTCCAGGCCCTAGAGAGACAGCTCACGGTGTGAACACTTGTCTTGCAGAGGAGGACCCTGGTTAGATTTTTCCTGCACATACAAAGCAGCTAAGAATCATCTGTAACTCCAGTTCCAGGGGATCTGATGGCCTTCTCTGACCTCTTTGGACACCAGACACAAATATGATGTACAGACATATATACAAGCAAAGCACTTATATACATATAAAATAAAAATAAATAAAAATATTTTTTAAAAAATCAATTGGAACAGCCAGATATGGTGGCCTACACCCATAATCCCTGCCTGTGAACTAAGGCATGAGGATCAGAAGTTTGGGAGTAGATGCCTGACCAAGGCTAGCCTGGGCTTCATACTAAGACTCTGCCTTTAAATAAATAGATAAACAAACAAACAAATAAATAGATGAATGAATGAATAAAACACTGTTCCTCCAAATCAATCAGCTATATGTGCCTAGCTCTACTTTTATGGTTCAGTTTGCACATTGATCAGTGAATCCATCTTTGTCCCAGCATCATACAGTCTGTGTGTGTGTGTGTTTGCAATAAGTATGCAAGACATGTAGTGTAAGCTACCCACTTTTGTCCCCCCCCAAAAATAGTATTCTAGTTCTTCCATGTATTTTGAATTTTCATACAAAAATTTTAACTTTGCCCTCAAATAAATATAAGCAAAGACATTCTTTCTGTTGGCCAGGCATGATGCTGTACTCCTCTGCTTCCAGATGTTCAGGAGGCTGAGGAAGGAAGACCACCTAACTAACCTACCAAGACCTTCTCCTCCCTTTCCTTAAAGGAGAGGGGCATAGGTCAGGGTGGAACGCTTGTCTGGCATGTACCGGGCTCTGAGTTCACTCCCCGGGACTGAAGAGTCAGAAGCATCACATACACACTCTGTAACTTTGAGATGTCCTAGAATTTATAGATGAATTTTGGAGCAATTGCTGTCTTCACAACGTTCATCTTTAGCCCCCTTATTTAAACACTCTTTACCTGTTCTTAGTTATCTTTTACAGTTTTCAGTGAGCAGCCTTGTGCATCCCTTGTCCTATTTTTGCCAAGGCTATTTCCTTTTAAGCTCGAGGTAGAGGGTACCACCTCTCTCTCTGTTATCACGTGGGCTTGAGCGTGGTGGGCAGAGGGAGAGTACAGGCGGTGTCTGGTTCTTGGTGGGAAGCTGGCAGCCACCATGAGCCTGTTGACTGATTCCTGGTCCTTTACATGTGACCTACTTCGTTTCTCTTGCTTGATTTTAAAATCCAATCTACAGCCTTCTTGGGTTTTTATTTCTTTAATTCCTGGTCTTTGAAATTGCACGGCGATGTGCATGAACACGAGTCTTTTCTTATCCATTGCGCTGGAAATTTGGTATGTTCTTTCAATCTTGAAAACCATACACTTTAATTCTGAGAAATCTGATGTGCAAATTATGTCTTTAAAACCTGTTTTTTCTGTTTCTCTTTTTGTAAGATTCTTATTAGGGTGATAACTTCTGCACCATCTTGTGATTTTCATAGTGTTCTCTACTGTTTTTCCTCTTTCTCTTCTGGTTTCATTTTGTTAGTTTCTCATGCTTTCCCCTTGTTCTACGTCTATTTTATTTGGTAATCATGCTTGTGTCCTCCAGACCTTTTTTTCCCCTCTGCTTGTCGTTTTTTGTTTTAAACATTGTACTGATTTTGTTTTATGAATTAAATACCTCCTTTCTGAGTTTTTCTAAGAAATACTTTCTGTTCTACCTTTTCTGAATCTCCTTTGCCTGTCAGTCTTAGATGCAATCTCTCATATGGAGGCTTTCTGCGAATGTCTGGCTACCCTTAGTGTGTCTTCATATTTTAAAGCAAGGCACCAACACTCTGGTGGGAGCCTCGGGTGCGGGCTACAGGACGCTTGGAAGCTTTTCGGTAGTCTACAACTTAACTGCAGGAGTTCCAATATCTCTCTACCTTGTTATTCCCCCTCTGCCATGAGTTCATCTGTAGAGAACTCCGCACTCACCAATAGGCGTTTTTGGTGCTGAATAGCGTGGGATCAAGGGGCCTGCAGTCCAGCCCCTGGACTTTACTTAACCGTCCTTTTCATCCTGTGTTCTCCTTGTCCCTAGCCTGTGCCTGTGGTCTCGGCATCGACTGCCCATTTGCCTAGTTTTCTGCAGATAAACCTGCCGTGTTGGAGGTGGGATAGCTGCCTATACCAGCCTGGGGGGGGCAGGGCGCGGGGGTCCTTCTGGACCAACAGTTCCCCATCTGGGCTTCAGACAGTCATTTCAGACCCTAATATTGTTATCTGGGCCTCTCACGGCTCTGCTGTAAGAACTAGGGTGTTTCTTAAGATTCTGTGCATTTATTTCTCCTTGGTTTTCCTAAGTCTTCTCATCCCTCCTCATCCCTCCTACTCACAAAATGTGACGTTCATAGGCCGTTCCCACCCCTTTACTCCTCACTTTTCTTATTGCCTAATTCTTATATCATGTGGTTTCTGAGAAGGAAAAAACACATCTGCTCGGGCTTCCCTTCTTTGTCCTCCGGTCTGTCTTAGGCTTTGCGTGACACAGTTCTCTCTTTTCCCCCTTTGTCTCCCACATTCTTGACTCCCCACGATCAAGGCAGGCTAGCTCTGCTTCCTCTACCTCTGTGTTTTCAAGCATCAGCCTTCACCATGCCACACCACACTATCTGACTTCAGCCCAACCAACCCATGCAGGGAGGGAAGAGATCTGGACTCCACAAGGCTAAATCATGAGGTGTTTGGAGCCGCCACGTTAGAGGTGTGCTGACAGCCATCTAGGCTTGGAGAAGTGTTCTGGGTCTGCTACCCTTGCTTATTCACCCCCACCTCTGGGATTGGCAGCCAAGTCCATGCACAGTCACTTTAAAAGTCCCTGGATGGTAGGATCCTTCACACATGTTTTCATGGTGGCTGTGATTGTCCTTAATTTACCCCATGGTTTAATATTCCAGTTGTCACACTTCTCCCTTCAACACAAGGAGACTTGGTCCACTTGACCTAAGGTAGGAAGGGAGGTATGGCCGCACAGGAACGGCGACAGCCAGCACTCATGATGACACTACCACCTGGGGGATTACCACACAGCTTGTGATGGAAGGCTTCTCACGGGCTCTATACACGAGTTAGAAGATGTGGGACATGATAACAGACCCATCACAGTGACAGGCTCCTCTGTAGCTGGAAGGTTTCTCCGGTCTCGCCCAGCCCCAAGGTCCCACAGCCACTTATAAAATAATCATTCAGAGGCTTGATATTAATTACCAATCGCATGGCCTACGGCAGGCTTCTTGCTGCTAGCTCTTATAACTTAACCCATTACTATTCATCTATAAGTTGCCATGTGGCCGTGGCTTACCGGTACTTTCACATCTTGCTTCTCCTGGCAGTGCTGGCGTTTCTCTAGACTCTACCTTTCTCTTTCCTGCCTCTCTCCTTGGATTTTCCCGCCTGCTTCTAAGCTGCCTTGCCATAGGCCAATGCAGCTTTTTTTTTTATCCACCAATCAGAGCAACACATATTCACAGCGTACAGAAAGACCTCCCACAGCATTCCACCAAAGTGACAGACCCACCACCGTGACAGACGCTACCGTAGTGGATGGCAGACCCACAGTGATGACGGGTACCACAGTGATAAGCAGCACCATGGTAACAGACCACACCACCACCTCCACCAATAGGAGCCATGAAAGGCAAGTGATCAAGAGAGACTGAGGTGGCAGGAGCCAGCACTTGCCTAAAGGACACAAGCCAGTCATGGCTGGTTGAGGGCTGCATATAAGCATTTCAGTTCATCTGCAGACATGAGACCTTCTCAGGCGGTGAGAGTCAGCCAAGAGATCACCATGGAAAGATGTCTCAAAAAACCCAGTGACTCATAATTCATATTTCAAAGTCTTCAGAATGGAAATTTGTCCAGTGTCTACACAGTGTTGGTTCAGCAGCATTCTCCATCACTGAAAAAGGTTGGCATTGGAGCAAAAGACCCCCAAGGAAGGTCAAAAGGAACAGCTGTGGCTAAAAACCTGCATACATTTCCTGAACATTACATTGGAATGGACTTAGGGAGTCTCAAAATCAAAATGAGCACTTTGGAAGTCTTTTATGGCAAGACACTGGTCAAGGTTCAGAACTTGAATAGAGAATAAGAAAAGTCCTGTCCTCACAATCCACATGAGCAGCAACCCCAAAAGGGCACCATGCTCAGCTGCTCCCCAGATTTGCCTTCTTACAAAGATGGCAAATGGAGGGGCAGCCAGTTGTGGGGGGTCATCGTATGATGATACCTAACCTCGAGCATGTGTCACAGGGCATGTGCACACAGGCACATCGCTTTCCCAAATATCATCTCTCCACACAGCGAGAACACAAAGGCCGAAACACGAAGCAATTGTGGCTGGCTTTCACAATCACATGTGGAGGTTAATTAAGTAAGGAAACCCAAACTCCTATTAATATGAGATCAGAAAATCCTTCTAGAAATCACAGGCACATAATCTCACACAAGGGGCCAGGCAGTGGTGCACGCCTTTAATCCCAGCACTCAGGAGGCAGAGGCAGGCAGATCTTTGTGAGTTTCAGGCCAGCCTGGTCTACAGAGTGAGTTCCAGGACAGCCAATAATGGGATTATATCGATAGCAATCTACGGAGCCTGCTTAATGGGCAAAGGAATTTATCTGTGAAAGAAAACTCACAAGACAAATAGAGGAATGTTTTGCAGGATCCTGAAAGGGTGAGGCATGGTGTTCTCTGGTGAGATCTGCCCTGGTCTGTCCCAGCATCCAAAATTATGAGGTAGTGAAGAGAGAGCCATGTACATGCATCCCAGGTCTTAAGGGTGCCCAGCCGCTGTACCCTAAGGGCATGTACTTCAAGGTCATAGGGAGGTGGAACAGTTACCTGCTACCTCAGTAGGGGTGAAGCCTCACATCGTGGTGAGAACAGCTACCCACTACAAGGCAGGGCTACACAGAGAAATCCTTTCTCAAAAGATCAAAAAGAAAATAAATCTCCCACAAGGGGAGTTTCAGTTTGAAGTTCAGGTCACTCAGTAGTTCAGTGAGAAATGGAGTGGATGAACTCATAGGATTAAGGGTTCATTTGCTAAGTCAGAAGGAAATCAGAGATCAAACAAAGGTTTATGACGTTCTTTAGAGGGTCTCCCAATCTGATCTGCAAAAAGATGAATTCCCCGAGGGGGACCTGCTCACAGCATCTGTTGCTGTGTGAAGGAAGGCTCTTCAGTTACTCCACGGACTCACTTTGGTGTGAGTAAAATTCTGACTATGTATTATTTACGCAGACGAAAGGCCTACGGATCTAGAACTGTCTCTCCAGGACAGGTTTGCCACCAGGAGCACTCAGCTGAGGGACAGGTGTCTGCATTCCTATGTCATGAATTTATCAGGACTCACAGCTTAAAGCTGGTGTCCCTAAGACGCCTGCCTCCTGTTCCCCTCACACACCAGTGAGTGGTACCTACCACATCCGGGGTTTTAACATGAATACGGGACTTTCTTTTTTTTTTTTTTTTTTTGAACAGGGTCTCACGATATAGCCCTAGCTGGCCTGGGACTTGTTATGAAGACCAAGCTGGCTTTGAACTCAAAGAGATCTGCCTGCCTCTGTCCCTTGGGTGTTGGGATTAAAGGCATGCATCACTACACCCAGCCAAGCATGACATTTTGAGTCATTGGATGGTATAGTTTGCTTTCAATAAAATAAAGAAAAATGGGAAGGAATGTTTTTGCATATCTAAAAAGAACACAGCGGGTCAGTACTGGGTCAGTACCAGGTCAGCACCAACACAAACAGCCAAGAGAGAACTGTCCACTCTGTGTGGTAGCCAACCCACCAGGGTAGCATCCTTCCTCAAATGCTTCTCAACTAGAGGAGTGCACACTGCGTTCACTGGGGCTGTTTCCTGGAAGAACAGCTTCCTTCCCAGGAGCAGATACCCAGGCCTGGCCACCTCGTGAGGAGTGGGCATGCCCCCCGAACTCTGCAGATACCCAGGCCTGGCCACCTCGTGAGGAGTGGGCATGCCCCCGAACTCTGCAGATACCCAGGCCTGGCCACCTGAGTGAGGAGTGGGCATGCCCCCGAACTCTGCAGATACCCAGGCCTGGCCACCTCATGAGGAGTGGGCATGTCCCCAGCACTCTGCAGTTACCCAGGCCTGGCCACCTCATGAGGAGTGGGCATGCCTCCGAACTCTGCAGATACCCAGGCCTGGCCACCTCGTGAGGAGTGGGCATGCCCCCGAACTCTGCAGATACCCAGGCCTGGCCACCTGAGTGAGGAGTGGGCATGCCCCCGAACTCTGCAGATACCCAGGCCTGGCCACCTCATGAAGAGTGGGCATGTCCCCAGCACTCTGCAGTTACCCAGGCCTGGCCACCTCATGAGGAGTGGGCATGCCTCCGAACTCTGCAGATACCCAGGCCTGGCCACCTCGTGAGGAGTGGGCATGCCCCCGAACTCTGCAGATACCCAGGCCTGGCCACCTGAGTGAGGAGTGGGCATGCCCCCGAACTCTGCAGATACCCAGGCCTGGCCACCTGAGTGAGGAGTGGGCATGCCCCCGAACTCTGCAGATACCCAGGCCTGGCCACCTCATGAGGAGTGGGCATGTCCCCAGCACTCTGCAGTTACCCAGGCCTGACCACCTCATGAGGAGTGGGCATGCCTCCGAACTCTGCAGATACCCAGGCCTGGCCACCTCGTGAGGAGTGGGCATGCCCCCGAACTCTGCAGATACCCAGGCCTGGCCACCTGAGTGAGGAGTGGGCATGCCCCCGAACTCTGCAGATACCCAGGCCTGGCCACCTCATGAAGAGTGGGCATGTCCCCAGCACTCTGCAGTTACCCAGGCCTGGCCACCTCATGAGGAGTGGGCATGCCTCCGAACTCTGCAGATACCCAGGCCTGGCCACCTCGTGAGGAGTGGGCATGCCCCCGAACTCTGCAGATACCCAGGCCTGGCCACCTGAGTGAGGAGTGGGCATGCCCCCGAACTCTGCAGATACCCAGGCCTGGCCACCTCATGAGGAGTGGGCATGTCCCCAGCACTCTGCAGTTACCCAGGCCTGGCCACCTCATGAGGAGTGGGCATGCCTCCGAACTCTGCAGATACCCAGGCCTGGCCACCTCGTGAGGAGTGGGCATGCCCCCCGAACTCTGCAGATACCCGGGCCTGGCCACCTCGTGAGGAGTGGGCATGCCCCCCGAACTCTGCATGTATGATAAACTGTCTGACTAATTCCTTGCTCTTGAAACTCCAAGAACCTCTTGCATAGGCTCAGACCTTGTGTTTACCTCAACATGTTACGTGTTAGCTAACAAAGCGAAGGGAAACCAATCCCAGCTGACTTCCCCGGCTCACAAGCCCTTCCTGCATGTATCACCGAGTCATTGCAACTCCAGAGGTTGAGTCAAATCTTTCAGATTGATTCCAAAAAAAAAAGATTTTTTACAAAATTGACTACAAGACCTCAAAACCATGGAGCTATACTGAGACCATTCAGAATGTGTTGACTGTCACAGCTGTCCTATCAGGGGTTCAGTTTGGTGGCTTCACATGGCTGCTGCTCCCTCACTGGACAGTGACCTACCGGCAGGTCTGGGAGTGTGAGCATAGTGTCAGTAGGTCACTAGGGCTGTGGCACACAGTATCTGTATTAGCAGGGATTCTGTAAAGACACAGAACTTATAGAATTAATATATAGATTAAAAAGTCGTCTATTAGATCGGCTTACAGGGTGACCTCTGGGTAGCCCAACAGCAGCGCTGTTTCACAAGAGGAAGGCAGAGAATCTGGTAGTTGTTCGATCTGTGGGACCAGATGTCTCAGCAGTCCCAGTCTAGTGCAGGAGGCCTGGAGGGTTCCTGCAGAGCTGCTGGTCTCTGGTCTATGTCGGAAGGCTGAAGAAGTTAGTTCTGATGTCAGAGGAGGAGCGCAGAGCAGCAGCAGAGATGACGTCATCAGTGAGAGCCAGGGAAAGCAGACAAAGAGTGAACCCTCTTTCTCCCATTCCTGTTTTTTTTAACCATGTGTATGTATGCGTGTGGGTTGTGCAAGAGCCATGTGGAATCCCTAGGAGCTGGAGTTAAGGCAACTGTGAGGTACTCAGTGGGTGCTGAGAGCTGAACTCAGGTCCTCTGCAACCACAAGAGCAGTGTGCACTCTTTTAACTGCTGAGCCACCTCTCTGGTCCCTTTCCTGTCCCATCTGCCCCCAGAAGGTGTCAATCACATTCGGGGTGGGTCTTCCTATTTGAAATAGTCTGATTAAGAAACAGCACTTAGAAGCCTGGTGGTGACGACACACGCCTTTAATCCCAGCACTTGGGAGGCAGAGGCAGGCAGATCTATGTGAGTTTGAGACCAGCCTGGTCTACATAGGGAGTTCCAGGACAACACCAGGGCTGCACACAGAAACATCATCCTGAAGAAAGAAAGAAAGAAAGAGAGAGAGAGAGAGAGGGAGGGAGGGAGGGAGGGAGGGAGGGAGGGAGGGAGGAAGGAAGGAAGGAAGGAAGGAAGGAAGGAAGGAAGGAAGGAAGGAAGGAAGGAAGGAAGGAAGGAAGGAAGACCAACCACTGGGGAGGCAGAGGCAGGCAGATCTCTGAGTTACACAGAAAGAGACCCCATCTCAAAACACAAAACAAAAACCTCTCATGGGTGCCCACTGGCTTGCACTTTAGTTGACTCCAGACGCTGTCAACCTGACCACCCAGACTAGCCATCCCGGAGACACTTGGGAAGTTCCAGGCTCACTTGCAGGGAGGAGGCTGGAGTAAACGCAGCACGGCCTTCTCCCACACTTGTTTTCACTGACGCGAACGCTGCAGGCAGAGCAGTCACAGGCTGGAATTTCACAGGGTTTCCTGGTCCCTGTCTCTCCTTTACCCCGTCAAGTGCTCACCCTCCTTATAGTGGCAGACCTCTTCACCACCTCTGCCTTTTCAACTCTGCTGCTTTTGACAGGTTTCTCTCATTTCTTGTCTCTGGATATAGCTAATACTTTCTTATTGTATGCCGGACATAGTGGACATCACATTACAGAATGTCTGAATTCTTAATAGAGTATTGATTAGCTTGATCATGTGTGTGTGTGTGTGTGTGTGTGTGTGTGCACTCATGTGTGTGTTTGGGTGCTTATACACACATATACATATGGAGGTCAGAGGTCAATACCCTGGACCTTTTTCAATCGCTCTCCACCTTATTTTTTGAGACAGGATCGCTCAATGAACCTGGAGCTCACCAATTCAGCTACACTGGCTCTGCCAGTGAGGCCCAGGAATCCACCTCTCTTCTTCCCCAGCACTCACCACCACGTCTGGGTTTTACAGAGGCTCCAGGGCTCGAACTGGGGTCTTCATACTTACCTGGCAGGCACTTTACCAGCTGAGACAACTCCCCAGACCTAAGCTTTATCCTTCAAGACTGCCCTTAAGTTTTCCAAGTGCAGAGCAAACTCCTGGGCTGGGCCTCTGTGCAGAAAGCAGCCTCTCTGAGTGAATGCATGTGTGGAATGTATATGTAGGATGCTGTGTGAGCCTGTCTGTGCATTGTCATGTTTCCAGAACTCTGGCTTCCTTTTTTGATAGCACTGACATTGAAAACGTCTACCTCGCTGTTGTGAGATAATCTTTTTTGTGAAGATGTGTCTCTGTCTAAGGCCCCTTCTGGTTGGTTAATTTAATGAAGGGCCAATAGCTAGACAGGAGAGGGTGAGAGGGACTTCCGAGGAAAGATAGAAACTCTGGGAAAGAGTCTGAGGTGGAAAATTGCCAGCAAGATGCAGAGGAGGTCAGATGTACGGTACTGAGGAGAGGTAACGAGCTACGTGGCAGAATGTAGATTAATGTGAATGGGTTAATTCAAGTTTTAAGGGCTAATCGGGAACAAGCCTAAGCTAAGGCCAAGCTTTCATAATGAATAAGAAGTCTCCGTGTCATTATTTGGGAGTCGGTGGTCCAAAGAAAGTCTGACTACATTTTGGCACCCTTCTGAGAACAAACCGCAAACTGAAAGCGTCTGGTGCCTGGGATGCTTTAGTCTCAGTCATGTGTCCACCCTCCTCCCCCTCCTTACTGTCTGAGATAAAGGTGGTCCTTCCATCCTTCCCTGAATCTTCCACCTGGTTGGTCTCACAGTGGTCCTCAGTACTAGGACAAGAAGTTGAACTGTGAGCCAGACCCATCCAGGTCCGGGTCCAAGGCTGAAAATGCACTGTATGGCTAAGTCACACAGGGTGAGCAAGAACCATCCATGTGGACAAGGGCAAGAACAGGACTGTTCTAAAGATCAAAGGGGCCTATGAAGACAACAGCAGCCTCGCCCATTTCCCAGACCTCCATCCCTCTCCACTCTCCACCCCTTCCAACTTCTCAGACCCCGAAGCCTCCTCCTTCATATCCACACCAGTGCCCAGCCTGGCCAGAGCCAAGCATTACCATGGAGGCCACCCTGCTTCCCCCTCACCTCCCACGGCAACCCACCTGGCATTTCCTAGCTCCCTATGAACTCCTAATTCCCCGGCAGTGAACATGATTGGAAGCCTTTCCCACCTGGCTGCCAGGTATTTGCACAATGGCTGACCCCCTTCTCATCCAGATCTCTTAATTTTTTTCAAGCGACCCTCCTCTTGCCTTGTCTCTGTTGCATTTTTTTCTCTCTCCTCTGTGGAAGCCCATCCCCCACACTGTAGCCTTCTCCCTCCTCTTCCTCCTCAGCCTACTGCCCCCAGGTCCTGTGATGGACAAGCCTGACTGTATGTGCACAGGGCTGTTCGCAGGACAGCCCTGAACCCGCAGGGTCGCATTCTAGGCCTCTTGTGGAAAGATTCCATCTTAGTTCCTGCAGCCCCCTCCCAAGCCCCTGCAGCCCAGTCAGTTCTCAACATCAGTGCCTTTCCTTGTGACCCACACCATGGCTGGTAGCAACTTTCTTCTCCACCCCAGTCTGTGCAGATAGGCACTGCTCACCCTGTGGGGCTCAGCCTGGGTCTGCATGTAGGTAAGCAAGGCCCTCTGAGGAGCCGGATCTGTGGGGAGGAGAGTGTGTTTACTTTTTCTCAGAGGCTGTTTTATCTGCGTAGGCTGCATGGCTCAGCGGTCCATGGCAGAGAAGGGATTTGTAGACACCGGTCTGCACCAGGCAGCAGGCACAGCGGACTCTGCCCACACTGCCTCTCAGATCCTGTCCAGGCCATTCCTACATCCTCAGTCTCTGAGCATGCTTTCCTTGTGCTCCCTCAAGCCCCCACACAGCAGGTCCAAAGTCTAGGGAATTCACTGAGGTCTAAGCCTCATAGCACATTAAAATGAGGCTGGATAAATCCATGGAATTAAGAGCTAACATGAAGTTCTGGTGTTGGAAGAATAATTTTTTTAATAGATCTGTAGGCATGACATCCATTGTAGATGTTGGTTTGGAGTCAATGACTAATAAAAATGTCATTTCCTGTGATTTTTATCAATTACAGTAAATATGCCAGTAATCACCCACTTTAGCTGCTGAGACACAAGTGCTGTCTGGAGTTGAGGCTGGGGACCTCTCAGAGGCTTCAAGAGGTAAACCCCACAGGTGTAGACTGACATCTGGGCAAACAGTAGTTAAGCATGCTGGAATCTGGAGGAGAGAAGTGTTAAATGTATGTCAGGCATGCAGCTTTGGACTTTCCGGGAGGGTCTGACACATCCAACAGGAAACGGGTAGAAATTACCCTAACGGTACAAATCTCGTCATTTGCAACCTCGGAGGCAGCAGGCTCATTTAACACATCAACTCAGAGATAACGATTGGCGAGACTCAGCCTGGTATTCATTCCACCTTTAAAGCGTGGCAGAACCAGGGAGAGCTCCGTGTGTCCGCAGATGACCCTGTGGTGACCTTTCAGCCCCTGCAGCTGCAGAATGAGTCAAGGGCCAATTGCTCCATAAGCTAAGATCTGAGAACCTTCCTACTTCTTCAAAAATAAAGAGACATGGCTGGAAGCTCTTCCGAGCTCATTGGAGCTGAACATGTATTTCAACACTCCAAGCACTTATGCGTTATCCGCAGTCATCCCTGGCTAGTTCCTAGCCAATCACCAGAGATCCCTGTCTATTTCAGATGCTGCAAACATCCGCTGTCAGCGTGTGCAAGGCTGTGATTCCAGAGGAGAGACCCAAAGCCTCCTGGGCGTGTGTGAAGAGTGTTTAGCGGGAGGCAGGAGGCAGGGCCCCTGAAAGCCAAGCCGATGAGCGAGAACCCTGTGCTGAGTAAATGTGGGCTCCTGAAGGTGCAGAGACAGTGGACAGTGGACAAGGTATGAGGAACAGTTTAGGGGCCCACCCCCACTCTAACCCTGCAAGGTGAACCCTGAGAACACTCGGGAGCTTTAGGGGGAGCAGGAGCAGCTGGTCCCCAGAAAGACATCAGCCCAGACCCTTCCTCTGGTTTTCTCCTCTCTGCCCCTCTCTGGGCTCCACTGAGGCAGGAATGCTAAGTGCCAGCTGCGGCAGGCTGCTCTGGTGCAGACTCACCTGTGGCCACATGCACACACCTTGCCATAGACCTGTCACACCTGTAGGGATACACACCTGCACAGATAACTGTCTATACCTGCACACAGACGCACCTGCACATACCTGCAGGTACACACACACACACGTACACCCTTGCCCACACTTGCTCATACCTGCATACACAAACAAACCTATAGGGATACACACAAATACATATATGCACCTTCAGGGACACACACACACACACACACACACACACACATCCACATCTGCATAGATATACATACTTGCTCATGCCTGCATGAACAAACACACCTGCAAGAATACACACATGCTCACACCCACCCACACCTGCTCACATCTTTAGAGGCACACACACTTGCAGGGGCATTAATAACAACAACAACAATAATAATAATAATAATCTGGTAACTTTTCTCTCTTTGTACTTTTTCATGTCTGCCCAGAGTTACTTGATGAGGTCAAAGCTGGTCTCTGTGTCTGTCTTCAAGAACACAGAAAGAAACCATTTATTTAAAAACAAATAAAACAAAACAGTACAGTTTGACTGGCTAATGTCTTCCGAACTTAACATATTTTGAAAATAATGGTTACTAACTTTCACAGACAACTAGCAGTCCCACTGAGTGGTGAAGATGTCTCAGAGATGCATACAAAACACATACAGGGATGAGCTGGACGCTAGTCAGACCTGTGAGTTAACTTCCTGTAGCTGAGAGAGGAAAGCTAATGGATCGGATCGAGGGACCACATCACCCCATTGGCTCTGGAGATCTAAGTCAAAATCAAAAGCCAACCTCGGGCCCAGGTAACTCACTTCACTCGGGCACAGGATGTTTGTGTGGAGTGATGGGCTTCTTAGAATGTGAACCATGCCTTGAGCAATGGAGTTGTTCTGTAATCGGCAAGTTTTCCAGAAAACCTGTACTTCCCCCCCCCCCCCTGCTTGACTATTGCTGATGGGAAAATATTTGTTTTCCTCAATGAATAATTTGTTGTTGTTGTTTGGTTATTAGAGCCAAGGTTTCTCTATGCAATAGAACAGACTGGTCTCAAACTCACAGAAATCCTCCTGCCTCTGCCTCCCAAGTACTGGGACTAAAGGCACGTGCCACCATGTCCAGCTGAATGAATGATTTTAGAATGCATGTGCAACAACGGCCTTTTAACCACACACTGTTGTTAGCACAGTTGTTAATTCATAACAAGTTAACTTTCACAGAACAATGGACATGTTTTTTAAGATATTTTTTGGCAACACATTATAGACTCATTATTCCGTTAATTAAACCTCTCATCCCAGTTGCCTTGGGTTCTAAGATACACATATGAAATGTTTTTATCCTCTAGAGACTGACGTACCCTTAGTCTCAGCACAAGTCTCTGGAATTTTTTTTTTTTCTTTCACAGCGATACATGGAATAGAAACATGCCCCAGGCTTGTTGGAATACAGAGGAAAGGTGTGTGCCCATGGAGGTAAGCTCAACATAATCTGTGGTCCATGTGATCTAGAATGAAAAATAATTTGTGAGAAGATCAGCTACCTTCCTAATACCTTTTTCATGTAGGTGTTGTAAGATCATATCCCCAAACTGAAGCGTGACTCCTTGTATTTCAATACTGTTTCACCACATGGGTCTAGCAGAGAATACACTTTGCGGTCTCCACGACCAACTCAAAAAGCTACAGACAAGAACCTCGAATTTCTCAAAGAATGAAGCGAGCCACTGGCTATACTTAGTTAACATCCGGGTTTTAAAATGAACCTGCATGTGTGCAGCGGGTTGCTGCCCGATGTCCTCTCAAGCCTATGGGAGGCAACTACCGTGATGCCAAGAACTCACCACGACCCTCCACCTGGCACCAGCTTGCCAGCCTGAGGCCTCCCGTGTCTGTTCTCGGAGCCAGGAGAGGAACAGGGCCAGTGGCAAACACTAAGTCGTGCTGGGGTGGTGAGGGGAGAAATACTGTACTTCGATATTATTTGATGGTCATCCTTAGATGATCAGGATTCCAGGCAGGAGCATTGCCCCGGCTGGTACAATGTTGGAAGTGGGTCTTTCTCCTTGTCGGCAAGCAGACCATGCCGCCTGCAGAAGCCAAGGCGGTGAGCTCATGGTGATTGGCATGTGGTCTGAGGCTGAAGGTGATGCTGCTTCCTTTCAGCCTCTGCCCTTCACCTCGTCTCAATTTTCCTGGGACCCTCCTATATGCCCGATTTAATGGGAATTACCTATGACTTCAATTATTTGTTTCTTATCAGCTGATGTTAAACTACAAGGATTTGCATTGAATGGACACAAAGAGCGAGCAAGTCGCGGCACATGGCCAAATGAAAGAGTGATGTCCTGGTGAATTTAGCCGAAATAATTTACTGCCATATAAAAGTGGGGAAGTGGAAGGTACAGCCTTTGACCAATAAATCCCTGCTGCCCGTGAAACCCTTATCTGGTCCCCTCCGATATATTCCACACAAGGAAGCCATCATCATTGGCTCTGGTTAGTTATTTGTAAACCTTGATCTTCTGCACTCCGTGTCCTAAATACGGGTAATTAGCATCAGTTTATCGCACTTCTGCATATTTCGTCTACTCTCCAAACACGCGGGCTTCCATTGGCTGCCATTCTGCTACAGGAGATTATGAAGACAGATTGCAGAGAACGCATGTGCTAAACGAGATTAGGAAGGAATAGAAATAGCAACTTGGCCAATAAATTCCTCGTGAGAGCCTTATCATGCAATTACACGTTGACTAGCTTCACACTCTCCCGGCCTCTTAATCCAGTGCCCCCACCAGGAATAAAATTTCACTAATTTCTGGATTGCTGCAGATCCTCCTGACTTGTTACTGAGAGCCGAGGCGAGGTGCTGCCGAACACGTCCCCGAGTCGAACTTCGCCATAAAAAAGTAAACTTTGAACGTCAAGGTGGGTGGCACGCGTTGGGATGTTCAAACAGCTCCGTGTCGTCTCGGTGGAGTGAGCACACACCGTCTGGGCCCTCGGAGTCATTTTACTTTTCTGTGAGTCCCCGTTCACTCGTGGTGCCAAGTTGGGGGGACTGTGCCCCTCCTGGTCTGTCTGAAAGGGAGGGCCTGTCCACCAGACTCCGAAGCGCAGCGTGTTTAGAAGCCAAACAGTGCTCCAGGTGATGCTCCTTCGCGTTGAGCCGACAGCAGCCAGGGTGCCCCTGAGCAATTCTGGGACAGTCCCTCGACCTCTTCAAGTTCATTTTCCTCCTTGCTCACACAGGCTGTCTCTCACACTCTCTCGTGTGCTTTATCCCCCACCGCACATTCAGGTGTATAAATAGGAAAAGCCGGCCCACTCTGCACCGTGAGAACAACCAAGAACACTGTAATAGGACTTCTACAGGGGGATCGTGATTCTTGTCCCTCCCTGCCTGTTAATGTTATTCTCCCCAGGGCTTTATAATAAGTTAGGTATTTAAAGAGGCCCATTAAGCCTTTCGATCTACCAGGGGACTATTTATAGCACAGAGCCACAGTCAGACATCATGAGGCCCCCACAGAAGCAAGGTATTACAGCAAGAACCCCACAGGACTGAACTTCTCTTTGCTGGAAGGCATACACGGACATCCAGATCTGTGCTCCCAGGAAGGGTGGAAGGGATTAATTAGCTAAGAAAGTCCACAGCCATTGTGATGCAAGTTTTTATGTGTAGGTCACCATGTGGCCTTTGCTTTCTCTTCACCAGGTGATTCCTACAGGGATTTACTGAGTAGAGGGTCTCGTGAGCAATCCAGAGAAAGGGTTCTAGGTTTCATTTCCGAAGGTTCCTCACGGGCCACATTCAGAGAGGGACCAGGCAGCCTCCAGGCAGTAAGCGGGCATCTGTGCCTCTTCCACAGGAACACTGCGTGCACCGTTCTAGAGCCTGGTTTTGCTGCACAAAGAGGAGCCCTGGCTAGATGAGCAACCACCCAGAATGCAGGTATGCCTGGACCTTGAGAAGGATGGCTTTGCCTTTTCCAAGTGGCCTGGTCTTTTGTCGGCTGGCTGGCTGGCAAGGATTTTTTGTTTTCCAGAGGGAAGCTTTCACTCGTCTGGAGTGCGGGAGAATGAGCCACGGCCTGTGAGGCGCATGGAGATACTTGTCTGAAGGAGTTGACTCTTAGAAACCACAGCACAGAGGCCTGAAGCAGGGAGACACACAGCTGCTGTGGCTGTTCCCCTGCGGGCACCTCCGTCTCTGGAGTCACCAAGACCAGCACAGAGTCTTGGAAGTTGGAGTGCTACCTCCCTGCTCCTCTGAAGAGAGGCCTAGGACACCTGTTGCTGAGGGGCCAGAGTGGCCGGGCCCCTGCTGGGCCGGTGTAGAAGGAGTGAGGTGGTCAGTGGTGTTTCCTCTCTGGAGCCTTCAGGCTAGATTGGGAGTTCTGTGCGGCTTCAGCCACAGCTCTCTGCTCAAGCCGAGATGCGCTTCAACTGCTAGGCCTAAGGCACACGTGGCCGCTGGAGCTCAGCTCAGCAACTGAGACTGAAGGACCCTCCAGAGCCCCCAGAAGACCCCCGCCCGGGGAGTGACATCAGTTGGGGAGCTATTAATAACTGCCCTCCCTCCCTGTCATATTTCCTGAACTGGTGAGCTTTGTGGAGGGGGTGGAGTAGGAGGGAGCTGCTTGCCATTAATCTGGGAACAAACAGCTAACCCCGGTGACTGGTATTTTCGCTTTTCTTTTCTCACTTTTCTCAGTGTGGGGAAGGCGATTGTGAGGCGCTCTGCTGGAATTTGGCAGCGCGGAGGCTTGGAGAGCAGCCCCATGCTGGCTCCTATTCAGCCGGCCAGTTTTCCTCGAGCTTTGGAAGTTTCGCTCAGCCGTGCACTCAAAGGCTTCACAAAGCTGATTACAAGCTTCAGCGCATTCCTGAAGGAGCCAAAAGCGACGCAGGTGCAAACGAGCCGAGGGAGCCCCTTATCCCGGTGACAGAATGGGACAAGCTGGGAAAGGCTTGGACCACACAAATCCAAGGCTCACCAGGCAGCAGAGAGCCTGCCTTGGGAACCGGGGGTCATTATCCGCCCTATTCAGCGGGGCCGGGGACCCCGGGGCCGGGTAGGCCGGTCGGGCGGCAAGCACCACCGCCAGTGTGCGCCTACGGCAGTGGGGACCCCGCTGGGCGCTGCAGCCCATCGGGATGTTGGGCGCTGTGTTTGTTCTCACCGACAGCGGTCCGTGAAATCTATCTTGTTCCTGAAAGCTGGTGTCCACGATAAGGGGGTACAGGAGAACCAGGGTGGCGAAGATGCGCTGTTGAGAGCGCACTGGCCTGTGCCTGCCGCAGGCCGCTCTCAGCTCCCCCTCCCCCCCGCGCGCCCCAAGTCTTGTAACCCCCATCCCCTCGCCCTCAGCTCTTCGTTTTTCCTCTCTGCAAATCCTACGGAGAGCGGGCTGCACAAAGTGCGGTGGGGAGGGACAGTGGCCCGGAAGGGGTGGATCACCAGGTGGTCCGGTGCACCTAGCCGGGCAGTGGAGAACGCGGAGCCACGTCTAGGGGCAATTAAATCACATCCCTGCTAGCAACGAAAGAACTACCGACCGCGTTGACAGGCTGGCTCGGCGCGTAGAGCTTGCAGAAGGGACGAGCGTGGGACGGACTGAAGTGGGACCGCTGGAGTTCAGGGGCGGGCTAATCCGACCCTGTGGGCAGCCCCTTCCCACCGCATCCAGGTCAGCACAGCAGCCTAGGTCCCCCTCTGCGTCCTCCCACTCCCAGCCTCACGTCGTGAGGCCTCAGCCCAGCCCCAGGCTTTGCCCGGCTGCACCCCGAGGTGCCCGCGTGCAGGGCGCGGGCGGGCAGGGCGCGCTTGCCGACGCTCTTTTGTCTGATAACTAATTTGAGTTAATGCGATCTTTATGTAAAGCTAACAGCGGATAATTGTCTATTTTCTCGCCAACAGTCTCCATCGCAGTCACTTATCTGGAAACCTGCGGCTGGATTAATCGCTATATTCCCAAGATGAGCGGTGCGGCAATCCGCAGTGTAAAACGGGTGGGAACTCGAAAGCATCATCCCCCAGGCTCTCCCGGGGCCAGCAGTCGGCCAGCTCCCTGCAGATCTGAACGCGGCACCGTTGCTAGCACCTGTTTGGACTCGGGTGGGGATGAGCAGGCACAGAGCCGCACAGAGGATGTGGGGGAGGAGAAGGAGACAGACCTGTGGGGACCCCGGCCTGCGAGAGGCACAAAACTGCCTGTGGGAATAAAGCCTTTTGACCTGACAGAAATGATGCTGTAGACGCTTCAGACCGTGGCCTATTTAGATGCAGAAAAATGCTCCCTCCCATCTTGATCTTCCAACCTCACCCCTACTCCACCCGCCGCTCCGCCTTAGGCCCCTCCCCTGGAATTTCCTCTTTCAGAGTCCTGCTTCTCTAAGCAAAGCACTGGCAATATTTAGGAACTGTGGGCGTGGAAATAAATGCTTGTTTTCCAGCCCCTCATCCTACCTACTGGAGTTGAAGGTGGTGGGCTGTGGTATCAAAGCTCCAGAGAGGAAGCATGTGCCTACAAAAACTTTCTCAGCTGAGGTCAAAACATCAGCTCCGCGGGAAAAATCATTTTGGTGCCCGAGGTGCTGCCCCGGGGGGACTTCTCTGGAGGTGTCAAAACTCATTGCCGGTTTGTGAAAACCAGCACTGCTTCTGGTCTGGCTGGTTAGTCACTTGGAGGTAAACCCTCTGCTGTGGAGTATTTTTACATCTCGGCTTTGCCGCCCCGCCCCCACCCCCACCTTTTTTTTCAAGATGTCATTTCAGGAGAAGAGGAAATTCCATTTCACACTGTGACAGCCTTGGCCTCCCATTTCGGCGGCATAGTAAGTTCCACATGGAACATACGTTCCAAGAGTGAACACCCATTGGTCCGTCACGTTTTTAGATTGTTAGAGACGAAGGGGTACCCCGGGATGCTCCCCCAACTGGGCCCTGCAAGATCCTCTTAAAAGTCAGTGTTCCCCTCCACCAACAGTGGGAGGAAATCTTCAGAAGCCACCATGTGACTCCCTGCAAACCAGCTCAAGCCGAGGTTCCCAGGACAGCTCCTCCTCATGCCCTTTGGACGTCAACCCACTGTGGCTCTCACCTGAGTCCTGTCACCTCTGCCATCTCGAAGTGATCTGTGGACAATGCTGAGCAGGACAGCCCCTGGTCAACCAGGCAGAACCGTCTATGCAAATGTTGGAGGCCTGCCCTGGGAACAGTGCGCCCATTGTCCAGGGCCTTTCAGAGCCGGCAGCAGCTGCTCAGACTCGCCGCCCCAGACCCGTGGCTGCCACAGTCATGTCATCCTTGCAAGACATCAGACTCTGAAAATTATACGACCCGAATTCATGAACAGCCTTCTCTTGAGTGTTTCTGTCTGTGACAAGTTGCAAAGTCCAAAGCTGCTTCTGTTGCTGGGGACAGGAGGAGGGTGTGGGCAGGAGCAAGTCTGCGCTTGCTTCTTACTAGAGGACTTGAAAACTTTGCAAACTGTCCCTGGGCTTCTGAAGGGGGGACGGAGCGGGGGGGGGGGGGGTGTCTGGCTCCAACAACTGAGAATGTGAGGCTTTTCTGTTTTCTCTTGCTGCTATTGCAAGTTTAGATGCGTGGAGAGGAGTCAGGATGAGGAGATGGAGCAGGCCTGCCTGCCTGCCACAGGTGCTGACCTCTTTTTTATTAGCTTGGACTCCAAGCTGTACTTTCTAGAGAAGCAAGCAGGCTGACTGACTGGCTCAACACTCTCAAACCACCTCAACTCTGAGTCCCTTCAGAGGGGGACTCGGGGGCTCATGTAGTTCACATCCATCCATCCTCTCTCCCTGCCCCCGACCCCCAAACCAGGACAGGAAAGGATGCTCTTGGGCCAGAGGTTGGTGGTTCCTGGGGTGGTAGGTGAGCATGGGGACCCAGTAGTGGGTGGCCTACAGTTGCCTTCTGCCAGAACCTGGGAGTACATCCCTCTAGTCTCCAGGCCCCCAGCCTAATGGGGAGGACTTTCAGGGATACTGAGGAGGCCCAAAGGTCCAGGTAAGGCGGCTTCCACCTCGCCTTCAATGACTGGTCCCAGGGACCTCTAGTGTGTTGCATTTTCAATTTTTCTTCCTTCCTTCCTTCCTTCCTTCCTTCCTTCCTTCCTTCCTTCCTTCCTTCCTTCCTTCCTTCTTTCCGTTCTTTCTTTTGTTTTTGTTTGTTTGTTTGTTTTGTTTTGAGACCAGGTCTCACTCTGTAATTCAAGCTGGCCTAGAACGCAGTACAATCCACCTGTCTCAGCCTACTGAATGTTAGTGTCACCTGCCTAAGGCATCCTGCTCTGTTGACATGTCCCCTGACTCCTCACAGGACTCTGCTGCTGTTCTCTCTCTGCCTTCTGCCCGGGTGGAGCAAGTTCCCAGGAAACACCAGAAACCCACCAGACCGATTGATTCTAGAGGGATCAGCCCCAAGACAGGAAGGTTGCAGAGCATGTCCTCCAGCACTGAGTACGGCCTCCCCTGTGTACCCAACCCTACCAAGGAGCCTTCCCAATTCTTGATAGCCTGAATGGGGAGGGCTTGGATACATGTAAAGTTTGACAAAGTATTGTTTTATAAACATAAGAGAAATGGTGGAAAAATAAGCGGAGAAGAGATCCTGTAGACCATTGATTTGTAGGCTTATTGATTTGGGTTGGAGTCTCTGGGCATCTCAGGCTGCCCAAAACCAGGGGGACTAGGGCATCCATGGACACCACTGCCACGGGGAGGCCAGCGTGATAGAAAATGCATGGACAAGGCGGGCTCTCAGCGTGTAGCAGGACCTGGCTCCCTGTAGATGCTCAGGATGTCTACTGAAGGGCTGCAGGGGTCCTGGGAAGGAGGGTTGGTAGGGCTGGTAGCCAGAGACAAGTCTCTGCCAAAGGACCCTCCCCATTTCTGGGGAGCTGCCCTGGGCTTTCCCAGGCTTCTCTCCCCTTTCCACACACACGTGGGCTCTTTTCCTCACCTGCCCACGCACACTAGTACACACAGGTGCCAGACATCCACCCTTAGATTCACAAGTGCCTGACTCCGCTCAAGCACAGGGCATTCTCCAGCTCCACAGCTGTGGTCCAGGTGAACCCTGGATGGTTCATCGGGACTCAGTACCTGACCTCCAGGCTGCAGAACTTGAAGAACCCTGGGCTAGGCACACAGGGCAGAGTGAGTGAGTCTAAGGGTCTTTCCTTCTGTCCTTTCAGGATCTGATTTTGTCCTAGAACTTGACTGGCCTGTCAGATTGTTTCCTGTCCTTCCTAATTTGCCCTCTCCATCTGTATTTTTTCCGGGTTTGCCCTCAGAATGCCACACAGACTCCATGTTATTCACAAGGGCAGCTGGCCACCCCGCATAAAGTCCCTAAGCACTCAAAATTCAGAATATCACACACCCTGGATTTAAAGATTTGGAATGAGAAAGAGCTCACTGACTGTGTGTGATGTTGGCTACAGAAATGGCTGTGCGTGAGATATGTTGAATTAAATAAAAGGCATTATTAAAGTGAGCGTCACTGGCCACTGCACTTGGAAGTCAATGTGGCTTTGCTAACTCCCCTTCACTGGCTCTGTATCCTTTGCTGCTTCCTTTGGTCTTCCCAGGATCCTCTAGGAAATGGAAAAGGAAGAAGTGGGGAAAAGGCCTGGGCCTGAAACCCAGCAGGGGGCAGCTGGAGTCCCTCCCAGTTCTTTTCAAAGTTATTCTTACAACAATCAAAGCTTCCTTGTTTTCAGGACCAGGCAAAAGAGCCTCATATTCATTGCTTAAATCATATTCTTTCTATTTTAGCTTTAATTCAGTTTAGTTACGTTGTGATCTCCGCCAGCAATCCATGAACCCTGCAGCAACTTTTGAAGAATCTTGCTGCTAATGCTGCATGGTGGAGGAATATTGATTGTCGGAGTCACTCTGTGGGTTCTATGGCGTTATAAGGAACCCCTCTGCTATTTCCAAACTTCTAGTCAGCAGTTGATACTTCTGGCTTTAATTTTTTCCTGCAAATGTATCACCAGGTCTAACTCAAATAAAACAAGAATTCTGAACAGCAATTTGCCTTCTGTGAAAAAGGTCTATCACAACCAGGAATGAGTTCCTTCTAGAAATTCTTTTCTTGGCTAACTTAAAGTTTTAGAACGTATGAAATCAGACATGGGCCAAGGAGGCCACAAGGAAACATGTTTGTAAACTTTTATTTTACATTTATTCATTTTTTGGGAGGCGTACATGCCATGGTACACATGGAGGTCAGAGGATAATTTTCAGCGGTCATTTCTCTTCTTCCCACTGTGGGTCCCAGGGATCTAACTGAATTCATCAGGCTTGGTATCAAGTGCCTTTATATGCTGAGCCATCTTGCCAGTCCTAGTAAACTTTAATGCTAAAGATATTAAACTTTTATATAATATTTTAGATACTAGATGTCTGGAAGTGAACTTGTAAAAACTAGAAATTTTGTTTTGTCATTTGGTAATAACAAATGAAAAAAAAAAACTGCTCCAAGCTTATTGTCTATAATATATTCTACTAAAATACGCCATGAAAATTTTACATGCATAAGGCTTGGAGTATGTACAATATATTCAATATATTTATTTTGGGGGTTGTATAATCAATATCAAACAATTCAGGAAAATGTGAAGTTAAGTCCACTATGCCAATAACTGGAAATATCTCAGATATGATTTGAATAAAATTAAAATTATTCTTCATCATAAAAGGAGCTATTCTGTTGTCCATTATTTGTACATCCATTTACTCTTCTGATTTCAGCTGAATTCTGTATCACTAAGAGAAAAATTATAAAATACCAAACACTGTCAACATTTTATGAATAAATGAGTTGATATGGTTTCTTTGGGGAATGCATTCCTTGCCAAATATTATTCTTGGGATTTTTTGTTTAACTAGTAAGAAATGAATAGAAGTATTTTAGTCTCTAATCACACTGTTGTCTGTCTATGTGTTATTGTTTGCAGAAGACAGGTTCTCAAGTGTCCTGGGTTGGGTTCTAATCCACTGTGCAGCTGAGGCTGACCTTGAAGTTCTGATCCTCCTGCCTCCCCCTCTGAGTGCTGGGATTCCAAGTGTATTCCACCATGCCCGGTTTTAGGCAGTTCTGGGGATGGAGCACAGAGCTTTGTGCCTGTTGGACAGACAGACACTCTACCAGCTGAGCTACAACCCAAGCCCCACACTACACATTTTTAGTAGTTGCTAAGGAAATACCTTCAAATGGGGAACATGTCTTGCTGAAGACATCGGCCTCCTATTAGCAGCCCACGTGGTGTCTTGGATATACAGGATGGCTGGCGCGTCCTTGGGCAAGGTGCTTCTGTCTGTGACACGTTATCTTTGCTCTCGTTTACGCTGACCCACATAACTGCCAAGAAAAACACCCAGACTTCAACCATTGCCCACCCCACTGCCCCACTTTCCCAGAACCATGGAAGATTGAGAGCATCCGGAGTGCTGAGCAAGGACAGAGGACGGAGCAAGGGAGAAGGCACCAGAGGGGCAGTGTACAGATCCCACATACTAAAATTCCAGTTAACTGATGCACGGGTTTGTTGAGCGAGCGCATCACAGCCTCCGTTTGCTTCATCATCTTCTAAGACCAGGGAGACTTCTGTGGGCCTTCCATTTTCCTTTTCTCCCCGGAGATTACAATGGTTATGCACTTTCAAATATTCACGGGCAAGATAGTGTGGATAAACAGCCCAAGATTCACTAAATTAGGTCACCGCTCATATGGGGCCGGTGTTATATGTCCCTTGTGTTGAAATTATCTGGTGTCAGCTGCATTGATTGAAAAATTGAAAAAGCACTACAGACCAGGGGGGGAGTCTTATTACAAGATGTCTCAAAAGCAGATAAGAAAGGAACGACGGCCTCCTGTAAACGGGTCTTATCTAGATTTTAATATGGCAGTAAGCAAATTATAAATGTTTTTGCAAGTAAGATAAATTGCATAGGAAAGCAGACATATCTAAAGCTCCCATGATTCTAGCTATATATACTTCGAGTGTTCACCAAGCTCTCTGTGTGTGTGTGTGTGTGTGTGTGTGTGTGTGTGTGTGTGTGTGTGTTTCCCCACTCCAAGTCACATTCCATGTAAGGACAGAATCCTCAGCAGAGTCAGGATATGCCACCTGGATAATTGTTCTCATTCTGGAAGAGATTGATCAAGACCCTGAGGCCAACACCACTGTGAGAGCCCCTGGCCTTGAATCCCCTCATCAATGACATCTGCATCAAACCAGTTCCTCAGAATGTCTCTCCCAAGGATGACCTGGAACCTGGACCAACTTGTATAGGCCCGGAAGACTGTTCTTCAGGCTTTCCTACCATGACCAGAGGCCAGTGGCCTTTCCTCACTAGCCAGCTTCTTAGTAACATTTTGGGAAACCAGTAATCCTAGTTGGAGCTAGTCCCTGTTCTCTGAACAACCAAACTTAACTAGCTCCATGTTCCAGAGGTATTTGAATTGTTCATGATCACAGGTATTATTTCTCAAGACATCAACACAACAGACATCAGTGAGAATATGTCAAGATCGCAGTCAGGTGGCCCGGGAGCTTAGGACTCTGGAGGATGCCGCTGTGTGTCTGAGTGGCACGAAGCACTATGATCTCCCCTTCAGGGCCAAACTGTGTTTCTGATGGGAAGGTAACGTTTGACCGTACAGTGAGAGCTGAAGCGATGGAGGAGAGCAGCAGCATCCACTGAAGGCCACTGAGCTCCCTGCTGCGGCGGCGGTACCACGGCAGGAAGGCGAGAGAAGCGACTAGCCACAGCTGCGGTGGATGTGGATGCTGCAGAAACAGCTGCCAGGACAGAAATAGAAAACAAAGAAGTTGGAGGCTGGGGTCTGGAATAAAGAACATTTAAAACTTAAAACACCCGATTGCTTGGGTAGGAAAAGGATCTGGACAGTTCAAATTCGCCCCAGCTAGGTTTGAAGGCCTCTACTTCCTGTCTGCTGCAAACTGGCGTCGGAGAACCCATGTCCTTAGGAAACCTAGCGTCTCTTCTGGGGCCACTGTAGTGTCGAGGTGTCTGTGCTTAACCACCTGTGTCCCTCACATGTGGGGAGCAACGAGTCTGTGAGACAGGGGCTGGCAGAAATCTCTCTTCTTACTTAACGAAAATTAAGTATTGTGAAGAAAGTCACATCTTCAGGAGACTCCAAGGGGCCAGCCTAGAATCAAAGCCTTTGCTGTCCTTTCTGGGCTTCCCTGGCATGGCCCTTCCTAAGCCATCTTGTGACCTCTCGGTTGGTTCACCGAATGCAGCGACACCAGGACCTCGTCTAAGAGTCGGCACAGGGCTGTGGGCTCCGTCCAGGCTTTCCACACCTCTGCTGAGGTTTTGTTTTGGTTTTGTTTTGGTTTTTTTTTTTTTTTTTTGGTTTTTCGAGACAGGGTTTCTCTGTGTAGTTTTGCGCCTTTCCTGGGACTCACTTGGTAGCCCAGGCTGGCCTCGAACTCACAGAGATCCACCTGGCTCGGCCTCCCGAGTGCTGGGATTAAAGGCGTGCGCCACCACCGCCCGGCTCTCTGCTGAGGTTTAAAAGGCCTTTTGATCCCCCGTCTGCGAGGCTCTCTGTGTCTCCCCATATGTCTGCTTTCATTCCGATAATACAGGAGGGTATATGGGTTAAGGGACTCCAGAACAATTGTAATAGTGAGCGTTTCTGTGGGGGGGCAAGGGGAAACATGGTCACCTTGCTCTGGCGGCATGGCAGCTCCGGGAATCTCAGCCAAGCGGGACAGGCAGAAGGACATCATTCTAGGTGGGAGAAGAGCATTAGCAAAGGCACAGAGGCGTGGATAGCAAGGCGTCTGCAGGAAGTTGTTACGGGGTGGGTGGGCAGGAAGAGAAGCATTAAGAAGCCTGTGAGGGAGGGGGAACTAGGCATGGCTGGAGCTGGGCATCAAGGGAGGCTGTGTTTGTGCAGGGCCAAAGCCCAAGCCTGCAGAGCAGAATGGAGAGGGCAGTCTCTCTGGAAGGGGTGGGTTGGGATCGGGAGAGAGATTGGACTTCATGCTGCTGGACAGACAGACAGACAGACGGAGACACATAAAGGGAGGTTGTGTGTCTTGATCCATTCACTGGAGGAAGGAAATGAAGAAGTCAGGCTTAACGAGGGCAGTGTGGAACAGGGGGCACACACTTGGGTGCCAGGTCGGGAGGGAGCTCGTGAGGGGGCATGGTAGGGTGACCTCCACGCGCGTGTACTTGAAGAGGGTGAGTCTCGAAGATGGCACTCGCTAACTGAATGTGATTCTGTTTGCTGAAGTACTTCTGTGAGCGGGTGGAGAGGGTAGGGCCCGCGTGAGTGTGCCACGCTGGCTCAGAAGTGCTTTCCAGGCTTTTAATGAAAACATTGATTACTAAGGTTATTATCTTGGTAAAATAAAGTGCTTCTCCCACTGTGATGGGCTTTAAATTAAAAACTGGTACTAAAACACAAATGTGTAATTCGCGCTTAAATATTCACTTGTGTTATTTTTGTTGATTTCATCTGTGAGTGTGTGTGTGTGTGTGTGTGTGTGTGTGTGTGTGTGTGTGTGTGTGTGTGTGTTAGTCATGGATCAACCTAGAGTGTCCTTCTCAATCACCATCCACGTTATTTTTTGAGACAGGGTCTCTCACTGAATCTGAGTCTTACTGACCGGAGTGGTGGGCTGAGAGCCTCCTGATTGGTATGTACCGCCGTTTTTAACCTATGTTCTGGAAGTGAAGCATGTACCAGTTGACAAGTATTTTGCTGACTGGGCCATCTCTCCAGCCCCTCTGTTGAATTTTTTTGGTGTTTTAATTATCACATTTCAAAACAAGGCTCATCGTGTCTGAGCCGGAAGCAAGTTGGGAAGCTTTTCTTTCAGACCTGTAGCGGTGCTCAGGTCACATGATCTTAGCCAACATGCCAGCACTTCCTATGCCCTCAGCTGGGTCACCTCGGCCAGTTCTCAGATGCCCCACAAGGCAGTTTTTAACCTCATAAAAGCTGACTTGCTGGTTAAGAATCTGGGGCATCACTGGATTCAGATCCAGGATCTACGTGGCTCAAAGGATCCAGGATCTACGTGGCTCAACGCCTGTTTTCCACTCTCCCTGTCTTCCATGTTGCTTTACAAACAGTGCATTAGCCAACTTCCTCTCCCTGACAGAATCCTGGATAATTCCAGCCAATGAGACGAAGAGATTCTGGCTTGTGGTTTCAGGGGCTCCGTGGTCCTCAGGCCTGTGGAGAGGCCCAGTGACCAGAAACAAAAGAGAAAGACCAGCAGGGTTGGGGATTCAACACCCCCTGTGAGGATGCGGCCCCAGTGACTTAACTTCCTCTCCCTTGTACTAAGTGGTCTACTGTAGCATGAATCTTAAAAGTTCTTATTAATAAAATCAAACCTGAGGCCAGTTATTGGGGTGAACTGAAAGATCAGAGAGACAGAATAAGCCACAGTTAACCTCACCTGGCCAACTTCTCAGTTGATCTTGTTTCCTCAGCCTGGAAGCCTCTGTGTCCTCATATCTGAATGGTTCTCAGCTGAACTGTGCTGCTCAAAACCTAAAAGCTTAACCAGTCAAATGCTTCTAGTTTCTGGTCTTCACGCCTTATATACCTTTCTGCTTTCTACCACCACTCCCTGGGATTAAAGGCTCGCTTTCTGGGATTAAAGGCGTGAGTCACCATGCTTGGCTGTATCCTTGAACACATGGATTTCAGCCACTGGAATGCTAGGATTAAAGGCCTGTGCTACCACTGCCTATCCTAGGTATCTAGTGCGTTTTTTGTTCTCTGACCCCAGTTAAGTTTATTAGGGTGCACAATATTTTGGGGAACACAATATCACCACAGTCAACCACCTTCCCAAAGTGTGTGTCATCCACTGTCATCCAACCCTCGGTGGTGTTTAGATGACAGCGTGAAGCGGCTGGGAGGAGGGCTTGTGCTCCGCCAATGCTGAACCGAGAAATACACAGGAAATGACAGCGCCCTCCAGCGACGTGCTGGAGAAGGGAGGGGAGTTCCTTTGCCCCTGGCCAGCACAGGAGACCCCCTTTTCCTGCGCCTCATTTTACTGTGCTTCCTACCCATCGAAGGCCCGTTGCCCGAAAGCCCATGGCCGGCATGCTCCAGGAACGACTGTCATCTGCCCCGAAGCTTGGCTAACTGCTGGCTCTTCTGAGCTGAAAAATGTTTTGCACTAAGATATGCCTGTTTCTCTTTTTGCACACTTGTGGGGCAAACATGTGCTCTATTTGCACTGGGAAACCAAACCATTGTGTGAAAATTCCTTTACCATCCAATGTGCTTTATCACAGCGGCCTGAGGCCAGCCTGTAACATCTCTAAAGTACACATGTGGAGATGATTTGAAATATTTGAAGTATTGGTAGGATGTACATGTGTACAAAAGTAAATAAGTAAATGAGGCTGGGTATGGTGGCATATGCCTGTAATCTCAGCCCCTGGGAGATAAAGGCAGGAGGATCAAGTCAGTCCATCCTTCAAAGTCATCTTCGGTTACATAAGTTTGAGGCCAGCCTGAGCTACATGAGACCCTGTCTCCATAATAAATAAATTAATGCAACATGGATATTTTTGTCCTTAATAAACAGATGCTGAGAGAAGGGGCCCCTGAAATTAGAATTTCTCAGTGAGGTGGAATCAGACAGTTCTGGTTTGGATCTGGAATGATCCAAAAGTCCATGTTTGATTGTTCACTGATGGCATTATTTATTAGAAGTTGGTTGAAACCTAGAAAGTCAGACCGAGCTGGAGGAAGTAGGTCATGGAGGACATGTCCTTGTCCCTGGTCTATTCTTCTGCTGCTTCCTGGCTGCCCATAGGTGAGCAGCTCTGATCCTCCACTGCTCCCAACCACAGCCCCAGAAATAACACAGAACCCTGGCCCCCCCATAGTCAACTCACACAGAACCCTGCCCCCCCATAGTCAACTCACACAAAACCCTGCCCCCCATAGTCAACTCACACAGAACCCTGCCCCCCCATAGTCAACTCACACAGAACCCTGCCCCCCACCCTAGTCAACTCACACAGAACCCTGCCCCCCATAGTCAACTCACACAGAACCCTGCCCCCCACCCTAGTCAACTCACACAGAACCCTGCCCCCCATAGTCAACTCACACAGAACCCTGCTCCCCATAGTCAACTCACACAGAACCCTGCCCCCCCACCCTAGTCAACTCACACAGAACCCTGCCCCCACCCATAGTCAACTCACACAGAACCCTGCCCCCCATAGTCAACTCACACAGAACCCTGCCCCCCATAGTCAACTCACACAGAACCCTGCCCCCCATAGTCAACTCACACAGAACCCTGCCCCCCATAGTCAACTCACACAGAACCCTGCCCCCCCATAGTCAATTCACACAGAACTCTGCCCCTCTATAGTCAACTCACACAGAACCCTGCCCCCCATACAATTTCATCCAGATACAAATACCACCTCTATCCCTGACTCAGCATCAGCTTGTAGGTGATATAGAAATATAGGATATATATAGGATAGATAAGGGGGTAGATTGTTGAATCTACTTTTAAAGAGCAACTTGCTTTAATTTGCTATAGATTTTAGTTTATTGGTACATATTTAAAGATAATTTTGTTATACTGTATGTATATTTCTACTCTTGTTTATTTTGCTTGTGCAACTCATTTGAAATTGTAGTGTATAATTGAGAAATAGAAATTAATAATTAATCGTCTATGATAATCAAACTTATAGTCATATTAGCTAAGTTTTCTAGGTATACATAGATATATTTCAATTAGGTAGGTAATCTTCAAATACTTCAAAGACCTACAAAATATGGCACTTTAAATGTTTTAAAAAACTTTCTGGACAGTGAGACACGTCTGCTCCTGGCAGCACTGATCTATTTCAAAGAGGAAGATGGGCATCAAAAACACTCCACATGGAGTTTATCTTCTTAGCACAAATAGCCAGTTGGACAAGAAACTGTTCTTGCCTGGACTGCTTGACAAAATGTATCAACTACACATGCAGGACCCATAGGAAGGTGACCACTGAACTTTGCAAGGTGATATGGTCCTTTAGGTTCCTGCTTCACAGAAGAAACTGCCAGACGTTCTAAAGGACAGTCACTCTACAGAGAGAAGTGACTGAGAGATTCTAGGCCTATGGACTGAACATGGATGCCCCAACATTACAGAGGAACTTTGGATGACTGTCTAGGCAGGCAGCTGTCTCTGTCATTCTAGATTTTTGGAAGTTCCTTACAATGCACTTCTTATTTACTTAGGTAATATTATATCCTTCTGAGGTCTTTGATGTAATTGAAGACTAGATAGTTATAATTTTCCTTGGTTATGATAAAAGATAAGATAGGTATGAAATCTTAGACTCACAAATACAGGATAAACAAAATATTTTCTTTGACTTTGCCAAATACAAATAGACTAGATATTGTAACTGTAATTCTTGCTTGATAACTGTTATATGTAATTTTACTATGTTAAAATTAAAACCTTCCTTTTTAATTAAACAGAAAAGGGGAAATGTTGTGGGATAATGCTTTTGCACACTGGTTTAATAAAACGCTGATTGGCCAGTAGCCAGGTAGGAAGTATAGGTGGGATAAGCAGACAAGGAGAATTCTGGGAAGAGGAAGGCCGAGTCAGGAGACGCCAGCCTGCTGCCCAGGAAGCAACATGTAATAGCACACAGGTAAAGCCACAGAATATGTGACAACATATAAATTAACAGAAATGGGCTGAGTTTAAGTGTAAGAGCTAGTCAGTAGTAAGCCTGAGCTAATGGCCAAGCAGTTTTAATTAATATTAGCCTGTGTGTGTTTATTTGGGTCCAAGCGGCTGCAGGACTGACAGGTGAGAGAGATTTGTCCTGACCACGAGCCAGGCCAGACCAGGAAAACTTTAACTACATGTAGGACCACATATATGGACAATCCTAAGAGGATGGAAAGATGAAGGCTGGGCGGAGCTCCTGAGTGCACTGTCAGGACCAGGGACTTTCTCACACAAGACAGGGCTTCCAGGCTGGGAACTAAGAGAGCAGCAGAGAAAGGGAGCTGGGAGGCCTGACTGGCAGGGCAGCATACTTCTGGGCTGAGTCATCAATTCCTCCAGGTACAAGATCTTAACACTCCTGCTCCACGCTCAGAAAGTGGGCCCCCATTAACACCACCAGTGCGGCTGTAATTAGTCTGGGTGAGATGTGGTCCCTCTGAGCAGGCAGCTCTGAATCCAGCATGACTGACATCTTTTATTTTTTCAGTTTTATGAACATCGGTGTTTTGGCTACATGTATGTCTGTGTGAAGGTGTCGGGTCCCCTGGAACTGGAGTTACAGACAGTTGTGAACTGCCATGTGAGTGCTGGGAATTGAACCCGGGTCCTTTGGAAGATCAGTCGGTGCTCTTAACCTCAGAGCCATCTCTCTAGCCAATGAGCCATCTCTTCAGGCCATGACTGACATCTTAAGAATGAGATCAAGGGCACACAGACCATGTGAGGCCAGCAGCAGGGTCCAGACTACAAAGCCGGGATGGTGTTTGGAAGCCATTGAAACTTCTCCCCAGACGCATTAAGGCCTGGCTCTGTTTCCCTAAGCTAAGATTTCCACTCCCAGAACCTGGAGGACCAGCATCAGTACTGTGGACTGGCAGCACTGTGCTGGGGCCCCCACGGACACGGTCTCAAAGAGAAAAGGCAGCATCTTGAAAAGGGGGGTTTGCAGGGAGGCTAGAGGATATATAGTCTCCAGGGCTGGAGGCAGGGGTGGAACACTCAATGCCCAGGGCAGGGCTCCCAGGACAGAAGGCAGCTGACCTCAGCCTGAGAGAAGTGGCTTGTGAAGAAGTGGCTTCACCCCTGCAACCTGCCAGGAGATGTTCCCCAAGTCACACCTGGTTCAAGTTCTGGGCCAGGGAGGTCTCAGGCAAGCTGACGTCCTTACCTCCCCAGGCGAGGGGCTGAACAGGCCTGAAGTCCCTGCGGTGATGATCAGGGTACACCTCCATGCCATCTGCCGCTCGGGGATGCCCTGGGGGACACAGACAGTGTGAAATGCCCCAGTTGACCTTTGAGGAGAGGCATTTAGCAGCCAGCGTGGGTGAGCTAGGGAGGCTGGACCACCCTGGGTGCTGTTGGCACGTGAACAGAGAAGCAGCGAGGACTCTGTAGCCCATGGTTCAAGAGGCATTAGGAAGCTCTGCACAGGCAGATGCTGGAGCTGGTGCTCAGTCGGGCGAGTCCTTAGGCCAGCATGCAGGAAGCCCTGGGCTCAGCACTGTCTAGAGCCAGGTGATACACACCTGCATTCCCAGAAGTTCAAGGTCACCTTCAACTACATAGTGAGTTCTAGGCCATTCTGGGATACAGAAGGAAAGGAAGGGAGGGAAGGAGGAAAGTGGGGGGGGGGAGGAATCTTTGATGACTGAAAGCTGTATCAGTGCTCACTGTATTTGCATCTATCTACACACACACACACACACACACACACACACACACACACACACACACACACACACACAGCATCAACATCCTTTCCCTAGTCCCCTGCGCCATCAGGTAAGGCATCAGCTCCTGACCCTCCTACTTGGTCTTCTTTCCTGGGTGGTGGGCTTTTAGAATAAATTGGACCGAACGGGCCACCTATTCTAAGCCCTCAGTTCTGGTGCGTCGCGGGCCGCTGCTCCAGGGGTGCAAGGCAAGCCGGTGACAGGCAGAGCTGATTTCAGATCTGATTGCAGCAAGCAGGGCAGTGTAATTGCCAATCAGGCGAAGGAGATGAGATTCAGAACTGCATCATGGGCAGCCCCACCTTGGAGTCCTCCGGAGCAGGCAGCGCCGGCTACTGCCACTCAGGCCCTGAGCCCGCCACTCACAGAGCAGAGAGGCAGAGGAGCCCTGCATTGTCACACCGAGCTGCTGGACCCCCGCTGGGCCCTGCCAGCCCCAATCAGGGTCCTCTTGGGAAGCTGCCCCTTCCTGAGATTGCAGGGGAGGCCAGGATGGCCTCGGGGTCCTTAATGAGCTCAACATCAGCTGTAGCTTCAGGGCTCGGCTGACACGATGGGCCCCGGGCTGGGTGCAGGCCTAGGGGCTGCTGCTGGCCACGTTTGCCCGTCCTCCAGTGGGTTCAGACTGGGACACCACCTGAGGTGAGAGGCGTCCCACTGCACTCCCAGTCCTCTGCAGATCTCCGAGCGAAATCACACATTCTGAATTTGAATATGAAGGCTAATAAATGAGACATGAAATCAAAACTCCTCGTATATCAAATGCGAACTGCACAGCAGACAGGACTTTAAATAGATCTGTGGAGACACGCTTCAAAATGGGCAATCTGGTTACGAAAACTCAAGAGGCGCCAGTGACTTTGGGGAGCATGCAACGGGGCCGGCGCATGGCGGATGGACCCTGCTCCCCCTGGGATGGTTGGGGATAGGTGACCTGTCTTCTTCCTCTGTGTTCAGACCGATGGCAGGATCTTTGCTTCGGGCTCCCACTTGACCCACTTAGAGGCCTCTAACTGCCTTCCCCGGGGTTTGTAAAACGGTGTGAGCATGAGTTCTTTTTCTGTATCTCACGCTGTAAAGCAGGACCCGTCTTAATGTGGCCTGTGTCTGCCACACTGAGGGCAGTGCTCTGAACAAGGTGGACTTGCTGAGAGGGTGAAGAGGGGGAGACCTTAAGAAGGGAGAGAGGGGGGAAAGAAAGGGGGCAAGGACGGAGAAGGGAGAAAGGGGAGGAGGGGGAAGGGAGTGGAGAGGAAGGGGGAGGGAGAAAAGGGGGAGGGGAAAGGGGAAGGAAGGGGGAGAGGGAGAAGGGGGAATGGGGGAAGAAGGGGAAGGGGGAGAAGGGGAAAGGGGAGGGAGGAGAGAAGGAGGAAAGAGGGAGAAATGGCAGGGAGGAGGAGGGCGGAAGGTGGAGAAGGGGGAGGAAGGGGGAGGGAGGAGGAGGGGGAAGGGAGGGGAGGAGGGAGAAGGGAGGGGAGGAAGGGGGAGGGAGGAGGAGGGGAAGGGAGGGAGGGGAAAGAAAAGTGGATAAAGGGAGGAGAGCAGGGGGAAGAAGAAGAAGAGTTAGAAAGGGGAAGGAAGGGAGGGAAGAGGAAAGGGAGGGAGGGAGGGAGGGAGGGAGGGAGGGAGGGAGGGAGGGAAGGAGGGAGGGAGGGAGGGAAGGAGGGAGGGAGGGAGGGAGACCAAGGAAAGCAAGGACTAGAAATGAAGCTAAATCCCAAATCTGCCAGCAGTGGCTTTCGGTCTCTAGCTTGCAATGTCAGAGAGAGATTAATCCCTTTTCCACAGGGCACCACAGGGTCTCAGATTTCGGGGGGCCTTGGAAGAGGTGGCATGCATAGGTCTGACCTTATCACCCAGTGCCGCCTGAAGGGGCAGTTTCTACAAGGCACACCAGACACCTTACAGATGCATCTCCTCCCCCAGGAGGCCAAAGCCAGCTGCCAGGGCTGCAGATACAACTTGTGAGAAGCATAATGATACAGGTATACAAATAGACAGACAGACAGGCAAACAGACACAGGGTATGTGAACTTGAAAAAGCAGTACATTGCCTTGGTCAATGTCTTTGGAAAAATGAACTCTACTTTCATCCATGGTTTTCGTATGTGGGAACTTGTCTGCCTCTAGTCTGTAACTCTGGTGCCAAGAGCTAAAAAGCCTCCGTTTAAAAAAAAAATAATAATAATTATTATTATTATTATTCTTAGATTTACTTACTGTGTGAGCATTTGCTTCCACAAATGTATGCACACCATGTGCTTGCCCAATGCCCAGGCAGGTCAGAAGAGGAGGTCAGATACACATGGAACTGGACACTTGTGTGCCGTCGTGTGGCCACATCCTCTGGAAGAACGGTGAGCACTGGTAAGGGATGAGCCGTCTCTCCAGGCCCTGAAGTCCTAGTGTAAGTCCTGAGCTGTGGTACTGCAGTGTAGGTACGAAAGGCTCTCATGGATGTGAGGCGTCGATCACTTTACGCTTG
The DNA here is from genome assembly GCF_049852395.1 of Peromyscus maniculatus bairdii. Lineage (NCBI taxonomy): Eukaryota > Metazoa > Chordata > Mammalia > Rodentia > Cricetidae > Peromyscus > Peromyscus maniculatus. Next base: position 58,394,275 of record NC_134868.1, on the reverse strand, counting down.
ACTCAAGGTCATGGGTTGTCTCTGGAAGTTCTGACTCCACAGTCATTGAATACAGCAGGTGGGCCTTCCAGGAAGTATGAGAGTGACAATGTGTGGCCAAAGACTTCGGGGACGGACAGGTCCTGGGGTTTGCTGGTTTCCTGTAGCTCCCCCATCCTCCATTGGCATCTCTTTCCAAGAGTTCAGACGCCAGCTGCCATTCTATGCCTCGGGTGCTACAGGTACCACGGTTGTTCTAGAAAACCCCCAGTGCAAAGATTTGCACAGTCATTGTTAGATTCTCCAAAAACAGTCACTTAGGAAGAAACAACCACGGCGCTCTCTGGCCCCGCTCACTTCAAGGCGTGTGGAAGAGCCGCGTAATTGCTGCTGCCTTCTGGATATTTGCATCAAGCAGCACAGAGTGCATTTTGCAGCTGTTTTTAGGAAATAGCAGGAAGAGATGATGGATATAATGAGGCTGCTCTTATGACAATTCCAAAACCCAAGTTTTGTTCTGTGCCAGGGGCGAGTGTTTCGTGAATGTGTGGTGTGTAGGTGAGTGAGAACAATGGACTGTGTCAGCATGCACAGATGTTTCTGTGAGTGTGAACTGTATGTGAGCATAGTGAAATCAAGACTCTCACCACTGGGGAATAATTCCTGGACAGACATGGACAAACATCTACTCACCCCACATAGAGAACTAGGCTGTTTGGTTCTTGTCCAATTGACACAAGCCTAGACTTGTATCTAGGAAGAGAGGAGCTCAATTAAGGAGCTGCCTCCATCAGGTGGGCATGGAGGCAAATCTATGAGGCATTTTCTTGATTGATGATTGTTGTGGGAAGACCCAGCCCATTGTGGGTAGTGCCACGCCTGGGCACGTGGTCCTGGGAGGTATAAGGAAGCATCTGCTTCAGTTCCTGCTTGGGTTCCTTCCATGGCTTTCCTTCATGGAGGACTCTGAACTGAAATAAACCCTTTCCTCCCCAAGTTGATTTTGTTCATGATGTTTCATCACAGCAACAGAAAGCAAAGCAGACCAGGAACCAATGACAGGCCAAGGTAATAATAATAACAACACCCAACATGGTGAACCAATGAGTTTCTTGGGCTTTTAAACAGAAGCATGGGTGAGGGGTCACTTACAGAAGCAGAAGTGACTCAGCTGAACCCCCAGAGCCCACCCTGGTGTGGGTGACAGCTCACAAAAGCCTGAATCCTGCACAGCTTGCAGGCAGCTCAGGTTGGAGAGAGAGAGAGTCCTCCATGAAGCTGGGCTTGTCTGAGGATGTCTCTAAGCAGTCCATACTGTACACATAAGCTTGGGGAGTTGTGGGTCTAGAGGGTTTGGTTGGCTTCAGGGACTTTCTGAAACTTCTAAGTTGTTTATCCCCAAATCTGATGAGCCCCCCTTTAGAACATCCTGAGTCTTCACAGCTTCCCTCCAAGATAGAATGTTTTGTCTCAGAGGACACACATACACACACACACACACACACACACACACACACACACACACACACACACACACGGAGGGGGGCATGAACAGCCTTTAATTTCCTTTGATCTACCTGGGAGGCTGCCTCACTCTCTCACAGAACACATCCCCCTCTGCAATTAGGGTTGTGTCTTACTTTTATTCTGTTAGTAGTGATTTGGACAGAGCCAAGCTTTTTAATTGTGATAATTTTAATTATTATTTTATCGATGATGCTTTTCACATTGTATTTAAGAACATTTTATCCAACCAAGAATACAATGTTTGTTTGTTTGTTTCTATATTCCCCCTAAAATTTTCCCCATTTGGGTATATATATTTTTTTTTAAAAAAATTAAAATCTGCTGGCTGTGATGGTGCACTCCTTTAATCCCAGCACTTGAGCAGCAGAGATAGTTCCAAAAGACAAGCTTTTAAAAAGTTGTCACAAGCATTTGTTAAAGTGATGTGTATGTGTGCCTGTGTGCGTGTATACACATACTTTCATTTCTTCTGGTTAGCTGTGTAGATTCGAGACCACAAGTTCTTGCAAGATTAATTTTAATTTCAGAAGAATTCTGGAAAGTATTTTGGAGACATGGTTTTTGGAGACATGTTTTGCCTTGCATGAGAATTCTGGTCACTTTGCAACCCCACCAACACTTAACACTGCGAGGAAGAAAGCTAGCCATCGGAAAGCAGAGTATGAGTATTACATACAGCAGCATTTCATGAACCAGTGACATTGGTATTGTGCAGGTGTGGCTTGCTTTTCTGTCTGACTTTTCTTTGGTAAAGTGTGTCTCCAAATATTTAGTTGACTTCAGCACTGGGCAGCTTGGTTTTATTGATGACTTTGACAATTCTTTCTATACCTTGCATAAGCTCTTTGTCGGGGAGTAATTTAAAAACATCTTGGGATAATCTGCACCTCTCACCTGTGTTGTTAGTAGTGGTTTGAGCAGAGTCAAACTTTTCAATTTTGATAATTTTAATTTTTCCTTTATAGATTATGCTTTTCACATCATATTTAACAACAGTTTATCCAACCAAGAACACAATGTTTTTTCCTACATTTCCCCTAAAATTGCTACAGTTTTGTGTTTTACATTTACGTCTGTGATCAATTTCTAGCTATAGATAGAGGGCTTGTTTTCCATGCTGCGTCCAGCGGCTGTGGAGCCCCTGGCTGACAGGACCTTCTTTTCTCCATTGAATTATCTTTGTACTCTTGTCAAAAATCAATTGTGTGAGTCTATTTCTAGACTCCGTCCTCGGGAATCGATCCCTGTCTGTCTTTTTGCCAATACAGCATTGTCTTGATGGTCGCAGCTGTAAGACTGAGTTTGGGGATTAGGTAGTCTTAATTTTGTGCTTTTTCAAAATTATTTTTCTGATTCTAATAACTTGTCTTTCCACGTAAACTTTCAAACCAGCTTGTCTGCCACAAAAGAGACCTGCCAGGGCTTGATCAGGACCAGTTTCATATCTGCAGATGAGTTTCCAAAGGGGTGACCAGCTGAGATTGCCTTCTGATCCACACACAGGTACTGAACTGTACATGCAGGCCTTTTTCATCATCCTGAGGTTTTTAACACGCGTGTTCTGCCCTCTATTCTGTGATATAAACACCTAAATGTTTCATTTTTACGAAAGTGATCACATCGCTGGTGAAGAGATACAAGGTTTTTTCCATTTACAGTCCATGTATTTTTTCTCTTTTCCTTATCTATTCTCAGGAGGAAAGATTTTCATATAATATTGAATAGAAACAGTGGTGAGGTTAAATGCCTTACCTGGCTCTGGTCTGGTTTGTATTTATTATTATTATTATTATTATTATTATTATTATTATTATTATTATTAAAGACAGGATCTTGCTGTACAGCCCAGACTGGCACTGAACATACAGCAATCTCCTTGCTTTGGCGTCTCCCATGCTGACAGTACAGGCATTGGCCTCCACATCCTGCCCGTTCCCAGTGTTTTAAGGAAGTCTTCCAGAGTCTACAGCAAGATGGTTGCAGGCTTACAGACTGGCTTTGTTTGGTAAAAACAAAGAAAAACAAAACAAAACAAAACTTCCTGGTGTGCTGAGGTTCTCTATCAAGGTTTGGTGTATTTGGTCAAGGGCTTCCTCAGCCTTTCCTAGGACACCCATGCCTGACAGTTTTTGTGTGGAGCAGAGGAAGCACTGAGTGAGGGATGCATAGGCAGACACGCACACAGAAAACATGCACCATTGTTTTAAAAGAGAAGCTACCCAGAAACTTCCCTCCCCTCCCCCTCCCGTCCCCTCCCTCCCCACCCCTCTCATCCAGTCTCCACCTGTATTATCACCTTCTCTCACTGCTGTGCCCAAATATCTAACGAAATCGATGTAACGAAGGAAGAATTCATTTTGGCTCACAGTGATGCTCACGGCAGGGAAGTCACAGTGGTGGGCACACGAGGCCGCCAACCACGTTGCATCCCCAGTCAGGAAGCAGAGAGAGAGAGAGAGATGAACACGCGTGCGCAGCAGGCTTCCTCCCATTTATTCGCTCCCGGACCCCAGATGACACTGAGCATGCTCAGGGTAGGTCTTCTCAGTAGGTCTGTCTCTGCCTGAAAACACCCTCGCAGACTGTGGGGGCTAGTTTTATGTCAACTGGACATATGAGTCATCGGAGAGGAGGGAACCTCAATTAAGAAAATGCCTCCATAAGTTCCTGCTGTAGGGAGTGTTCTTACTTAGTGATTGATGTGGAAGGGTCCAGGCCATGGCGGGTGGTGCCACCCCTAGGCTGGTGGTCCTGGGTTCAATAAGAAAGCAGGCTGAGCAAGCCGTGAGGAGCAAGTCAGTAAGCAGCACTTCTCCATGGCCTCTGCTTCAGCTCCTGCCTCCAGGTTTCTGCCCTGTTTGAGTTCCTGTCCCGACGTCCAAGATAAACTGTGATATGAAGTGTAAATGAAATAAACCCTTTCCTCTCCAAGTTGTTTTCGATACCGGTGTTTTGTTACAGCAAATAGTCATTCTAACTAAACCACAGCCACACCCACATATGCGCTTCCATGGTGATTCCAAATGTAGTCAAGTTCACAGGAAAGAGTGACCATCAGACAACCCTATCGCCCACCGGCCACAGGATAGACACTTCTGTTTTTGTTCCATTTATCTATCCTACTTCTTTTAAAGAAGTGTATGTGCCATAGCCTCATTTCTACTTTCTGCTTTTAGAAAAGGTAATCTAGAAATATACTCAAGGATCTTAAAGAAAAAAAAAACTTGCCTAGAAAGCTCTCCATGTTGGGTCTTAATGTCCAATATACGGGGCTGGAATGGCAGGACAATGCTCCAGCTCTGGGATGTGTGGATCCCTGTCTGACCTCTTAGCCTGGCCAATTTCTTCCAATTCCTTCTCTCCCCATTGAGACTCTGGTTTCTCTGCTATCCCTCCTTCATATATAGAGTGTCACAGCCACCTCAGGAGAGCTACTGCCATGAATAACCCTTGACCTTTGCTTAACCACTCGTCACCGGACCTGGAACACAGGCTGGCCTGGCCCCGTGTATCCTGACCATATCCCTCACTGATTGGTGCCTGAAGAAACCCAGGAGGTTGTTCCAGTTCATGCACATCTCCCTGCTTCTCGCCCTAACCCTTCTGAGCTGGCTCATTGTCAACAACGCTCTTCCTGCAGGCAGGATGGTGTGGTTCTGTGCCCTCAAGTCATACATGGGAGATGGAGACGTGGAGTGCACTGTTGGTGTGCTCACAAAGCACTATAGTTGTGAGCACAATGCTGGCTTCTTGACATGCTGGTGTCCTGTCTCTGCACCCCAGCCTCAGGAAGACCTGGGCTGAAGATGCCTCAAACACCCTGCCGAACCTTGAACTACAGGACGTGGAGCAAGAGGCCTCGAAGCAGCTGGAGAGATTTCCCTTTCTGATTCCTTTCCAGCTGCCCCAATAGTAAACCATCCCCTTGCTCCTGGGTATACAGTCCTGTAATTCGTTACTGTACTGAGCTGCACCGTGAGGTCTCCAGGTGTGACGGAGACAGAACTTCAGAGCGCAGCCAGGGCTTCTTGGCTCAGGGGCTTCTTTTAGTGTGTTCTTCACTTTCCCTCGGCCTTGCTTCCTTGTCTTCCTTCCTCTGGTCAGCCTCACTCCTCCCTCTGCCTTCTCTAAAGTTTTTTCTCCAAATGCATCCCTGTGTCCACTGCTCTTCAAATGCATTCCCTGTCCTCACAGCTCTCCAAATGCATCCCTGTCCCCACTGTTCTCGGTGAAATTATTAAGGCCACTCCACGTAGTTAAAAGGGAGATTTATTTAATGGCGTAACTTACAAATGAAGGGGTAGGTAGGTTGCAGGTTCTGGGAAAGACGCAGCAGAGTCCAGTGGTGTTCTCTGGAGAACTCTCTTTGGTCCACCTCTAGCGTCCAGGGTCCAAGCAGGAAGAGAGCGCGGCGCATTCTGATCATGGTTCTTCAGGGCCCTCCCTTGGCCCTGCCTTGTAGGCGTGATAGTTACCGAAGCTTCAATGGAGGTTGGGACTTCCAGACCAAAGCTGGAATGGCTACCCACTACAGCTCTCCAAATGCATCCCTGTTCCCACTGCTTTCCAAATGCATTCCCTGTGTCCACTGCTCTCCAAATGCATTCCCTGTTCCCACTGCTCTCCAAATGCATCCCTGTCCTCACAGCTCTCCAAATGCATGCTGATACAGATACAGATTCTTTAGGCTAGTCTCCAACTTTTTGTCTAAACAAACTGGTATGCCTTATGAATGCTCTAAAAGTATTCTAATAAACTAAAATGCCATCTAGGGAGTGAGGAGAACATGAAAACAGGGCAAGAACTGTTGGGGAGGATGGAACTCTTGCCCGTTGTTGGCAGAATGCAGACAGCTGCTGGAGAGCATACCATAATATGGTCCTGTGTGAAAAATGAAAAACAGATTACTCCAGCATCCAGAAAACCTGTGTGTGGAAGAGACACCAAAGGCTCACTCCTGATTACTAACTACAACCCAGGTTTGGAATCAATTGACTGTTTAGCAGCAGATGAACAGATAAATAAAAGAGGTCCCAGATCTGGCAGCTAAGACTTTCAATACCCCCTTTCTGAGTCTGTCAGCTGGCACTGAGTAAGAACGAGTCACTTTGAGCAAACACAGTTTTCACTTCTACGTTCAAGCACAGGGGAGATATCCAGTGCTCAGAAGAATGCATCAGAGTTAGACGACAATCCAGAATTGGTTTATTCTGAGGACTGGAAAGATAGTTCAATGATTAAAAGCATTTGCTGCTCTTGCAGAGGACCTGGGTCCAGTTACCAGCACCCATACCACCTGCAGCTCACAGCCACCTGTAACTCCAGTTTCAGGGCACCTAGTACCCTCTTCTGGACTTTTAGGGTATGCAAGCAAAATATGCATACATATATAATATAATAAATCTTTCAAAACATTGTTATGAATCCCCTGGAGATCATGGGGAGTGAATGAATAGATTGTAGAAGGCTAACTAAGAGAGTGCCTGCTATCCATGTTGCTATACTGAACACTGATTTGTTAGGTTGTTTTGTTTTGAGTCAGGATCTCACTATGTAGTCCTAGCTGGCCTTGAACTCACAGAGATCTGCTTGCCCCTGCCTCCTAAGTGCTGAGGTTAATAAAGGCATGGGGAGGGCGGGGCACTACCCTCAGCCTGAATAAGGGTCTTTCGAGGAAACAATACAAACGGTGAACCTTTTCACAAAATGTCAGATCTTGCTAATGTTTCCTTTAGTAGCCTCTTAGCTGCTGACTCCAGAAACCAGGCAACACTTGCTTGCAAGGGTGGGTAGTGGTCTGCACTTGCCTACTCTTTGTAAAAAGGTTTCATTACAAAGTATTGCCCTGCTTCCCTCCACCATGTTCGACAGATTTAGGAGAGCACCTCAGAGATGTGCAAGCACATCTAAATCCCACAGACTGCTGCTATGGCCAAACATAATTACAGTGTTCCTGGGAGCTTGATGGTTCGGTAAGACACAGATGACACCCCACAAGGTGAATGAGGAAAATCCCCCCACAGCTTGCCTGTGCCTGTAAACATTAGAACAATGGTTAAGGAGCTTGAAAAAAAGTGCCCTGTGTATGTTCAAAAAGACACTGCCAGAAGCCACAAATACCAGTGCCACCGATGGGCTACTCCCTATGTGTTGTTGGCCCCAGAGGCCCCCCGAAATAAGAGTGCTGGTTTTTGCCCACCAAAACTAGATGGCAAGGTTCTATTGCTGAATACATGCATGTGTTTTGATTGCAGGACATGAGAAACCAAGCTGGAACCGAACTGGGGGCTCCCTCCTTGCTGGCTAGCTTGTGTTTTGCTGGAAGGCACTCTGTAGGCTGCTGGAGGAGACTTGTTAAAAACAGCCCTGCTGGGTTGCAGATCTTGCATGCTACACTATCGACATGCCTGGAAAGCTGTGCCTACTGATGCAATGGTGGGGTGACTGTTAGGCGTATAACCGACTGCTTTCCAACTGGATTTGAGGCCTCTGCCACAGGATGGAATTCTCACCCAGTACTGTAAACCCTGTCAATAGTCTGTGCTTTGGGAGACCAGAGGACACAGTGAGGAAACTACCACTGTCGTTTTAGTAAAGGGATATGCTGTATCTGTGAAACTGCCTTTGAAATATTTGTATTTATGACCCCAGATGGTTGCTACTGTCTACCACATTTAGGGAAACTAAGATTTGCAGTAAATAGCAGTTGCCGTGGAGACCCATCACTGGTCAGAGTGCAGAGAAAAGGCACTTGTTGAATACCCAACTCTAAATAGGATGCCTGTGTCATCTCCTCCAAGGCTCCCGGACCCCTGCAGAAGAGAGAACAGAGAGGATGTAAGGGCTGGGAGAAGGAATGGAGTGCTGTAGAACACTGTCCTCTGGGTATCTTGAGCTCTCGGCAGCTGTGATCACCCACACAAGACCTGCTGCCCAAGGCCGAGCCTGTTAGTATTCAATCATAGAGGGAAGGGAGGGCCTTAAGAGACAGTGCAGTAGACACATGAGGCCCTCCCCCCTGTTCAAGGTGTGTAAGAGGTTAGCGGCAGCTGAGGGGAGGGCTTCTCTTCATGGTGTAACCAATCATGCTCCTGCAGGTTCATAGGGTCAGCCCTTCAGTGATCCTCTTACAAATGATTCTATAATCCTATCCACCAAGTTAGACTTGGGTGCAATTTTCCTTTTTTTTTTTTTCCTTTCTTTTTTTATTATTTATTTATTTATTTTTGGTTTGTTGTTGGCATCCTATCATGAGTAAATAGATGTTCATTAGTGTCTCTCCAGGAAACAGGACAAGAGATCCTGACACATCTCTCCCCACCCATGGGAGGGTCGGGTAGGTGCAGCTTCTACAGAGTTACGAGTGCCATGTAACAACTCCATTAGGACACTTGAGGACCAAGTGTTGATCTGGGGGCAGCTGTCACCCGTGTTGGTGATTGCTGCTCCTTCGGGTTCTCGGGAAGAGATGCCTTGTGTGATGAGCTGACAGTCTCTAAGTACCAACTGTGCAAAAGAGCATGCTGTCTATCTGAGTTTCTCCAAGGCCTGCAGCTACTCCACCAACCTACCGAGAGGTCAGAAGGACGGGCAAATGCATACCCTTCTTCACCCCACCCTCGTGGACGTGTGTGATGGAGTGTGGGTTCCTTTGCTTTCGTGGCCCTGACAAAGAAATGATCCACATAGCAGAACTGTTTGCTTTTGTTCATGGCTTCCAGGTTTGGGTCATTATCTTTGGATTTGGTCATAATCTTTGGCTCTTGGTTCTGGGCCTGTGGTGAGGCAGAATGTGTTGTAGGAACATGTGGCTCACATCATGACAGGCAGGAAGCAGAGAAAAAGGAAGACCCAGGGACAGGAAGAACCTCTGAAGGCTTGCTCCCCAGAGACCTGGTTGCTTCCCCCTAGTCCCTGCCACCTGAAGTTCTTATCACCTCCCCAATTAGTGCCACCAGCTGGGGACATTCAACTCCTAAGCCTGTAGGGAACATGTCATATTCAAACCATATGTAGAAAAAGGCTTTTATCGCAAACCCTGCTGGGAGTTGGGAGATTTACCTGGCCCACAAAACTCAGCCCCAAAGGTTTAGGCTCTTTTAATGAAAAAATAAGAGCTGCAGATCTCCCAGGTGTCTGCTCCCGCTCCCTAGAGGCTTATCTGTAAGCAGACAGCGACCCTGACCTTTCAAGCAGCTTAAGGAGTCTTGGGGGGGCATCCTGCACAGTCAGGGAGAGTAGTGTGGACTGCTGTGGCTGATTCAGCAATGGAGATAAAAACATCCGGTCAGTCTCAGGATCCCTGTGCCTGTATCGGCAACATTCGGAAGGATTATGCAGGCTCTGTAACAGGACTCTCCATTCCTTGCCATCCTGGTGGTCTCCTTCAACAGATTGCAAGCATGTCCCAGGCACTGAGTCCAGCAACCGAGTGTGTGACTCAATACGGTACCCAGCCTTCCTGATGAAGGAACGCATCCCTACGGCTGGACCCACACTTGGCATGCATCTGATGGTGGTGCACGTGCTAAGAGAGTTTGGATTACCGTGTGTGTCATGGGTGGTGGATGAGCACCCTGAGGAGGTGTTCCCGGTGTGGAACCTGAGGGCCAGACAACTCTCCAATGCTGAGGACTGTGGTAGTTGACAGGATTTGTTCCTTTCGGTTACCTCACTTGCTGTCTCTCAGAAGTGCTTAGAGCCAGTTCTTCATAAACACCACAAGGCAGGCCTGGGCCACACAGCAGGATGCTCTTTGTTTTAAAACCCCGAGTGTGGAGGCAGTCACGACCTACAGGGACATTTTTCTGGCAGTTAGCAAGTGGCCAGGCGAGTTTAAAATCCTGGGGTGAAATCAAAGGCCCTTAAGAAAAAAACACATAAATGAAAATGGCCACTTGCTCATTAGTCACCAGGAGTTGTCTGGCCTAGGGGTGGGACAGTATTATTGCTATTATGAACCACACAAACGTAGAGAAGAAAGTAATTACCTCCTTTAGATCCTGAAAAGTTAATGTTGAACCGCTTGTTACCATGGACACACAGGCTGTTTGCAGCACTGGTCGTTCCATGGTCAGCAAGGCTGCTCAGTTAAGCCAGCAAAACCACCGTGGTCCCCTGTCTCAATGCAAGACGTTGTCTCAATGTCTTTCCTGTGCAAAGAAAGTCCGTTACTCTAGTCATGGCCACACCAATAAACACACTGAACTGGGGAAGATGGGGTGTGTGCAGGAACCCAGCTTTCCGAGCACCAATGTGACGGCAGCTCAGTGGGGCCCCAAAATAGCAGGGGCAGTGAGGAGAATAAGAGGAGGAGGGGAGGAGGGAGGAGAAGGTGAGAGGAGGGGGGAGGAGGGGGAAGAAAGCAGAGGCAACAGGAGCCAGCAGTAGCAGCTAGAGAGCTGCTACAAGTCCTACAAGTGGTCCCAAGCTACCCTTAAAAGTGTTGCTTCAGGGTCCTGGTGGGAGATCCTGCTGGTGGGCCAGGAGACGCTGGAGACGTCTCTGTGCATGAACCCAGAAGAAATGCAGCAAAGCCTGCTTAAAAACGGATGTGAGAGTTTTCAAAGGCCTCTCTTTGGTTATCACTGTTCCAGGTATTTCCAAGTTCTCACAGCCTCTTTCTCCAAGAATCCAAATAAAGACTGACATGGATTTGCAAAAGTAGAAGGGAATTTTATTTAGAGCAAAGCCACAAAAAAAAAAAAAAAAAAAAAAAAAACGAAACAAAACAAAAGAAGAAAAGTCTGAACCATTTGGGTGGTAGTAGCACATGCCTTTAATCCCAGCACTCAAGAGGCAGACGCAGGCAGATCTCTGTGAGTTTGAGGCCAGCTTGGTCTACGGAGTGAGTTCTAGGACAGCCAGGGCTACACAGAGGAACCCTGTCTAGAAAAACCAAAAAGGAAGAAAGTGGGCATATGAGTGAAGACATTCAAGGGCCCTGATCATTGTTTGGGGTTCCCTTTTGTGGGGATCAAGAGAAGGAGTCGTTTTTTAAAATACATTTTAATATTTTTTTTTGGTATTTATTTATTTTGAGTGTGCTTGAGTATGTTTGTATGTTAGGGTTCATGTGTGTCACCACGAGGATGTGGAGGTCAAAAGAGAACTGCAGGAGTCAGTTCTCTCCTCTACCATGTGGGATCCAAGGATCCAAGTCAGGTCATCAGACTTGGTAGCAAATACTTACCTGCTGAGATCTGCTAAGATCCAGGTTCTTCATTCTGATTGACAAGTTTAGATCATACAGACCTTTGCTCTCCTTATATGACCTTTCCCATGATGCATCTAATTCATAAGATGATAAATAGCAGATTATTAAGTTCACTTTGAGGACAGTTTGTCTTTCTGCACATATAGCCAAGACCAGCTCAGGCCGAACTGACCTTTCCCACTCTTCGTACCTGAATACATTGAGAATATATTTGAATACACACCAAGTTTGATGGTTACTAGGAAAGAATAAACTCTTAGTATTGTTGAAAATGGATGCACAAGTAACCATCATAAGTGTGTGTGGGGAGCAGGTGTCCAAGGTTGCTAGGTGCATTGCTTGGAGAGTGGTATATATGTACATCATACATGCAAGTGAAGGAGCCAGACTGTCAAGTGCCTTATCTAGACGAGGAGGTGCTGTGGGGAGCAGATGAAGTCCTGAGTGAGCGTGTGTCACTGACATGAGCTCGGCCATGTCAAGGACACCAGTGCTTCAGACTCATGGGAATAGCAGGGCCTTCCCTTGTTCCTAGTGTGGATGTTAACAAATGGTTGACCTTTAGCTAAAAACAATACCTGCCCAAAGCATGGACTGCACGGTCAGCTTCCTCCTCTGGGATGACTGCACGAACATGCCCACCTGAGGCTGCTCCCCTACTGAGATTAGCCCATATCCTCACTCATCAGACCTTCACAAAGCTACACCAGCAGCAGGCATCATGGCCTCCCACCTGCACTCTATGAGGCAGACAGGAGGATTGCCGGGATACACAGAGAGTTTGAGGCCAGCCCAAGTTGCAAAGCAAGACAAAAGAATATCAACCACCCCTCTCGATGAAAATGCCACTGGTGTTTACTAGTGTGACTGACCAGGGACAGAGGAAATGTTGATTTAATCTCAGGGGAGTCACACTTGGTCGGATTCTGGAGCCATTGGTCAAGGGGAATAGCCTAAGTCCCTCTGACTTTGATCCCCCAAGAAGAGTATTTCTTTAACTTCAAAAAAACAACTGTATTCTCTCTCTATTCTGAATGTAACTGTGTGTGAAGAACAATGCTCCCTAAAAAGAAAAGGCACAGTGGCACCTTGGTGTCATGATGTAAATGAAGGCATTGTCACAGCGTCGTGTGCAGTCCTGGGGACACTGGGTGAGAGGAAGCAGAAAGGAACCTCCCTTTCCAGACAACCCTAGGCATATCCATAACCTGACCGGCTGCCAGGCAAAATGTATCTCAGCTGCCACCAGGCCCCACCTGGCTCCTATCTACCTCATGGCTAGCCTGCTCCTCAGACTGAAGAACCCCACATGAGGAAATGGGCAGACTTGGACACTGAGAAGTCCGGGTGTCTATTGCAAGTTCTCAAGGAAATAATAATAAATATATACTGTATATGCCAACTCTCCTGGCAAAGACAGCCAAGTTTGGATTACTTTCATTTTTTTTTTTTTTTTTAGTCATTTGTTTTTCCCTGCCCCAGCACCAGCTCAACAGCACTGATCAAAAACTATTTTTAAGCTACTTTTAAAAGCAAACGGGAGAAGCATGTTGGTTACCTTTCCGTATTCAAGTATTGCTACAGGATACTGGGGGAAATCAACATAAAGGATATATTCTGGCCCACAGTTTCAGAGGTACTGACCTGTGGTCAGTCGGTCTGTTGCTTTAGGCTTCTGGCAAAGCAGAAACCATCATGGTCAGAGTAGAACACACAGAAGAACAAGGATGCTCACCTCATGGTGGCCAGGAAGCTGAAAGGAGAAAGCCGGGTTTCTAACATCACCTTGAAAGCACGCTCCCAGTGACTTACGGTCCCTACTGAACCACGCCCTTTAAAGGTTCTATCAACTGCCAGTAGCAGTACCTGAGACCTGCAGCCCTTAACACACAGGCTCCTTCAGGTCCACCCCAGAGCAGAAAGCACCCTTTTCACCTTTAGTGAAATCCCGTCCATTCCTTCAAGGTACCCTGGGAAGCTCAGCCCCTTTCCCCAACACTTTGCAGCCCTCTTGGACACCACCACATGGGGCTAACTAGAAACTGTCACAGAGACCTGTGGCCATCTGGTGTGTGTGTGGCACAGAGCCATCAGAAGGCCAGCGTTCCCTCCCCGCCAGCTGCAGAAGCCATGGCCTCAGAAGCTGAGTTTGGTCTACAAAGGTGCCCGCCCAGTGCCAGGTGTGAGGAAGTGGAGTTGTTTTCACTGCACGTATGTTAACAGGAAAGCTGAGCGCTCCTCGGCACGCCTCCCTAGGCTCTTTCACTCACTGTGGGGCTGGTGTGTTAGTGCCATCAAACTGCATTCTGAACATGGCCACAGTGAGGCTCAACTCCAGCTTCCCCCACTCCGGTCTCAGCCTGCCTGCGGGATGCTCACACCAGCCATTCTTCCTCGGCCCAGTTTCCACAACCTTCACACCTCCTGGTCACCAGGTTCCTCCCGGGCTACCTCCCCTTCATGCCTCAGTCATGCCACATGTTTTCTACGGGACAGACCAGGAGGGACTTTCCAGAGAGACAGACTTCTCAGCAGCCTTAGGCTCCCTTTCCCCCGAATCTGACTGAGTCCCCATCCCTCAGGTCTTAGCTGACCCCTACACCCTCCTTCTGGTTGTATCCATCCACCCAGGATCCCCCAATCCAGAGCTGATCCTGGGGCAATACAGTCTCCTGCACTGTTTACAGCATCTACGTCTCTCCGTCCTCCTAGCTGAGACAAGAGCTTTGCTGGTAGAGCAGGGAGGACCCAAAGAACTGTGTGTCAGAGGCCATGAGTCCTGGATTTGGGTAGTTCTGGGGGACTGGCTGATTGGTCTAGGGTCACTAGGCATACATGGGAGCACCCGCTTCCACTTGGCATCAAGGAGATCTTTAGCCTATGCTTCAACTGTCCATGGTGCCTTCTCAGGCCAAGGGCTCCTTGCAGCTGGGCTGTGCAGGGAACTGTTTGACAGGTAGAAGGCTGCCCACAGGTTTTATTGTCCCAGGAATAAGGAGAGCCCTTGCCTCGCCCACTGAGGTCCCTTCTGCCTATATTAGTAAGGGCAGTTCTGGAAGCTTCTGAGATGAGCTGCCTTCCTCTAGAGAAGAATGCCCCCACCCCCTGCAGCCACAGTCAATCTACACCCTGGAATGCACACATCCCCCCCAAAGGTGGAGCTCTCTGGTGCCTCCTTCCCACTGCATTCGGAGTGGCCATGACAGACCACTGGGGAATCCAAGGTGACCTCTTCCTTCCAGAATTTTTTTTTAATGCATTCAGCTGTGAGCTGACACATAAATAAGCAAAGTTAAAAATAAAGCTTTCACTTCACTGCGGCTATTTCCACTCCTTTACATTGTCAAAAATTATTATTTGTTCCAATTCAAAGCAGTCCTTTAGCTGTGACTCTAAACAAGGCTCAGCATTTGGCTGCTTTACGTATTCATAAGCCTTTATTCATGCCAGCACAGTGATATTTAAATATGCTCACACACAGGTATTAAATTAAGTGCTTTACTTTTTGTTTGTTTAATCAGTCATCTGTATCATCCCCCAGTGCTGGCGAGCACACAAGGCATCACCAGCTTCTTTGTGGGTCTCCAGACAGGAAGAATGCAGCTCCTGTCAAGAGGCAGGGCTGTGCACCACTCTGCCCCCTGCCCAAGCGCCCAGAGAGAGCCGGGCTGGGAAAAAACAAAGCCTCCGGAGTTCGCGGCCTCACGGTTTTTTTTAATGGGGACTGAGAACAGTCTCGGCACTAACTGCGTAGTTAATTTTGCTTCGAACCCTCCCCTGTAATAGTTCTTACCCTGCATGCAGAAGTCTCAGAATCTTCTTCCTGCTCTATTCTGTGCTGTTAAAGCAATGTTTGCCAAGATCTGGGCTAGCCATTGTCCTACTTCTGCTCAACTGTCAGGAGCCAAGGAGTGAGTGCGGCCTCCTCCAGCGGGACTCTGAGAGGGAACCCTGGGCCCCAGGTGATGCTCCCCAGCCTGCAGCAGACGTTTCTGCGCACTATCAGGGAACAATTCCCCGAAAGTACGTCAGCGAAGCACAAGCATGACCTAACAGTGAAGCTAAAACTCTCACGCGCACTAACTTTACAGGCAGCTTCCACTCTCCACCATGAAGCAGCAATATCTGGCTAAAGGATGATGGCGGGGACCCCACAACGCTCACCACTGTCCTGCATGGCACTCTGGATGTGTGCATCTGCACACTTGTTTGGCCACGCGACCACGCCCGGACATATATATCCTCACAAGGCCCTGTTTGGCAAACTCATAGTGATTTCTGTAATTATACGCAGAATGTATTTCCCAAACACACAAAGAACATCTTTACGCTGCCACTTAGGGTCTAGATTGAACTTAAACCAGTACTTAGTGGGTCTCTCTTAATAGGATACTAAAAGGAAATTTTATGACAACATTATCAGTAGCATTTTGCTGATAATTAGAATAACAATAATAATACCGAGATATTTTTTCAGTAATAATGGTGTTATTAATGAGATTTTTATGAAAGACAGACTTCTTTGCTATAATTATGAAAATTGATCTTTTGCATTTTACTTGTTCGCTGAAATCAGATAAGTGGCTTAACTACATGTATTATTTCTAATAAATATTCAAAAGAATGCATTTAAACAAGGCTCCTCATTCTATTCTTGCTCATATTCCTTGCATTTAAATAAAAGTGTAATTGCTCTGCTTTTTAAACTGCTAGTTTGGATTAGCTGTCTAACCTGCGCAGGGTAGCTGTTTGCTGTTTGCATTTTTAATAGCTTTATTACCATTTGGTGAAGCCTTAATTTCCGACTCCGTTGAAGAGTCCTGCCTTTAAGTCAGCTCTACAATTTAACCAGCAATAATCTGTCAAGACAAGATAAAGACCCAATACCGGAGGAAGCGCAGTGTTTTTGTGTAGCACTCTGTCATTGTTAAAGGCAAGATCCGAGCATGTCAAAATGTAACCTCCGAAAGTTTCCTAAACTTTGCAGCCTAACTTCACGGTTCATGTTTTGTTACTCACCGGCTCCCGTGTGCATTATCTCCACCAGGGAAAGCAATCATATCATGGGTCTCACTATCTGAATGTGGATGCTTAAGGACATGAGCGGACGGTATATCTATCTGGGTGTGTTTATGTTGAGCATGTGTGCACTCAAGAAAGCTACACAAGTAGAAAAAAAAAATCTCCCTGTGGAAGTAATCTGTCGTCTGAGCCTGTGAGTCTGTAAGTGTGTGTGCGCACACATGTGCATATGTCCGAGCACACAGGCGTGTGTGTGTGTGTGTGTGTGTGTGTGTGTGTGTGTGTGTGTGTGTGTTTCATTTTAAAACTTATGTCAAACCTGCAACAGTGAAGAGAACTCTGGTGAGCGGTCTTGTACCCACTGCCCAGGGTCAACTAGCAGTTCTTAGAGTCTTGCTGATTCTATCCCTGATCCCCAGCAAATCGCAAATGTGTAAGGTTATATATAAAGATTTAAGAATGAATCTTCAAAGAAGGATTCTCTTTTTAAATTAAGATTATGTGAAAATTAACAGTAATTCGTTAACACCACAAAATATCGAATCAGCATGGTTTGTTTCTCAGTTAACTGTCATGTAGCTGATAATACTTTTTTTTCCTTTCAATTTGCCTTTTAACTCGAGCCAAGATTAAAAATAAGACTCGCACGACTGTGATTCCAAATGTTCACACTGACTTCCAAGTTGCAGGTCTCGCTCTCCATTCCTTGGCTCGCTGTCCCTCTCTCCTTATTATTACTGCTGGGAAGCAGCCATCCATTCATCAGCCACCCTCAAGGTGAGGTGCCCATAGCTCACGTCTCCTGGTTGCCTCCAGCCTCCTCTGCTGCCTTTGAACTGTAATTACATGGGGAGGGGGGACAGACAGATTCTGTTTGGGTGGAGAGGGTAGGACGGGTTCCTGACAGTTCTGAGACACCCCATCCCTTTTGTACTGCGAATGCCCTTACGCTCAGCATCTCAAGACACATGGTGACCTCCCGGGTTTCCGGGAGGCCAGACCCCGAGGCCACCGCCCTCTCTCCTCCACTAACCAGCTGGACACAGCTCTAAGAAGAATTTTTTCCTGATATTGTAAGTCTAGTTATGAGTTGTGCGGTTTATATTGGGGAGGCGGGATGAGTATTCGGTACCTTCTCCTTATTTACTAGTTGTTAGGATAATGAATCATTCATTAGCATCCTCCACCGGCGCCAATTATTTTCCAGTTTAATTAAGAACTCATGGATTTAAGCATATGCGTTGAGCCGCAATCGCTGCAGCTATACGTACGGATGATCAAATTGTCTGCTCCTGGCCATCAGGAGCTCGATCGTGTCTGCCTGTTGCCATGGGTGGGTGGGACAGACATGTCCTGCTTGTCCACCTCCAGCCTCCAAGTGCTGCTTCTCCAAGGACTGAGTCCTGCCTGACATGGCTGTCTGGCCCAGGATGGGCAGCCATGCCCATGGGCATGGATCTGTAGTTACCTTCCTGTGTTAGGTAGGACTCCAGTAGAATGCACGCACAAGGCAGCGTCCACCAATGGGATGCTGATTTCAGCATCTGAGTAGTGAGTCCCTTCACAATCAATGCAACAGAACCTACAGTCAGTTGGACGTGGTGTTGCCAACAGAGTAAAATGGCCTCATCTAGCATATTTCCGTCACTAACTTAAGGGCACAGGATTGTCACGACCCAGACGCCATGTCCAAGTGCTGAGTTTTGATGTTTGGATACCCAAAACCTTTCGAGTCGAGGGCAATCTTTCCCACCGGTGTTCTTCCTTGGGTCGTGGGAACTGAAAATTTCCTGCCAGAGTGAGTGAAGTCCCTTGGGAAGAAAGGCCAGAGGGTGGATGCTGTCTACAAGAGGAGGGAGCTCATGGCTGCTGGGCTGCTGGGCTGCTGCTTCCGAATGATGCCTGCCAGCCCGTGGAGTTAATCAATGGGACGGAGAAAAAAAGAAAGGCAGGCCACACAGGCCAGGCAGGCAACAACTGGCCACAGAGGCCAGACCAGCTCCTCCGATCGCGGTTTTGAAAGCGTACTCTTGGTTCTCCAAGCAGCCTTCTGACCACCGTCTACCCTCCCGCATCCCTCGCATCCCTCGGGGCCTCTGTGGCTTTGCTCCCCTGAGAACAGACCGCTGAGCAGCCCAGCCCATCTTGCAGTGGCTTCACACACTGTCCAGCCTCCCTCCACAAAGCTCACACCCTACATCTGTGGATGCCCATCCTGTCGGGGAGGAGGGGGGGCGCCCAGAGTTCTGAGAGGCTTCTCTCACAATGACCCCCATCCCCCACCCCTGCTCCTACTCCTTGAGGCTCCTCCCCACAGCTGGGGGTGGGGGGACGGGTCGGGTCACGCTGTGTCCCACCCTGAGGATTTGTGGGCACTTGAGGTCTGCTGCAGGTCACAACACCGCACACACTGTGGGGATGAGTGAGCTCCCACTAGGACGTGATTCCCCTCGGCTGTGGAGAGAGCGGAGCTGCCCAACTCTGACCATGCACCGTGGGACTCTCCTCCGGCTTCTTCCGGGTGACAAAGGCGCCTGTACTTGGTTCAGCCATGTCCTCTGCTACAAGACACAGTCCTAAGTGGGAAGGGAACCGGGCGGCTCTCCCCAGATTTCCACTGCTAACAGCTGGGTGGCTGATGGTGCTACATCTGTAAGGTGCTCCCTGCTCCTCCCAGGGGACAGTCACTGTCATACTGCTGGGGGATGGGCAGAGATGTGAAGTTGCTGTTGCTGCTCTGGGTAGTGGTGACAGGGCATTTATTACGTAGGAAGTGGGGAGCACTGGGCTTCTGTGGGGCTGGGGGAGAGGCCACACCTCACTTCACTGCGCCTGGGCCCTGGCAACAGACATCCACTGGAGTGTAACACAAATTGCTAAACAGTCTTATTAATTAAAAAAACACCCAGAGCCAGATATTGGGGTGGAAACTGAGAGATCAGAGGAACAGAACAAGCCAAGCCACGACGAGTTCTTACCGCGAGGAAACCCTCAGCCCAAGAGAGAGCTACTTCCTGTATACTCAGGCCTACACACCTTTCTGTGCTCTGCTATCTTACTTCCTCTCTCTGCCCAGCTACATCACTTCCTCTTTCTGCCCAGCCCTATCACCTCCTGTCTGTCTGTACAGACCTCCAGACCTCTATGGTTAACTAGTGCTGAGATTAAAGGTGTGTGCCACCATGCCTGGCTCTGTTCCCAGTGTGGCCTTGAACTCATAGAGATCCGGATGGATCTCTGCCTCCCGACTGATAGGATTAAAGGCGTGTGCTGCCTGACTTCTATGTTTTATATAGTGACTGGCTTTTTCCTCTGATCTCCAGGCAAGCTTTATTTGTTAGAGCACAAATAAAATATCACCACACTGGAGGTGTGTAAATGGAGTCAGTAAAACCAGGAGTTCTTCAGGGCCCAGAGGTGATCCGCACAGCTGAGTCAGGAAAACAGCCAGTGGCAGAGGGGACCCTAACCCTCCCAAGACCCTACTCCTTTGGACATTGAGGGGGGTACCCTGAGGCTTCTGCTCACTGCACCCCAATGGTGGAGAATGGACACCAGATGCCAGTTAAAGTGATTCAGCTCTTCAGACACAGCGCCAAAGAAAGCTGGGCAGGGAAAGCAGAGCCCATCATCTGACCTGTTGGATGGCCTTTCCTGAAGGACAGAAGGGGTGGAGGCAGACCTAATCAGACATCACACCTTGCCCTGCCCTACCCAACCCCTCCCCTCCCCCACCCTGCCTAGGCAGGAAGCTGTGGGGTGTCCCTGCTGCCCCCTCCCAAGGCCAGCTGCCTCCTCCCACTTCAAGAGTCACTTGAATGAGTGGGTGTAGACACCTTCTCTGAACCTGGAACCCCTCCAGTTCTGCTGCAAACTCTGCTCCAAGGAGGTCACTGGGCACGTGTCCTGCTGCTATCCTTTGTGTCCAGGCAGAGTGGTTCCTTCAGCACTGTCTCCTTTGAAGATCTGGATATCCAGCAAGATTACAAGAACCAGGAGATATGACGAGACAGTCGGGCCTGTTCATATTTCACAGACAGCACACAAGGTGCAGGCTGTAGAACAAGTCTTTGCCGGAGGGCACGTTCTAGAAAGGTCGCCACAGCCTTAGACGTCTCAGCTCACCTCTTCCTGGGATCTGGCAGTTTGAGTGACAGATCCCCTCTTCTGAAGGAGAGGTTTGCCGCCATCCAGGCTCTGGTGGCCTCCCAGCAGCACTCTTCAGGCCCATGGAGTCTCTCCATCCCACCAGGGACTGAGGCCACAGCACAGGTTCCTACATCAGGAGGTTGCAATCCCTTTGACACCTGTTCCGGAGGCAGCCAACATTCCTCATGAGTGTAAGCAAACAAACAACCTCTGAGCTAAAAAGACTTGAAGATGTTCGATAGTCCTCATAGGAGAGGTCAAAGAGCCAAGGTCAAGGGTTATGTGAAGTCAGTTTCTAAAGAGCAAAGGGATGTCAGGACTGGGTCTGCCACCCATTCCTGCTAGCTGAGGAGAGCACTCGCTCCAGAATGAGACTCAGCTGACAGAATGTGGAGCAGAGGCATGCTCAGAGCCAGCTGTGACTCTGAGGCAAGCCCCAGAGTCCCTGCTGACCATAGGAATTTGGGGAGCCTCTTTGCTTTCCAGTCTCTAAAGCAGTCCTGGGGGATAGATGCTTTCACGGAAGCCATCGAGATCGATGCTAGAGAAAATCACAGAAGCAGCCCCAGTGTGTGCTCAATAGACAGTGGGAGGTGTAGGTGAAGGAACATCTCACACATACACCAGCCACACTGTAACTATGCAGACAAGTGGCCCAAATGGAACAAGAAAAAAGCCACCTTTCCCATGGGACAAGCAACTTCCTAAAGAGTAATGAAGGTGCTGGAGAGATGGCCCAGTGGTTAAGAGCACTGGCTGCTCTTCCAGAGGACCTGGAACAGAGGTTCCAGCACCCACCATTGGACAGCTCACAACCATCTGTGACTCCAGCCCCAGGGGATCCAATGCCTCTTTGGTCTCCACAGGTGCCTGCACTCACATGCACATACCCACATAAGGACCCCTATCCACACATAACTAAAAATTAAAAAAAAAAAATTAAAAAAAAAAACCTACAAAAAGGATCAAGGGAGTTTTGTATGTCACCATTTGGAGCCAAGGCTTCCCCCAGATCGTTGCTTGCGTGTTCAGGGTTCAGGCATGAACTAGTGCCCTGAGAGTCTCCAACTCAGAATGTCCAGTGTGCTTCCCGGATGCATGGAAAGCCTGCTGCTCACGGGGTGGGAAAACCATGGCAACATCATGTTACAAGGTTCTCAATCGCATGTGACAAGGAATGAGCCTCGCAAGTTTTCCCCAAGTGAACGGGGCCGCGGTGGTCAGAAGCAAGGGTGCATTAGAGAGCGCGACCCAGAGGTTGGCAAGCGTTCTCTGAAACCTTCTTCCCACATGGCTGCCGCAGGTTCAGGGGAACTGGATCTGGATTGTGACAAAGCCACACACAATGAACTTGACAGCCAGCCAGATTTCTGTTTTCAGTCAGTTTAGGGTTACTATAATCTCATTATAATGCTTGAAAGACGACAAGTAATAGAATCTCGTGGAGCCGTTCTGCTCTTCGAGGCACCGGCTTCCCCTGATTACCTGGTGGGCCAGATCGGCTTTCAGCTGCTGCTCTTGCGAGAATAATCATCTGATCAGCACAGGGTTTTCCTTGCACTCAACAGTTTCAATGGGTCAAGCATCAAATTAACCCTTGAGCCCCTTCCCTGAGAACATCACACTTTAAAAGCCACCCTCTGCTCTGTCGCTGGGATGTGTGATGGAGGAGCTCCATCCCTCAGAGACAAGGCTTTCCAGGGCTGCTCTTCACCTTCTGGGGTGCAAAGCTGGGCTCCTCATAATCTAGAATACATCAGCACCAAGCACCATTTAATGTTCTGTAAGGGCTGTGGAACATGCTGGAGAAGGCTGGGTGACTTACTGACTGAGTTTTATTGGGGGGAATACTTCCATTAGGAAAAGTTCCCGAGACATCAGATTTTCCTTGCAACCCTGTTGCATTTGGGCTTGCCCAAAAGATCCAACTCCCAGCACAAAATGCTGTCAGACTTGAAGGGTGGAAGGGCAGGACCTCGAGCGGCTACAGGCTTTCTCACAACGGGGCAGGCCGTGCAGCTGTGTAGCTGCGAGTCTGGCAGCCGTAGACAGTTGACAGAGGTTTGCTTTTTATCTAGGAGGGTTCTCCAGAGTGTGCCGGCACGTCTTAGTGCTTTCGCCCCTGGAAAGTGGGAAGCACAGGGTTTGAGGAGTCCAGTTGTCTGCGTGATGTAGGTTAGCAGTATGGGAAGCTGGTACCAGGTACCGTCGGGAACTACGGGACACAGACCGCCGGTGCTTCGTGGAGAGCCTGAGTCCTGAGGCTGCTGTCCGCACGTGGACACAAGGTACGCTGTCCGGGTTCTGGGATACAGTGAACAAGTCTGGCCTTGCTGCAAGATGCTTTTGTTTCCTCCCAAGATGGCAAGGAAGCTGTGTGGGGAACATGAGTCAGACAAAGATGTTGGTGTAAGGGAGAGTGCTGGGTACCTCCGGAGACCTACTCGTGCTGGGGTCTCATCAGACAAGGTGGAGTCCAATATCGCCCCGCCCTAACTCGGAATAACTGAGGCCCAGGGCCTTTTGTCCACCTAGCCAGGACCTGTCATGGCACCAGGTGAGTTGAGAACGCTACACAGAGAGACCCAGCTCCGACCACACCCCTTTCACAGCTCAGGACTGCACTCCAAGGCTCTGCACTGTGTCCACACCAGGTGTCCACCCCCAGGGACACAGAGGTGACAAAGGGGCTCTAGATCTGCCTCAGAGGCCCCAGCACACCACCAATGGGAGGTAGAAGTGCTTTTTTAAAAAGCAGGTTGCTACAAAGCAATCCTATATACTTACCTGGCAGGGGAGATACCATGAGCACAAAGCAATCCTATGCTTGGGAAATTGATCACTGACTGGATGCCTGTTTCCCCCTGAAGTCTGCACATTGGGAAGCCCAGCTTCCAAGGAATGGCAATTGATGACAAGGCCTTTGTGAGCTGATGAGGCTGAGATGAGGTCACGTGAGTGTGGGGTCCTGATGGTCCTGGGGTCCGTGGTAAGAAGGGACAACACAGTATTTGCTGTTTGTCTCCTGTCCCTCTGGCACTGTCTCTGCACACGGACACAACCAGAAGGTGGCCATCCATTGGCCAGAAAGAGGATCCTTAGCAGGAACTGAATGGTCTGGTCTTAGACTTTCAACCTGGGGAACTGTGGGAATAAACGCCTGTGATGTGACATGATCCCTCAGCCCTAAGTGGACCATGACAACCGGCAGAGATGCTTCCGTATGACGCCACAGTCAGGCTCAGCCGCTGACCTGGAAGGAGGAAATCCCAGGCTGCCTGGGGACCATGTGACCACTTGGTCAACTTCCCACAGGGAAGTCAGAGGAGGTCAGGCACACTGTGACAGTACATGTTCCCGTCAGTAGAATATTAATATGAAGTATGAGACGTGGGTGAGCATGTGCTAAAGTGAGGTTATTAATAAGACAATGCTCCACAGCTGTGTGGCACTTTTCAGTCGAGGTGAAATTTACAAAACCAGACCTGAGCAAACAAGTATCTGTGACAGCCACCTGCACTTTAAAGATGAAGATGAGATCAGTTGGGGTGGGGTGGGGGTTTTCACAAGGTCACCATCAAGGTCACAGAAGAGCTGGAACTATCTCTTACGTGCCTGCTGCCCTCCTCCCCCTCCCCCGCCCCCTGCACTGTCTGGCCACCACCACTCAGTGGTGCTAGACAAGAAAATGCAAAGCCCTTGGGTCTAGCACTTTGCCTCCACTCGTCATTGGCCCTAGAATTCCATGGAACAATGTCCAAATGTTTCTCTTTCTGGGCAATGGTCATATGGGTGTCCTCTGAGGACGGAGAACACAGGGAGGATGTTCAGAGTCATCTCAGCCTCTGGTGGTAGGCACTGGTACTGGCAACCTCAGCCAGGCAGGCAGTCCATTTCATCCTCTGGATTCTCCTTCCGGGTGGATGCAGCAACTGGGAAGCTTTATGGCAGATGCCAGATCTGAAAGAAGAGGCCTATCAGCTACTCACTGACACCTCAGACTTCCAGAATGCTAAGGTCTCAACTGCGTCTCTCCAAGAAGATGTGAAGTCCAGACCACTGCACTTCTGTCTGCAACCTTATTTGGAAGTGGGTTTGTGGCAGATGTGGAGGGGGGACTCTAGTCTAAGACAGACAACAAGAAGAGACACACAAAAAGAAAATTCCGTGCAGTAACACAAGCAGAGAGAAGTATGGCAGTCACGGGTTTCCAAGAGCCACCAAGGGTCACCGAGGGAAGTCAAGGGATGCCGAGGGGCACCAAGAGTTGCCAAAGGCCACCAGGGGACTCCAAGAGACACCAAAGATTGCTTAAGGACACTAACGGTCACCAAGGGATGCCAAAGGTCTCCAATGGACACAAGTGTCACCAAGGGACACCACCAGTCACCAATGGATACCACCAAAGTGCCAAAAGTTGACAAAGGACACCAAGAGTCACTTAGGTATGCCAATGGTCACTAAAGGACACCAAAGCTTACCAAGGTATACAAAGTCACCAAGATATGCCAAGGGACCATTAAGGTAGCCCCACCCTTGAACCATCAGGAAGGCTAGCGTCCTTGGGAAAGGAGGAGCAGAGACATCTAACATGGCAGAATGGGGAGAGCTTGGTTGCTTTCTCTGAGGTTCTGTATGTTTCCAGATAAGTGGACTGCGTGAAGTCAAACTTAGAAGATGAAGTGCGTGTCTTCCTGAGCACCCTGTGCAGGGCTCTCTCCACCCTCACAGGGTCAATTCCATGCTAGCCACAGCCATCACAGGACCTACAAATCTCTCCAACCTCAGGCCCTCTCTGCTCCTTGGAGCTGGCCCTTCGCTTGCTAACGGCTGGCCTGCTCTAGGGTGGCTCAGAGTGACCTGTGCGGTCCAGCTCTGCCCCGCAGAGTCTCCCTCTCTTCTTGGCTTCTGCGCCTGGCATGTGCCCCTACTATGGCCTTTCTGTGTGGGTGTCACCAGTGGTGCTGGGTCTTCTCCAGGGAGTTCTCTTGTGTGTCACAAACTGCCTCACACAGAGATGGCCTGTGAATACATAGGAAAGCATTGCTCTAAAGGTCAACCTTCCCTGTCAGTTTGATGAGGTTTAGAATCACCTAGGAGACAATTCTCTGTAGCTAGAGTGTTTCTGCCTGGCCCACAGTCAGGACAAATCTCTGTCACCCGCCAGTCCCACAGCCGCTCAGACCCAACCAAGTAAACACAGAGACTTATATTGCTTACAGACTGTATGGCCATGGCAGGCTTCTTGCTAACTGTTCTTATAGCATAAATTAATCCATTCCCATAAACCTATACCTTGCCACGTGGCTCGTGGCTTACCGGCATCTTCACATGCTGCTTGTCCTGGCGGCAGCTGGCAGTGACTCCTTCTGCCTTCCTGTTCTTTCTTTTCTCCTCTCTGTTAGTCCCGCCTATACTTCCTGCCTAACCACTGGCCAATCAGTATTTTATTTATTGACCAATCAGAGCAACACATTTGCCATTCAGAACATCCCACAGCAATTCTCTGGAGGAGGAAAAACCCACTGAGAAGTTGGGCGGTACCATCCTGCAGGCTAGTATCTTAGACTGAGTAAACAGGAAACAGGGAGGAAGCCAGATCAGTACGAAAGCCGTCATCTGCTTCTTGACTGTAGACTCAATGTGACCAGCGGTCTCTGCTCCCGCCACCATGACAGCTCCAGCACACAGATCTGTCATTGCAAACCAAAATCAATCCTTCCTTTCCCAAGTTACTTCTGTCAGGCATATTTCACAGTAACCAGAAGACAAACTGATGTAATTGCTGGGGGATGTGACTATAAAAGTAGGTTTGGAGAGAAGCGAAGAAGGTTTTAGCTCCTGGGAGACCCACCAGGGTCTCTCCTGAATCCAGGGACTCTCAGACATAGCTGGCCATCAGACTCACCTGCAGAGAGTGTAAAACCTCTGATTCAAAGGTCCCATCTTGGGCTGATTGGACCAGAACCTCTGA
Organism: Peromyscus maniculatus bairdii; assembly: GCF_049852395.1. Lineage (NCBI taxonomy): Eukaryota > Metazoa > Chordata > Mammalia > Rodentia > Cricetidae > Peromyscus > Peromyscus maniculatus. The sequence continues at coordinate 58,367,408 of NC_134868.1, read as the reverse complement.
TGGAACTCTTTTTGGTCTCATACAAAAGAACATTCTCGGGGACATCTAACTTGCCCCCAGATGGAGGCCAATGACGCACTGTAAGGACAAGTTTGGTCAAAAGAGGAAGCAGGGAGGCTACTGCCTATTATCTAGTTAGCAACCCAGAACTGAACCCCTGAGAGTCTGCTGGCTTGAGGGTTCTCCCTAGGGAGAAGGCACTTTCCCAAGGTGGGCGTAGGGTAAAGGAGCATCATGATGGATTTCCTGTTCATGAGGCACCATCTGCAGAGGGGTGTCAAACTTTGGAAATTGCTGACCTTGAGGACCTGGCACATGACTCACCTGCAGCTTCCAAGACCCTATGCTTAATTGGAAGTGTGATGTGTGCACACACTGATTCCCCCAGGATTTGTTGCAGCACACATATGATGTGGTAAGCATCATGTTCTTTCCAGAAGGGAAGGTCAGGCTTGGACATCGACCTGGCCCTGGAGGAGTGTCCCAGGCTCTCAGCTGCTGGGGTCCTTGGTGCCACCCATGGCTCTCCTGTCACTGCCTCGGTCTCCTGGGTGGGGTCTGGAATGAGCTCTGGGAACACAGGGCTAGGCATGAAAGAGACAGTACTTTCCAGAAGAGAACAGAGTCATAGTGCCCCAGCAGGTAAATTGCAGGTTACCGCTGACAGTGAAGCAGCCTTCACTTAACAAAGGGCGTGTCACAGGACTCACTGAAGTTGCTTTAAGCCGCTGTCTCCAAGTGGAGCTAATCACCTGTTTAGTGATAGTTAATGCTTCAGTAGAAAGGCTAGGGAGAGACAGAGCTGGAGTGTAAGCACTACTGTCGACGGAGAATCAATCAAAACAGGAAAAACAAATAGAAATGGCCAGCTAGTCAACTGGAAAATGGGATTTGATTTACATAAAACTCACAAACATGACTATGCATGAAGGCAAGTAATGTCTACAGAGACAAAGAGCTCCACACTTATTTAAGAACACAGTGAGCAATGGCCCTTTCTCTCAGAAGCAGGAGAAATTGCCCTAATGTTTAGGGACCCCTCCCTCAGGATTTCAACACGGCGGCTCTCTGACTTAACCTTGAGCACATCAGCCAGCAAATGGGCCTCTTGCAGAATGTATTATTATTGGGTACTTTCCATGGTAACTGAGGAGTCCAAGATGGTCTCATTGACACATGGATGGGAGGAACATTTCACAAAGTTCTAGTTAGTTACATAGTGAAGTCCATCCCCCATCGTTACAATGTGTCTTGTGCCGGAGGTGTTTTAGTTTCTCATCCATCGTTCCAAACCTACAAACCATTTTAGTTTCTGCGGTGGAATTGTCATCCTGGTACCCTAGTATTTTTTTTTCTACTTTGTCGCTGCATCCATCTGCCCTTGGTCACTGATCCATCTTGGCAAACTGAGTTTCATAATGGTGCTGTGTGTTCGAATGCTGTTGGGAGCCATGGCCCCTAAGGTCTCTGGTAGGAGCATCACTATGTTCCTGTTTTCATTTGCTCACATCTGTTGGCAGCTTTTCCCAGCACAGTTAGAAGGATATTTAAAATGTGAGCACACGTGTGTATTTTTTTAAAAACTCAGTCTAAACACCTCTCCAAGTTCACTTGGGAAATTTATCTTCTTCACATTTAGTGTAATAACTGATGTAATAACTATCTTGCCCTATGGTTATTATCGGTTACATTGTAGCCTTTCCTTTCTTCTCTGGATAGTTTGAGCTCCTTGGCATTTATTTCTGTTTCTCTGTGCAGTTTGCATTGCCACACTTTTCCATCTAACTAGTGACCATGCTCCATGCCTCACACCAGCCACAGACATTTAATCACTAAATGAAGCCAGGGAGCCAGGTGCCTTCCCCCTCATCCCTTCCTCTCCTGAACAGCAAGCACCCTGCGGCTGGGCCGGCTCTCCTTTAACTCCCAGGCAAGCTGAAGTCCTCCCGCATCCCCAGCTCAGGGGACTGATGAGATTTCCCACTGGCACACGGCATGTTCCCCTTGCTGCAGTATCCCAACTTCATTATTTTTAATTTGGAGTGAACCCAGTGTCACACAGCTCGCCGATAGCCATATCATCTCTTCTTTGAAGCTGGCAACAGGTAGAAGATTGACATTCAGGATTATTTCATCCTTATTCTTTAAGCCGAGATGTGGGTGCAGTTTCATAATAAAGATGAGATAAAACAACGCCGTTGCATCTGACCAACTGGAGATACTGTGAGAAGGATCCCTGGAGTCCACCCAGCCCACTGTATCCCAGGGGGTGTCCTTTCATCCAAAGGTCTGTGTCTGAGTCTCTGCTGGCTTTGCCCAACCTCGCACTGCGCCAGGCTTTATTACCAGATTCTTGTTCCCAGTCCTCGAGACAAACTTCTGAAGGCCATGGTCTGTCCCTCTGCTAATTATGCTTTTAAGTGTAGGTGACCTGCCTTGTCAGACTTGGGCTGAGGGTGGGATGTGAAGGCCTCTGTTTCCCCTAGGCTGCCACGTAGTCCTAGAAACCTAGTGACTAACTCAGGCAATGCTGGGAAATTGGGACAGATGAGCCCAGTAGCCATGGTAGCCGTGAGTCAGGGAGAGCAAACACCCTGAGTGCAGGGAGGCATGGTCCTGTCTCCTGTGTTCACCTCGGGCTCCTGATGTTTCCTGGGTGACCAAGTCTCTCAGTCTGTCAGTGCAAGAGGCCACCATCCTGATATGAGCGTGCAGGAGAATGACATGCAGATGTTGCTTCTAGGAAAACAGATGTAAACCCAGAGGGGAAGGAACACCAAGTTTCTTTGAAATGGCTCATTCTTTCCTCAGTTTCTCGGGATGATATCTTCAGAGCTGAGGGTCGTCTCTCAGGGCCTCTGTTTGTCTTTAGTAACTGCTAGTGAGTAGGGGTGGGGTGGGGTGGGGAGAAGAGCAGCATGGTGGGACATGGAAAAGGGGCTGGGAAAGGGGTCCCCAGAGTTTCTTCTCTCCATCTCCCAAAGGTCCTGGGGTGGAGTGAAAGCCTTGATTAGATTCTCCGTGTGCATCACGCATTCACCAAGCATTTCTGAGCAGGGCCAGCAGCAGGCATGCTCTCACAGGAATCCGGATGAGAGAACCTCCACAGATAAGTGCTGCCTTGCTCTCTGTCCTCATCCTGGGCTGTGTCCCTGCTCCTTCCTGAGCCACACTGGGCACTGAAGCCCCATGCCTCAGGGTACAGGCAGCCAGCAGCAGGCACCTCACCATTTGCATCCAGGCTTGTGCCCAGAGAGCCACAAATCCAGGACAAGGTCAATATAGAAAAGCATGTTGGGTTTACTTCCACCATCCCAGGAGGGTGGGGAGAATCCCAGCTCACAGCTCGACCCCCCGAAACACTGGTGGCTGGTAGAGGCTGCTCCTCTCTCCCATGCTTTGCCTGGAACAAGTCCAGTCTCTTGGCCATTCCAAGGCCTGTCACACATTCCAGAAAAACGGAACCTCACGACTTGCTCACACTCACTTTGGCTTTGCAGCATCAGTCCCTCATGTAGCCAGGTTCCCACGTTAAGAATCTTTTTCTCAGGCTGGGCACATAATTCAGGTCGAAGCATGCTTACCTAGCATGGAAAGGCCCTGGGTTCCATCCTCAGAACCACAAACAGCATAACGGAGCATCCCTGTAATTCCAGCGCTTAGGAAGTAGAGACAGGAGGATCAGAAGTTTCTGAAGGTCAAATTTGGCTACATTTGAGACCAATCTGGGATATAGGAGATGCTGGTCAAAAAAAAAAAAAAATCTTTCTTTGGATCAGCATTGCCAAGCAATCACAGAAACAGTCTGAGAATGAAGAGCACAAGCAAGGGACAGAGTCCTGCCTAATTCTATGTCAACTGGACACAAGCTACAGTCATCTGAGAGGAGGAAACCTCAATTAACAAAATGCCTCCTTAAAATCCAGCTGTTCGGCATTTTCTTAATTAGTGATTGACGGGGGGAGGGCCCAGCCCGTTGTGGGAGGGGCCACACCCGGCAGGTGGTCCTGGATTCTATAAGAAAAGTTGAGTAAGCCTTGAGGAGCAAGTCAGTAAGCAACACCCCTCCATGGCCTCTGCTATCAGTTCCTGCCTCCAGGTTCCTGCCCTGCTTGAGTTCCTGTCCTGACTTCCTTCAATGGAAGCGTGAGCCAAACAAACCCTTTCCTCCCCAGGTTGCTTTTGGTCATGGTGTTTCATCACAGCAATAGAAACCCTCACTAAGACGGTCGGTCACTCAAGTGTCCCCAAGCCTCCACTGTAGCACGTGCAACAGGTTCCTCTTCAGTGGAGAGCAGCTGTTCTGTCCACGCTTGGTGTGTTCCCAGCTGGGGACTTTGGAGACAGCTCTCTGAAGATGAGCACCGGGTCCTGCTCTTAATCCTGAGGAGACTAAGCACTGGATATCAGCTGTTTATCCACTTGCTTCCTCTGCGCACGATGGAACCCAGGGCCTCCTAAACATCAGGCAAGAATCATGCCGGTGAGCCACACCCCGGATGCGTTTCCTCCCTCTGATCAGAAACCACCCCAGATGGGTCTCCGGGCTAAGGAGGCTCACACCTGCCAACTCACTACTGGGTTGCTCACCACTGGCGTCCCTGGGGATCCACTTCCAGATTCCCAGCGATCATCTCACAGTCAGGCCACCCCCAGGAGGGTAAGAAAACCTTGGATCTGACGCCAGTACCACTTCTTTCGGTCTCTACAGCCAATGCGAGGATGACTTGGTTTTACAGAGTGCGGCCATCCCTCTGTGCCTTCCAGCCTGGAGATTAGAGTCACGTGGAGACGCGACGGCTTCACCTGCCAGAGAGTGAATTCCTACCGTCGAGTGACCAAAGGTCTCTGACTCTTCACCTTTAACAAGTGAGTTTCCATGGTAACAAAAAAACTGATGGACAATTCACAGTTCAAAACAAAACAACAAAAGAAAACAAGTCAGAGGCCGGGCGTGCGCTCTCCTGAGCCATGGGCGCGCTGCGTCACCGACTATGGGTTTGCACCAACTGGGCACAGGAAACAATGGCTGGATTCAGATGCCCCGGGAACCGCTGCCTGCTGCAAACCCTTGAAATTAAATTTTTAGTTTGTCGTTCTTCAGCCTTATGGCAGGTGACCTTCAAGTAAGGAACAGTTGGCTGACGGTAGGCGGAGTACGCAATTGTTGCCACCAAGCTCGGGAGGGGGGGGGGCTGCAAACGCCGTTCCGAAATCCCAGGTCGGCTAGGAAAGCACGCGGAATCTGCGCCTCGCATTTGGGGTGGCTTTTGCTTGCCATGTTTAATTACACGGCGAGGTCCAAATGAAGGACGCAATTTATAGATCCCCGCTCCTCCGGGAGGAGGGAGAATGCGATCTATTTGCAGCAGATAGATTATTTTTCAGGCACTTTAGGAGACACCCAACCCCCCCCTCGGATGCTGACTGTAAAATAAGAAAACTGTTACCCAGCTGGGCAACAATGGGCTCCCACCGTGCTTTTCTGCGCAGCCCGCAGCTGCGGGGAAAGTGGAAACTCAGCTGCGGGGAGACATTCTTTCCTGCCGCCGTTTCTATGGGCAGGCGGGCCCCCCGCCGCTCCCGTGGATTTTCTATGCAAAAACTGCAGAAGAAGTGACATTTTAAAAGTTTTGACCTTTCTCCCCCCCTCCCACCCCGTGAACCAAAGCATACATTTTTTAAACCTTTCTGATAGGATGTCTGTAAGAAACGGTAATAGCCACCATTGTAATAATAAAATGTTTCGAAATTTGAAAATTCTATATTGACTATAATCAGATAACCTTTATCTGGAAATGGATAGCGATGCAGGGCCAAGGACCACTTCTGTATTGTCCCGGGGAAGCAGATATGACAGGTTTCAGACATATTTGGGAAACAAGGTCCCGGGATGTCAAGTTTTCATACGCTGATTTAAGACGTACGTGTTTGACCCCTTCCCCCCCCAAAAAAAAACAAAGACTTGGAAGAGAGTTTCATACCAGTGTTACGAGGAAGTGTTCCCACCTGTACCAATGTCATTTGCCATAAAAAGAAGAGGAGGAGGAAGAGGAAGAAAACACTCAAAAAGATGAGAATACTTAGTTTTATAATTCAGTTTGTGTACCATTTTTTTTAAAGAAAAGTTCAACTCTTATTTAAATAAAAAGCTTCGTTTTAAAAAAGAACAAAATGACCAAGGGGCAAAATAACAAGAAGAAATTGTGTGTGTGTGTGTGTGTGTGTGTGTGTGTGTGTGTGTGTGTGTACCTTCCAATTAGTAAGGGACATGAATGTGGGTGGGTGTGGGGAGGGGTGGTCATGTATAATACAGAGAGATGGGGAAGGAAAAGAAGAAATGAGACTTGAGACTTGGATTTACTCACAAGCCGCACAGGAGGCAGAGAACCAGGGCTCTGCCCCCCAGACTGTTGCGCATCTGACCACACTACACACACACACACACACACACACACACACACACACACAACACACAGTTTCCAGCCAGGACTCAGCAGCAGGCTGGACCTATGACCAGGAATACCTGGTTTGTTAGAGAGACATTTGCAGTACATTTACATTGTGATTTTCAGGACGGGGAGGAGCCAAGGCTAAGTCCTTCCCCCATTTTGTAAGAAGCTGACCCTGACCACACTGAGGTGACCAGCCCCTCCAAGAAGCGTCTTAGTGAGCCTCCCTTCTCATTCTGAGCTGAGTATTTTTTGTTCTCTCTTCCCTAGACCTTGTAAGTTCTCCTAGTCCAAGTCTCTTACAAGGAGAAGCTGGGTCTCAGGCTTAAAGACACAGAGGATGAGGAGGAAGACAAGCCCACAGTAGCATCAAAGGCCCTTAAAGGAAGGCGGTGACTGTACCTCTGGATGGACACAAGTGAGCTGTTGCCATGTCACTAAAGAGTTAACCCCGTTGCGCAAGTCAATTACCTGGCCAAGGGACCACTCCCCGGGAAGGAGGATTCACCTTAAATCATGCTAAAGAGATGGGAGGAATAATTATCCCCTTCATGAGATCATGTATTTTTCTTTCCAGGATCCCTGCTCTCTGTGCAGTGATTTATGGAGTTGCACCCATGCTGGTGTTGCTTCAACCTGATCACTTTTCCAAATTACTCAGAAAAGTATAACGTTTTGCTTTTTCTCCTTTTTATCTCTTTTTCATTATTTTGGATGTCTGCCAAAGCCTGGATATGCTTTTCCAAACACCGTGAGCTCTCTTTTTTTCTAAGAAGATAGCCCCTGTCTCCATCTTATTTTAACACGTGGCTGCTTGTGCTGTGGTTTTCTCTCTTTTCTCCATTCTCGGAGCCTGTCTGCCCTTTGGTTTTTCTTTAAAACTCAAATAAACTTTCCCTCATGTCCACCTCTGAGTCCATTCTTAAATTCTTTTATTAATGAGACCAAGAACTCCCAATTCCCCTGGTCCCATGCGGCACCCCGAATGAGACTCCCCTACGTTTTTATTGTCCTCCATCCCACTTGGATTCACAAAAGCTTCTGTGCTCTCTCTGGCCTGGCCTGGCCTGGCCTGGGCTGTGTATGTTCTGACCCCAGATGCTCCACAGAGGCAGCAGCACGATGGGCCTAGTGATTCACAACAAAACATAGAAAGCAACCCAGCGCCCCCCAACAGGAAAGGCCTCAACTGAGAAGGGAAAGATACAAACCACAGGCAGACAACCACTCTAGGTGGGAACAGAAAGCAACATGCTATACTCTTATGATGCTTTGTGGGCTGTTGCTTTACCGGGCTGCTAGGGGATAGGGGTGCAGGCGAATGTGGCTGGTAAACGCTCCATCAGTTCTGGGGTTCTGTATAAAAACCCCCAAGAGGCAGCCCTCAGTCCCACCCAGCACCAAGCAGGCAGAGTAGCACCTCTCCAGGAAGTGTGTGATTTTTGACTCACACTAAATACTTGATTAAGGAATCATTTCAAAAATCGTGTCTGACTTGTCAACCCCTGAAGTTTTGAGAGAAGCATATTTTGCCCTGGAATGGTGCAAGTAGCCTTTGACTGAATGATTGCTTTTCAAGACAGGCTCTAGGCTGGCCTCAGAGGCCAACCAGTAAGTGGACCTGGCAGACCACTCAGTGTGGCATCAGTGTCAACAGAAGCCAGGATGTTTCTGCCTTCCAAAGATAGAGAAATGACCATTAGAAGGCCTGGCATGCAATCCTGAATGTTCCCCACGTTGGAAGAGTCATCAGGAATAGGGTTTGGACACACAGTGTGGGGCTCACCATACACTGTGGACTCTCCACAATCTCTGGGTGTTGAACCAGGGGCTTCAACCTTTAGACCCAAGGAAAATAAACTCACCTCAGACAGCAGAGCTGGAAGCCCCTCTTGCTGCTGAAAACCTCCGCCTGGGTTTAAGAAGACTTATGAGAAAAAAAAAAAAAAAGACAGCAACAATTGTGTATTTGAACTAGAGACAAATATTGCATTAAATTCCCCAGCTTTTCCTTTCCACGTTTTATTTTACCATGTTCCATTTTTATTATCTGAAAAATGGGGATAATAATGGTGTTTTCCTGCTGGAGAGAAGACAGCTCAAATAATGATTCACTTTGCACCTAGCTCAAAGTAATGAAAGATAGTTCTTACTGTGGGGGGAAAAAAAATGTTCACACAAGGGGAAAAGATGGACTAAAATCGCTCCTTGGAGGAAGAGAGAGAAGTCCTGCAGAGACCCCATAAACACACCGTTCTTGCAGAAGTCTCCGTCAGAGGAGCTGTCCACAGCCTTCCAGCTCTGCTACCCACCAGAGTCTCGTTTTCTCGAACAAACCTCCCAGCGAATGCTCTGAGCCTTTCCAGGGAAAGCAGCCCAGCAGACTTTGGGGGCACAGCACAGTCTCAAAAGTTGAGGGTCTTTATGCTCAAAATGAAATGTGACCACAATGGCTTGTCTTTGTCTGTCAGTGATTTCCGGTAACTTCCTCACGCTGGCTTGTGTCACATTTGCATGACACAAAAGGCTAGGCATGCATATTAACGGAAGTGATTACAATAATTAGTCACATGTCCCCCAAGTGGGGGGGACTTTAATGCAAACTGTAGTTAACTGTGGGGCTTGTGGACGATCATTGTTCGCACAGAATGTGAAAAGCTGCAAATGTATAAATTGCCCTTTAATTAGATTTCACGTGTCACTAGTTCGTTTAGCTGAAAGGGCCTTGCAGCCCTGTGAACATAGCTGGGAACGTGGGCTGGGAGATCTGCTGGATTTCCAGCTCGAGGTGCAGACCGCGGAGCCAAGTTGAAGTGTTGGAGCAAAATCTTCCCTTCTCTCTGTTTTGTCTCTGGGCCTGTCGGTTTCTCTTTCCGTCCTTTGTGAGATCAGGCTGCTTTGCAGAGGCCTGGCCCAGTGTTCATCCTAGAGCTGGAGATGGCTCCAGAGAGCAAGCTTACATCGAGGGTTGAGATACCTACACGGACGTGACGGAAGGCGTCCCATGCTTCTGTGTGCTCCACTCCGAGTGCACCACATGAGTCACCTCATTTTGTCCATCCACCGGGGAGGTTAACAGGTGCTGTCTCAGCCAGGAACTGACCCCTGTAAGTCTGCCGGCTAGTGAAGGTACTAGATGCTAAATGTGGGTGGTGGGTAGGAACAGACCTGCTCCAGGGAACATCTGCTAACATTTTCTTCCAGGCTTTTCTACCTTGGGGTCTTAGCTTATATTCTAGCCTCCTCCTGTGAGGTCTCCTTCCCAGTTTCTAAAAAACGTTAAGTAGAAAAATTCTAGAAATAGAAATTCCCAATTTTCCACTGAGTGGTATGGTGAATCCTGTGGTTCTCTGCATCCCACCCTCTCTGTGAGCCTCAGTCCAGCATCTTCGTGTTGGGTATATGCTGTCCACCCGCTGGCCACTCAGGTAGCCTTCTTAATCATCCCAATTGACTAGGGTTTCTGCCAAGGTGACCCCCCCATCTCACTGACACAGACGGACAGGGTTGCTGTTAACATAGATGTGGCAAAGAGCAGCAGTCGGGTGCTTCCTATGAGAGAAAACGGGGAAGAGGGGGTAATGGAGAGAGACAACGCGAGAGAGCTTTTTGTAGTATGTTATTAACAATCGCCCTGGTTTATTATTAGCCATTATTAATCTACCATTGTTCCCTATTTATAAGTTAAACTTCGGCACGGGGACACATAAATAAGAAAAGCTTAGTCTACCCAGGAGTTCACACTGTTGCCAGGTCTAGGCATCCATCCTCTGGGCTTTGGGATGCATCTCCCAATGATAGTTAGAGATTGGTTTACCTAAGTTGGTGCGATTCTGCCTGGCCACGGTGTATCCGCAGCTGTGTTCAACTGGGCACACCCTAAGGACCACATGAACTGTGGGATGTCTCCAGCCTACCTAAGGATTCAGTCCTCTGGAGCCTTGTGGATGCAGAAAAGGCTCAGAGGTGCCTCACACACCAGCAGCTCTCCACGCAACGCAACGTGAAAACAAGGAGGGGGGTCATGGAAAGTTCAGCGGGTGAGGAGGGGAGCACCTCTCCCAGTTGCCAGGTGAAGTGGGAACTGTTTGTATAATTATTTGAAATTAGTTCTCCAAGATCTGACTGAAAAGGCCTCTATGTGCTCAGTACGTGGGGTTTTCTTTCTTCTGCGCTAACATGTAAATAAGAAGCCTGGAGGCTCACACTGGCATCTTTTTTAAATGGCTAGAGGTTTGGGATGTGGCAGAGTTTGACCTCTATTGTGTGAGGAGGCAAAGGTCGTTGTGTGCACTTATCTATGCCATCCCTTACTATGCCTGGAAACTGTGGTCCGCCAGCCATTATTACCTCACTTCAGCCAGGGTTTACTGAGGCCCGCAGACTCCCAGGACCTTCGCAAGTTCGGTCCTTGCATGCTCATCTGGAACTTAGTGGCTTGATCCCAAGCTCATTGGTATTGTCCTTTCTCTCGGTTCCTATCTCCCGCTAGAAGTTCATTTTAAAGTGGATGTTTGGGGCTGGAGAGGTGGCTCCATTGTTAAACTGCTCAAGCAGGAAGATCTGAGTTCGATCCCCCGGCCCCCCATGTGAAAAACTGGACGTGGTGGCATGAACGTGGTTTCTGGAAACTGGGGAGCTGGAGACAGGCAGACTCCTGGAGCTCGCTGGCCAGCCAGCCCAGCTTCATCAGTGAGCTTTGGGTTCAGTGAGAGACGCTGTCTCAGAAACTGAGGGGGAGAAGTGACTGAGGAAAATACCCAGCTTCCATTCTATCCTCGACATGTACGTGCATGCATATGCACACATTAAAAAAAAAAAAAAAAGTGGGTGGTCATTTGGATAATATTTACCCAGATTAACATATGTGGCTTTCTGGAGCCATAAGGACTTGAGTGCCCAGGCTCAGAAAGTTGTCCCAACAACAGCCTCCACTCTGGGGTCTCCTGTGCTATCATCTGGCCTTACTAAGGGCATATGAACCCCACCCCCACAGGGGAACCCCTGAACTGTAGAAGGCCACCTCCAGAAGCTGTCTCGTGAGTCATGCCCTTTCGTTCCAGAACCTTCCTACGAGATTCCCAGAGCAAGGCTCAGGTTGGAAAAAGCCCAGGGCTGAGGTATGGCTTGAGGAAGCGGAAACCGGAAAGGAGCTCCTGGGAGTACTCGGGGGCAGAAAGGAGGGAAGAGACAGGAAGATACACCTCCATGGCCGCCACACACAGCATGACACCTGTCCAGAGTGTGCAGGCTTGGGTCCTTGACCCCCACAAGGTCCGGGCAGCTGTGCTGTGTTGTTGTAAGTACAGCTGAGGGAACCATGGGAATCCCACCCGCATCTGGGGTTCCAGAGCGCTCGCTTGCCTGATGACTCACAGAGAGATGCCTCTGCAGCAGTCCAACACTGAAGAATGGAGGCCCTGACATGACTCTAGCTGCCTGGGTGACCTCGGAGAAGAACAGAAAGAAAGTCCCCCAGGGATATTCCTTCTAGGCGGTAACACACCATAGTCCTTCAGCATGGCCAGGCCTTCACTTTTCTGAGTGTCCGTGGTGGTCATGGCAGAGCACAGACAGTTAGAAAATGGGCAGGCAGATCAGGGGGGCAGGGCAGGGGTCCCCTCCCATGTTCTGTTGGCCCACAAGGTGGAAGGGGATCCTCTCTGAGACCCTCCCAGTCACCCAGCAGCAGCTGGAGCCAATTAGGAGTTGTAAAGACTCAGCAGGGCCTCCATCACCAGAAAAGAAAGTCCCTCAAATCGTGGAGCAGGCTCTGCCTTCAGGACAAGCTCCTGTGATGCAACTTTCCTTCTAGAAAGTTCCAATCAGGACATCCAGGACGCTGTAAATGCTTATTTTGTCAGAGAGGAAGAAAATATTTCAGCAGACGGGGTGGTATGTGGAGCTAGAGGAGTTGATATGACCTACAGGGAAGTCAGGACCGTGTCTCCAAGACAGGCAGGAGGTATATAGTCTCTCTAAGGTAAAGCCCAAAGGGACCAGCTCTCCCACTGCGCGCGCGTACACACACACACACCCTGCCCTGCCCACATCCTCGGTAACATCAAGGGGTGGAGCCACAGATTTAATTGAGAACCTTTCAGGTTTGGTGGGCTCTCTCCTGATTGGTCCTGCTTTCTCACCTAATTAACATATATAAGAACCAGTCAAAACCCATTTCCTCTTTTAAAGCCCACTTAGAAATCCCTAGACAAAGCCTCTTCCTGAGAACGCTGAGAACGTTTTCCTCTGCTTAATAAACCCTTGCCTGTCTCCCCCTTTGCTCTCTGTGCCCATGGCTCTACAGCCTTAAGAGACAAGAACTCTACAGAACAGAGAGTCTGCCACACTCGCTGGATGGAGGACCGAGGTGAGCGCGGGGTGGGGCTTTTAAAAGGTGGATGAGTAGAGCCCAGCCCAGCAGCCAAGGGGGCTGGGAGGGGAAGTGGGGTATGTGGGTCCCAGGTGGAAGGTGAGGCTGCTGGCAGCGGCTTGAGTCTAGAAATGACTCTCCTCCCGAAAGCAGATGGGAGCCATTGCAGACTACAGGGGGAGGTGAGCATGGTCTGGCCTAAGATTTTAGACAGCAACACTGGCACTGACATGAAGAAGTTTTCACTGAGGCCAGAGACAGGGAGGCCCTGAAAGACCAGAGGCACTAAGTGAAAGCGGACCCGACTTAGTGAGCACTCAGATGGGCAGGTGACAAGGAAGGAGGGCTGGTGTCCCCAAGGTTGCCAGCTGGCCACTTGGGAGAGGAGCCATCACGGCAGCCATGGTGAGTTAGTGGATGCAGCCAGATCCAAGGGAAGCGGGAGAGAAAGGAGAGAACCTCTTCCTGTCGTTTGCTCAGTCAGTCTGCTTGGATCCATGACCTGGAGCTGTCCTCCTCAGAGTACAGTACCCCATGAGGCCTTAGGACCCGAGAAGAGGCCCAAGAGGGGTGCAGTCCGGGCTCTCTCTCTCTCTCTGAGGGGACCCATCCCGGGCCTGTCCAGATGTGGAACCTGGACCTCTGCCTCCCTCGTCTGCCTTTCTCCCCCCAATTCCCTGCCTCCCTCCTTCCGTCTTTACCTCCATCCCTGTGCTCCAGCCTGCATCCGGACTCCGCTCATTCTCAGGGACCCGGTTATGGTGGATGAAGCCCCCCCACTCCAATGTGACCTCATTTCAGCGTGACCAGTTACTGCAGTGACTGACCCCATCACCAAATAAGGTCACGCACTGGAGGAGCTGGGGTTGTAGGACTTGAGCCCACTTTGGTGCGGGGCACGGTCCAATCTGCTTTTTAGAGGCTAATGTTTTGGGTTATTCAAAAGGAAGACAAAGCTCCCAGTTTCTCCCTGCCAGGACTACAGAGCAGATGCTCTCGCCCGAGCCCTCTCCGGGGCTCGCTCAGGCTGCAGAGCTCTTGTTTGGGCCCATTGTGAGGCCCATGAAAAACTGTTTACTTCCTCGGCTGCCTGGATCAGCCAGCGTTCTGGACTTTGGACATCTTGGGCTACAGTTGAGGTTTGGATCACTTCCCGGGCAGACAGACAATAAAAGGACCACACAGAGAGACAGCCCTGGCTCCGCCAAGCTCACATGGCCAGAAAGGCTGCCACCCCTGCCAGGCAACTCAAGGGCAAAGGGACCGGGCGGACGTGCAGGGTGCATCAGTGACGTGACTCCCGAGAGAACCCACACACCGCCGGCTCCTTACATAAGTGGCAAAGAACTGCCTGATCTCCTCCACCACCCCACCCCCCATCCTGCCCCACTGGGGTTCGTCCGAGGTCAGTGTGGCTGAGGTATTCCAGCCACCACGGTGCCCTTGTGAAGGAAAGGGCTGACTGAGGGGTGGGTGTCGGGGAGAACCAGCCGCCAAGACTTCACAGCCCTTAGGGCAGAGGGGCGGGACCAACAGTCAAGGCTGCCAGGCAGTGCCCCCCTCCTGTCTCAAGGAATGTCCTCACAACAAGGACCACGGGCAGGTGGCTCTAGAGCGCACCGCCCCCGAAGTCCTGGATACACGAGATGAGAAGCAAGCAATTAACTGAGAAAAGAATACCCAAGGAGCTACCGGGAACTCGTTAAAACAAAAAAACGCAAGCCAGATAATTGCTCAAAAATGCATCATCCACCGGCTCAGCACGGGGGAACAGAACAGCTGGATCCGCGTTCTCCACCCAGCCTGCAATGTGGAGATGTGGCAGGAAAGAGTGTCCTTTACAATGGAAATGAATCTCAGCCTTTGGGGGAGGCGCTGCTGAGACTGCCAGCGTTTTACAGAGGGCCCAGCCCTGCAGATCGGGGTCGGACAGGGAGGGCTCTTAATTAACCACTTCTCCATCACTCACGCTGAGAAGAAAGGGCTTCTTGCAAACATGGCTGCCAGGACAAGGACAGCATAATTTGCTAAAGAGCCACTTCCTCCTGTTAATTCTCCCCAAGGCAGACTGGGTCTCTGATTATAGTCAGGGACAAGACATGACCATCAGTACAGGTTCCACAGAGATGCAAGTCACCCGCAGGGGCTGTTTCAGCTAGTTGGATGTGGGATGTGACCCCTCTCCAGATGCGGAAGACAGGAGAAAATGACGATATGAGGGAAGGAGAAATGGACAGACAGGACTCTAGGGAAAGAGTCCACAGCTTTGGCTCTCCCTTCCAAGGGTCACTGCGATTGACCCGCAATATCCTAGAAACCACCCAAAGATTCACCAATGCACCCTGGGTTTGATCAACAGCTAAAACCTATTCGTGTCTTTAAAAAAGTGGAAAAAAAAACCCAAAACAATAAAAAACAATCAGACAAATGTAAAACAAACAAACAAACAAAAGCGCATGAGCCAAAGCACCGGAGACTGGCTTGTTTTTCCTTCTTCTTCTGGTATTTGAAGACAGGGTTTCTCTCTGTAGCTGTGGCTGTCCTGGAACTCACTCTGTAGCCCAGGCTGGTCTCGAACTCAGAGCTCTTCCTGCCTCTGCCTCCTGAGTGCTGGGATTAAAAGGATACACCACTACCCGGCTATATTGGCTTTAAAACTTAAATTCAGTGTTATAGCTCAGTGAGTAGAGGGCTGGCCTCACACACCAGAGGCCCTGAGTTTGATTCCAGCATTGCCTAAAATGAGGTGATAAAAGCCATGGGGGCCTGTGATGTAATCCCATCCACCCCATTGCCACAGCCAGCTCGAGGTCTACCTGGCCTGTATTAGACCCAGTCTCAAAACTGTCCTTTTGAGTCTTCACAGAATCAATATCCTGAATTTTACCTTCCCTTTAAAAAAATTAATTTTTCACCAGGCAGTGGTGGTGCACACCTTTAACCCCAGCACTTGGGAGGCAGAGGCAAGCCAATCTCCATGAGTTCGAGGGCAGCCTGGTCTACAAAGTTTGTTCCTGGACAACCAGGGTGGTTACACAGAGAAACCCTGTCTCAAAAAATGAAACCAAGAGACGGACCTTCCACCCTAGACCATGGCCAAGTTTGTGGGTAACTTCACGGAGAAGACCCCAGGGGCTAGTAGCCACTGCTGTGACTCACTCGAAGCCTCCATTGGCCACATTTTGGCGGTACGCCGAGGTTGAGCTGGTTCCCCCAACCCCTGCTGAACTCCCTGCGGCTATTCAGAGTGTGGAAAAAATAATCCAAAGTGCTAAAACTGGTAGCTTCAAACAGCTTACAGTCAAGGAAGCTATAATGAATGATTTGGTAGCCGCTGAAGTGTGGATGTGGTTTTATGTCGGAGAGATCATAGGCAAACGCGGCATCGTTGGCTATGGTGTTTGAAGACTGATCTTTAACATCTGATTTTATCGAGTTCCTATTTGAATGTTCTTGGACCACATGTAATGAGACTGCTATCTGAATAAAATATCGACTGTCGATTAAAAAAAATGAAACCAAACAAAACAAACTTTATTTTTTTTTTCTAATCACTTACCCACGTGTGTCTCTGTGTGAGTGTGTGCACATGTGAACACGGGTCCCCACGGACTCCAGAAGAGGATGCCATATCCCTTGGAGCTGAAGTTATAGATAGCTAAGAGCTGCCCAATGTGTGTGATGGTAACTGAACTTGAGTCCTCTGCAAGAGGGTGATGTTGCTATTGCTGTGACAAAAAAACACCATAACCAAAAATAATTTGAGGAGGAAAGGGTTTATTTCAGCTTACAGTTACCAGATTCCAGTCCATCACTGAGAGAAGACAGGGTTGGAATTCAAACAGGACAGGAGCCTGGGGGTAGGACCTGATGCAAAAGCCATGGAGTGCTGCTTAAGGCTTATTCCTCTTTGCTTTCTCAGACTGTTTTCTTTTTTTAAGGTTTTATTTATTTTTAAATATGTGAATTGAGAGGGCTAGGCAAATACCACGACAGCCTGCCCTCATAACTCCATTGAGAACTAGACCTCAGTCCCTGCTTTTTGGAACCGAACAAACAGTTTCTAAAGAAGAACCACGAACAAAGGGCAATCAATCACTGGTGCCCCTGACACAAGAACAAGGGAAATAGGGACGTAACAAGCCTGGGCCACTGAGCCAACCCCCATAATTAACAGCTCAAGGTAATAACCAAATAAGGACAAAGTCTAGGATTTGTCCAGGCCTGCTCAAAAATGGAAAACTATAGCCCTGACCAACCCCCAAATAACCCTAGCCAATTAGAAGTTACTAACATGATTGCCACTAGCATAAGCCAGTCATATCTAAGATGAGCTAACTTCCTTGGACACTCCCCTTAGGCTTAAAAGGAGCCCTCAGTTCCCTCTCGGGGTCTTTGGCACCTTGCCTTTGTGTGCGATGGCAGGCCCCAGCATGCCAGAAAACAAATGCTCTTACTAATTGCATACACGGATGGTGGTCTTTTGTGGGACTTCTCCAGGTCCTTAACATGAATGTTCTGCCTGCACATGTGTGTACCACATTTAGTCCTGGCACCTGAAGAGGTAAGAAAAGGACACCCCTGAAACCAGAGTCACAGATGGTTGTAGCCACCATGCCAGTGCTGGGAGATGAACCTGGGTCCTCTGTAAGAGCAACAAGTACTCTTAACTGCTGAGCCATCTCTCCAGCCCCATTATCTTGCTGTCTTATAGCACTCAAAACCATCAGCCCAGGGGTGACCCTGCCCACAGTGAGCTGAGACCTCCCACACCAATCACCAGTCAGGAAAACATCCCATACCCTTGCCCAAAGGCCAATCTGGTGGAAGCATTTTCTCAGTTTCTCAAGGGGAAAAATTTTTTTTTCTCTCTTCCCAAACAACTCTAGCTTGTGCCACGTTAACGTCAAATGAGCCAGCACAAGGACCGCTGGGCCATCTCTCCCGCTCCACTTCCCGTTTTCTTCCTGGATTGTTTTACTGTTTTTCACTGAAGTCCCAACTCTCGGTGCTAGGGGATGTGACCTTGTGTGGAGCACAAGGCAGATGTTATGGTTTGGCTCTGAAGGCACATGCGTGTTGAGGGCTGAGTTCAGAGCTGATAGCCTTCAGAAAGAGATTGGCTCAAAAGCCCCTGACCTCATCAGCAGCTCAGTCCATCGACAGGGTCATGAGGTGATGAGCTATTAAAAAGGGCAGCGACCAGGACATGGCACTGGGCTGGGAGGAGTTGGCTGCTGGTGACATGCTCTGGGCAGGTCTCTCCTGTCCCTCATCCCTTCACACACGGCCAATTTTCTGTGCCATAAGCCAAGCAGGTTTTCTCTGTCACACCTTTCTGTTGTGACCAGCTGCCTTCCCATAGGCCTCCAACCGTAGAGCCAAGAGGTTTTTGAACCCAAACCTCTGAAATCATAAGACAATAATGTCTTCCATGAATTGAGCTGATGTGGCAGGGTTAGCTGTCAACTTGACAGACTCTAGAGTCACACAGGAGATGGACCTCTGAGCACGCCTGTGGGAAATTACCTTGACTGTGGTTTAACTTAGGCAGGATGACTGTCCACTGTGGGTGGTGTTGTTCCTTGGCTGGGATCCTGGCCTGTGTAAGTAGAGAGAGGGAGATGAGCAGCAGCATGCCTTCATGTTACAGACTGTTACCGACTGCAGATGTCATGTGACCAACTACTTCAAGCTCCAGCTGCCTTGACTTCCCACCATGGCGGACTGCACCTTGAACTGTGAGCAGAAGCAAACCCTGTCTCCTCAATGTTGCTTATGTTAGGGCATTCTATTCTTGCAGAATATTCCTTCACACTGTGTGAAGATGTGTCACTGTGATTGATTTAATAAAGAGCTGAATGGTCAATAGCTAGGCAGGAAGAAGTTGCGGGGGGGAACTTCTGGGGACAGAGAGGTCTCAGGGAATAAGAAAGGCGGAGTTGCCAGCCAGACATGAGAAAACAGGATGGACAGTACAGAGTAAAGGTAAATGAGCCACAATAAAGAATGTAGATTTAAAAACACGGGTTAATTTAAGTTATAAGAACTAGTTAGGAACACACCTAAGTTAAAGCTGAGCTTCCATAATTAATAAAAAGTCTCCACATCATTATTCGGGAGATATTGGTCCAAGGAAAGTCAACTACATTCTACACAGCGACAGGGACAGAAACTGAGACAGGTGGTTTGCCTGGATGTTGTCACAGATATAAATAATATGAGGTCACACTGGACTGGTCACCCCCATATATCTTAGAAACTTATCACCCTGTATATCCCCAGGGACTAATCACCTCCATATGAGACAAGTCACCCTTAAGTATGCCCAGGGAACAGTCATCCCTGAGTGCCTGGGGACCAGAAATCAGTCATCCCCGTGTCCCAGGAACCAGTCTCCCCTTGCGCACACAGGGACTGGCCCTTCCCATGCATCCTGAGGGTTGGTCTCGGGTGAATGCAGCTGTGGATTCCCTCATCTCTGTTGTGACGGCTCAGGGCCAGAGCAGCCTCCTCCGCCCATGCTGCATGTTGTACAATCGTCCTGCTCTGTGAACCATGGTGTGTCGGAAGTGGGACACACGGTCATAAGCCGCTGCTCCGACTCCATCTGTGAGCGTCTTTTACCGCATGAACTGTCTTCCTAAGGTTTGTGCTCACAGCACATCCGGGTTATTACATACACATGTTCATTTTGTCTACATGCTCTGCAGGGCATTGACTGTCTTCTAGAATGTAATGAATAGTGGGAATGAATCCAGGAGAACGAGGGAATGAGTAAGCACACATAACAATATAAACAGGTGAGCAGCAAATGAGTGAGGGGATTAATATGCATGAGTGAGTGGATAGGAATGAGTGAATGAATGAATGAATGAATGAATGAATGAGTGAATAGAATGAGAATGAATTAGTGAATGCAAGCAGTGATGAGTGAATACAAATGAGTGAGTGAGTAAATGAATGGATACAAGTGCATGAATGAGTAAATGGACACAAATGAATGAGTGAGTGAGTAAGTGAATAAATGAATGGATACAAATGTGTGAGTGAGTGAGTGAGTGAGTGAGTGAGTGAGTGAGTGAGTGAGTGAGTGAATATGGTTGACAGAAGGCAGAAGTCCTGCCCTCACAAAATCCAGGACCCTGGGGCCTCTCACGGAGTTCTCACAAGCATAGGTTTCTGTTCTGGGGGAGGCCTGGGAGTTGTACGAGGTTGCCATGCCTCACGGTGCAGCAGCAAGCATGCATGGTCAGCTTGCTCCTTATGCTTCATTCTGAGAGCGCTTGCTAGGGCCCTCTGTGTCCTAGGCATGGTGCTGGGCTAGACCATGAAATGGTGAATAAAAATGGGCCCCTTATAGCTGTGAACATGCCAGGTTCCCTGTAGAGGGGGCTCCACACCTAGCTGTGAGCATGCCAGGGTCCCCATAGAGGGGGGTCCACACCTAGCTGTGAGCATGCCAGGGTCCCCATAGAGGGGGGTCCACACCTAGCTGTGAGCATGCCAGGGTCTCTCTCCATAAAGGGGGCTCCACACCTAGCTGTGAACAAGTCAGGTTCTTGGTAGAGGGAACAACTCTCTTCAGAATTTTCAGAAAGAACAAGAATCAACATTGATAGATGAGTACATCAGCTCTTCCTGAGTCCTGCTCATCTTATCAGATTATAAATCACGTTTTGGGCCAACAGCCAAGGGAAAGCAGCCCTGAGAGTGCAGCTGACTCCATGGGAGGAGGCTGCTTCCTGAGACGCTTGTGCACCCATGTGCTGGGCTGCAGCTTCCGCACATGGATTTAAGAATTGGAAGCATGAGCTTTGGTGGTGTGAAGGTAGCTGGTAGGGAAGGAGCGACTGGTTCATGGATGACTGGGTGGGGGTGTGAATGGGGCGTGCTGTGAATGAGGATGTGGTGTGAATGGGGATCTGACGGGAATGGAGATGTAGTGTGCAAAGGGTGGGGTGTAAACGGGCTGGAGTGTGAGCAGGGGTAGGGTGTGAATGGCAGTGCAGTGTGAATGGTTGTGAGACGTAAGCAGGGGTGTGTAGTCGGAGGGTTTTCTCTGGGTCCTGCCAGGCCCTTGTGGTCCCATGGCCCGCTTATAAAATAATCACTCAGAAGCTTATATTAATTATACTGCTTGGCCATTAGCTCAGACTTATTACTGACTAGCTCTTACACTTAAATTAACCCACAATTCTTATCTATATTTAGCCACATGGCTTGGTACCTTTTCTCAGCTCTGCCTTGTCATCTTGCTTCCTCTGTGTCTGACTGGTAATGCCTGACTCAGTCTTCCTCTTCCCAAAATTCTCCTCATCTGCTTGTCCTGCCTATACTTCCTGCCTGCTACTGGCCAATCAGTGTTTTATTAAACCAGTGTACAAAAGCATTATCTCACAGCATCTCCCCTTTTCTGTCTAATCAAAAAGGAAGGTTTTAACTAATATAGTAAAATTATATATAATAGAACAGTTATCAAGCAAGAATTACAGTTACAATATCTATTCTATTTGTATTTGGCAAAATTAAAGAAAATATTCTATCTATTCTATATTTATGAGTCTAAAGTTTCATATCTATCTTATCTTTTATCATAACCAAGGAAAATTATAACTATAACTATCTAGTCTTCAACTACATCAAAGACCCTAGAAGGATATAATGTTACCTAAATAAACAGGAAGTACATTGTAAGCAACTTTCAAAAATTCTGAAAATGACAGACAGTTGGTTGCCTGGAGAGTCACCCAAAATTCCTCTGTAATGTTGGGGTATCCATTCTTCAGCCTACAGGCCTAGAGCCTCCCAGTCGCTTCTCTCTCTGTCCTGTAGAATATATGGCAGTCTCCTCTGTAAAGCAGGAACCTGAAGGACAATTTTGCCTTGCAAAGTTCAATGGCCACCTTCCTATGTGTCCTACATGTCCAGTTTATACAACATTTTGTCAAGCAGTCCAGGCAAGAACAGTTTCTTGCCCAAATGGCTATTTTTGCCAAGAAGAAGATAAACTCCATGTGGAGTGTCTTCAATGCCCATCTTTTTCTTTGAAGTAATGGTGGTGCCAGAAGCAGTCTCACTGTCCAGAAAGTCTAAGTTTCTAAAATATTTTATTATTTTGTTGTTGTTGTTGTTAAAGATGTGTTTATTTATTATGTATACAGTGTTCTGCCTACATGTATGCTTGGAGGTCCGAAGAGGGCACTAGATCTCATTATGGATGGTTGTGAACCACCATGTGGTTGCTGGGAATTGAACTCAGGACCTCTGGAAGAGCAGCCAGTGCTCTTAACTGCTGAGCCATCTCTCCAGCCCTTAAAACATTTTAAATGCCATATTCTGTCAGTCTTTGAAGTGTTTGAAGATTACCTACCTAATTGAAATATATCTATGTATATCTAGAAAACTTAACTAACATGACTACAAGTTTGATTATCATAGATGATTAACTATTAATCTGTATTTCTTAATGATACATCACAATTTTTTTTTTTTTTTGGTTTTTCGAGACAGAGTTTCTCTGTGTAGCTTTGCGCCTTTCCTGGAGCTCACTTGGTAGCCCAGGCTGGCCTCGAACTCACAGAGATCCGCCTGGCTCTGCCTCCTGAGTGCTGGGATTAAAGGCGTGCGCCACCAACGCCCGGCACACAATTTTAAATGAGTTGTATAAACATAATACCTTAAACAAGAGTAAAAATATACATACAGTATAACAAAATTAACTTTAAATTTGTATCAATAAACTAAAATCCATAGAAATGTAAAATACTTTACATAAGTTATTGCTCTTTAAAAGTAGATTCAATAATCTACCCTTTCATCCTATCATATCTATATCCTATCCCCCTTTTTTCTTTAGAAAGATATTGACTATGACCAATAGCAATTTGTAACCAACAACCTAAACAAAGACAAATATCCATAATCCAGATTTTGGGGAATGTGAGCATAGTTTTCTAGGCTACTTCCTACTGATTGTGGGTGCTGGTAGTCTTATGGGGATCCTGAGAAAATTCAAGATAATGGTAAAAATCCTGGGAAGATCTGCTATAACTTTTGTTGATAGGTACTGTCTGTTAAGGTTCAAGAGGTCTGGCTTGATCAAATCTGATCCATCTTAACCTGGAACAAATCCATAGCCTCTTGCTTCCTGTGGAAACAAAAACAGAGCCTCCTTTCCAAAGCAATATATCCTTAGATCCAAATTTTGAAGTCAAGACACATATATTGGTTTAACTTAGTAGCCTTTATAATCAAATGTCTCTCTCCAGTTAAAAATTCCAAAGACAATATAATCCAGAGTCTCTGTGTGGTTTCTATCTTTACGTGGCTTATTTTTTTATATTGCTTTTACTTTCTCTTTAAAGACTTTATTTTTTAAAACTTTCTATTTCTTTATATAACTGTCTATATTCCTTTTCCTCTCTCTTCCAAGCCTACGTACATTTTCACACACACACTGTAAACTGTTTAGGGTTTATCCCGTCTGAATCTCTCCTATTGTGAATCTATTGGTTTAAACTGCAGCATTACTAGGACTGAAATGGCAGCTTTGGCTGCTGGCTTTGCCCACTTCAGCTTTCCAACATGGCTGAACTACATTTGCCACCGGGTCTGGGGGAACCATCACTGACTCTGTGAGGCAGTGGGTCTATGCTTCCATCCAGCAGCATGTAGCACAAACACTTCTTCCTCTTCTCCTCCTCCTCCTCCTCCTCCTCCTCCTCCTCCTCCTCCTCCTCCTTCTTGTCTGTACTAGCAAAGGCTAAATCCACCATGCACCACACTGCACGGCTTGGAGACTCCTCTGTGTACTGTGGTGGGAATCCAAAACCATGCTGCTTAGCTCATGGCGGCTGGCAGCCTGCTCCATCTCACAGTCTCAGGCAAGCAGCAGCTCAGACTCATCTCCAGACAGCTGCCTGCAAGATGGCCATCTCTCTCACACACACACACACACACATACACACAGAGAGACATGCTCAGGGGCCCATCTCCCAGCTAATTCTAGATTTTGTCAAGCTGACAATTCACACTAACCATAACCCAATGGGAGCCTGGGCCCCTACGAAGGCTGTTGCACAGATCTTCATGGCAGTCTGTTGGTTGTGTGTGTACACCCGTGTGCTGTTTTTGTTTTTACTTGTGTGTGTGTGTGTGTGTGTGTGTGTGTGTGTGTGTGTGTGGTGTGTGTGTGACTTAATCTCTATATGTAAGCCAAACTGGCTTTGAACCAGAAACCCCACCTGACTCCTAAATACTGATATCACAGGCACCCACCACCGTGACCAGCCAGGAAAGATGAGTGTGAAGGAGCTGTGAAATAGTCACACCAAGAAACACTTCGCAGCTCACACAGTGACGAGTTCCTGCTGCTTCCCAGTTCCCTTTCCTCGGTGACATCAATATTCAGTTTGTGCTTTTCACAAAGAACCTGTATTCAGGTTTTTAATTTTGTTTATTTAGAGACAGGGTCTCTCTCTCTGTGGTCCAGGCCGGCCTCACTCTACGGCAGTCCTCCTGTGTGTACCCCTGGGTCTTCATCTTCAAGTCCAGCTGGAAAGCACTGTCCACAACTGAGGACAAAGTCTGCGTGTTCAGCCTCGGCTGTTCGGTGAATTGCGCTTTCTGCCCCCAGTTAATTCATTTCTTTCCTAAGCATTGGTAATCTGATCTGTGCTTATTCTAGAATTTTCTAATACATATTTCTTTTAGCAGAGTTGGAAGTTAATCAGTATCTTCACACCCCTCCAAACACACTAACTATCTATACACGGTCCCTGTTTTCAAAGAGAGTATGGATCTTGCTGATGGACATGCCTAGAGAATGCACTGTCTGATGGCCATGCCCCTCACCCTGGAGTCCTCTAGTCCCTTGCTCTTGTGGCCCTGGCTGTCCGTGGACCATGGCCCCTCCCCTCCTGAGCAGGGCAGACTCAGACTGAAGAGCCCACATTCAGGCTTCTTGTAGCCAGCAGGGGTCCTTGGCTTTCCATCTGGCTTTTTTTCTAAGTGGATATTATTTCACTTGAAGGAGAATCAGTAGGAATCAGAGGCAGCTCCTGTGCAATCGAGTGCTGAAAGACATTTTTAAAACCCAGCAAAAAAAAAAAAAAAAAAAGGTACCCTGCCCTGAGCATCCTGGTGCCAGAGACCCGCCGTTCTGATTCCCCCACCATCAGCACCCCAAGAGGAGGGCTGTGACACTCCACAACCACTTCTGTCCCTGCTCATGGAACTGGACAGCGTGTTTCAGTAGCAAAAGGGGCATGAAGCCAATTAAAGCCCGTTACTAGTTTCCATGTGCGTGTCGTGGAGACTGAAATTGCGGAAACTAGGTAGGTGAGGTGCAGTGTGCCCCACAAAGATCAGCCTCTCTACACAAAGGTGAAAAACCACACCAGTGAATGAAAGCGGGTGCCTGACTGCTGTCCCGGCGCCGAGTTTAACTTAAGGGGGGGGCGGGAATATTTCTCCCCTCCTCATTTTCGGCTTTTTGCTTGTATTCCAGGTCTCCACCTCGCTACTCATAGCCCCGCCCTCCTCAGGGTTTCTCCTTCCTTCCTACCGCCCCTCCCAACCTGTGCCATCTCATACAAGGTAGACAAGGCAGATGAAGGAAAAATCCTTCCACTCCTCTCTCCCTCCCCTGCCCTTCCCTCCCTCCCTCCCTCTCCCCTCCCTCTCCTCCTTCCATCCCTCCCCCTCCCTCCCCCCTTCCCCTCCCTCCCTTCCTCCCTGTCTCCCTCCCTCCTGCCCCTCTTTCCTCTCTTCCTGTTAGTCACCTTTCTTTCTCTCCTTCCTTCCCTTCCTCCCCCCTCCCACCCCTGCCCTCCCTGGACCTGGAGTTCCCTGGTTGCCCCTCCCCCATCATTCTTAGGTAACTGGTGCTCCCCCCCCCCTCCCCTGCTTTGCTTCCCCTTCAGAAAAAGGAGGAGTGGGGTTGATACACACATTCATCACAGTCCTCATTATTTTGGCAAGGGAAACAGATGGGAATCAAGTCGTCTTTTTCCTGTCAGGGAGGTGATGAAGGAAATGTCAATAAACTGAACAGTTTGCTCTGAGACTGCCTGGCTCGCGATCCTGGAGCACAGCAAAATACAACGACGTACCCTGAGGAGGTAAGTTCCAACACTCTCACTGCCGACTCCAGGCTGCAAGTTCTCCGAGAGAGGAAGCCCTCACCTGGTCAGCCCTAGCTGGTGGTGGAGACCACAGCTGGTTGTTCAGAGGCCCTAACCCCTCCCCCCCTCCAATGTCACTCGGGGGCCACTGGGCTATCAGGCCTGTTCGGGTCCAATGGCTGCAGGCACCAGCAGTGGTTTGTACATGTATGTGAAAATAGAGAGATGCAGAGAGGAGAAGAGGGAGGAGAGAGAGAGAGAGAGAGAGAGAGAGAGAGAGAGAGAGAGAGAGAGAGAGAGAGAGGAGGTTTTAGAAAGTGCATTCAAGCATTTCCTGAGAAAGAAATCCAAGCATGCAGTGACCTACTTGAGCCCAGGGCATTAGGAAACCCTTATTGTCTTCCTTGGAGAGACCGGCAGGAGTCCCTGCAGGGTCCAACTGAGGGGGCTATAAACATGAACTGGCCACAGCTCCGGATCGGGAGAGTCTGGAGTCAGGCTGACAGAGCAGCTCAGCTTTCAGTGGTAGGCAGGACAAGGGAGGAGGAATCTCCTGTTTCAACACCGTGACACAGCATCCCGGCTGGGGAGGCCGAGGTACAGGCACCAGCAATGCAGTGGGGTGGCATCCGGAGGGCCCAGTCTCCGCTTCCCGTCCCTGTGCCCTCAGATGGCGGATGGACGAGGGTATGTCCACCAACCTCTGAGGAGACAGCAGAGAAGCTTCAGGACTCAGTCACCTCCCCTACAGGCTCTGCCTTTTAGTACTCTCACACCTGCCCTTAGATTTGGGGACACACACTGAGACCATGGCATTAGAGAGAGCCAGCTGCTTCTGGTATTTCCAAAGGCAAGGGTGTCCCTCTAACTGGGAGGCTCCTGGTTGGCTAGGAGTGAGGGCCATGGACACCCTGGCAGAGACCTGGCTGCTCCTTAGCCGCCTTTGGAGATGATAGGGTATATCCATGTCCACGTCTCTGTTTCAGGGGATATTTCCTTAGTAACACCGTGGTTCAAGGAGCCGTGTGTTCTCAGTTTAAATGTCTTCCTGTGGTTGCAGGGGAGACCACTTCCCCGATTCGTAGTAGGTTCCTGATGGCTTTTGTCTGACCCTCTTCACGGGAGGCACTCTTGGGGGGAGGGGCAAGCTGTGGATACCGGAGCCCTCTTTTCAGTGACTGAGAAGTTAAGGCCCTTCATTTCCCTAATCCTCAGTTTCCCCACCCACCTGTAGAGAGGTACTAGAACCAAATACCCTTTTACCTATAAAATCAAGAGTCCCTCTTGACTTCGGGCTAGGAAATCAGTTGTCACCACAAGCAAAAGACAGGTGTTTAAAAGGCGAAGAGAAATCTCCCGGAAGGGCAGAGGGAGGGTAGACTGGCATTCACTGGGCACCAGCTCATGGGAAGGTTGGGCAGGGGAGTCCTCCAGTCACTGAGGACCCTCAACCTTCCTATCTTAGCCCGGCCTGTCCCATCCCAAACTGTGAGCAGCCCTTCATCTCTATGGATGTGTGGCCTTCGAGGCTCTGGGGGGCAGTTAGTTCTTCAGCTTTGATGCCTTCTCCGTGGGCATGCGGCTCAATGCTCCCAGGCTCCAGCAGTCTGGTGCTCGGCTGCCCTGAGCACTCAGGGCAGAGAGGGAAGTGGAGGTGGGATTTCAACTCCCAGACTCATGTGGGAGATACCCACAGCAGGGGTTTCTTTGATCCTCCATTCTCTGGCTCCCAAATCTGTGCCCTGGGCACTCACCCCTGAAAATAACCTCCCTAAGCAACCCCTAGGACTTCCTGATCACAAAAGGAGAGGCAGCCCAGGGAAGGTGCATCGTCCCACGCCCTCCACTTCAGGACAATGGAACCGCTGGAAGGGTTGCCTAGCCAGAGCCGGCAGAGCTGGGCCTGGGGACTGTGTGTGGCAGCTAGGGCACTGGTCTGGAATTCTTCCCTCCCCTGCTTTAGTCCTTTGCTGTGAACCCCTTCTGACCAAGAACCTCCAACACGTGTGTGCATCCTCACAGGAAAACCCACGGTCACTCAGGCCCAAACGCCGGGGCTTCCGGAAGAGACTGCAACTGAATTGATCTGGATGAGCTATGGAGTCTACTGGGATGGGAGAGTTTGCAGAGCGCCCCCCCCCCCCCCCGGGAAAGGGCCCAGGAAGGATCCTGGGTCTGAGAGGACACTGCCCATGGGGAACAGGCCCAGCCTTTGGGGCTCCATAGCCTGCGCTTGCTGCCAAAGCGATGAAGCGCCAGTGAGGACCTCTGTACCCACAGAGCCCAGGCAAACTGAAGAATTAGCCACTGGCCAGGCTGAAAGAAACATTTGCAAAAGGGAACAGAGGTCCTGGGGGTGGAGCCGGGATGGACAAGGGATGATGGACAGCAGTCCCGACAGTACAACCTGCTTTAGGAAAAAAAGTCTCATCATTTAAAGGAGATTTCAATACACCAGACTCCAGGGGTAGGTCTCTACGTGCCTGTGTGTGCATGTGTGTGTTCCTCTAGAGACCAGAGAACAGTGTTGAATGTCTTTCCTCACGAGGTCTCAACCTTCTTTCTTCCACGAGGCTGGAACTCACCAAGCCCTTCTTTTCCCATCCAGCCCCAGGGATTCTGTCTCTGCCTCCCCGGGGCTGGGCTTACGAGTGTTCACCCTGTCTGGGTTTTTACTAATGTGGGTCTTGGGAATCAAGCTCAGGTCCTCATGGCCTCACCTTTCCTGACTGAGGCATCTCCCCAGCCCCTGGGCTGTTTTCTTTGGCTTGCTCATACCAGCTCAGAGCACCCAGAAGGTAGATCTTCCAATAGCACCCCACACTCACTGTAAAGCCAAGTGTGTATCTATGCCTTTCACACTGCCCTGGGCAGAATTGCCCATTCCAGCACACATAAGCACATGCACATGCGTGCACACATGAAGGTAAACAGATATGTTTACCCACAAGGCACCACATGTATACAAAGCTACACATGCACAACTACACCCTCACAAGGGCCTCATGTGTATTTGCACACACACGTGTACACAAAGCCTCATATGTATATACACAACACCCACATACTTATATATAAACACTCCCAGGCACAAGTTCACACATCCACAACTCACACACAAGCACACACAGATGCAGAGGCATGCACACAGACAGAGCACGTGTAGGCACATGCAGAGAACACATGCACACAGAAGCTACGTGTAAGTCGTGGGCACCCTGTGATTTTTGAATATCACTTCACAGGGAGAAAAACCTGCTTCCCAATCTCCTTTTCAATACTGCCTAAGTGTAGTTAGAAATCCTTCTTTACAGAAGGTGATGGTCATACTGATTAAAAGGAAATTAGACTGAATTATTTGGGGAGACACATTGTCCATCATCAGTTAAAACACTTTAAATTAATTCATTTTACATCATTTACTGGTTTCAGAAAAAGACAGATTGGGAGCCACTGGGGAAACCCGTGCTACACATGAAGACTCCTTAACCCAGCCGTCTTGCTTCTTTCTCTGGTTCCGGGCTCTCTCCCACCAGCACTGCCGACAAACACGCATGTCTCACGCATGCACTCATGGAGACTGGTCCACTGTCACCAGACAGATCTTTTCCCACACTGGATGGTAAAGCCGCGGGGTTCGCCGCGACCACGGGGCTGATGAAGGCTTGCAGGTGAGCTGCTGAACCCCGGCTCGCCCTCTGAGGAGCTAGAGACACTGTTTTGCATTCATTCCCCCGGGTTTCCTCCCTCCTTCCTCTCCTCTCACCACACAATATGAAAATATCCCTAGACCAAGAATTGCCTGTTTATTATGCTGTCTCAGATACATATCCCATTATATGGGGATGGATGAAAAGAGAACCTGTACGGGTCTATTTTTAGCAGATGGCTTGAACGCTATAAATTTTAGGGTGCTTCGCGTCCCTCCCCCTCCTCCGCCCCTTCAAGCCTGTCAGCTGTAAAATGGGTCTCTCTTTAACCCCTAATGGATCCAGAAGATGAAAGGTGAACTCTTGAATTAGCGGTGCTGACAGCCCAGCCAAGCCCGGCAGCAGGGGGTCTCTTTTGTCCCGGCCACTCTGACCTCCCTCGCCCTGTCTGTCGGTGGGAACCGGACCAGAAGAATGCGGGGCGGAGTTAGAAAGCACCAGTGGCCGCCCCGCGCTGGGCCACCCGCCGGCCCAGCCCGCGGGAGAGTTGACATTCTTCAGCGGCGGATATTCTGACATCATCGAACACCTCCACCCTGCTCCAGCCCCTCCAGGCCCGAACGCTTTGCAAATGAGGACAATGGGGCTGGTGGCAGAGCCACCCCTAGCAGGGAATGCGGGTGCTTGCCTGTGTTTATCGGAGAAGTAAGTGTTTTGGTGTTACGGCTTGCCTTTGGCCGGAAAGGAAAATTCTCTTCACTGAGCCGGCTGCGCTCAGGCCTGCTTGGCATTAAGGAGGAGGTGGATTGAAAGGGCGTGTATCTCACAATCGGATGTGCATACTGTCCAGCTGGGGCCTTCATTTGTTCCACAGACTCTTTTGACTTGTAATAAAATACTCTTCTATGAGCATATGAAACTCCGTTCATGAAAGACCCACCCAGCTTTAGAGGGCGCTGTCACAGCTAAGCAGGGCAGCCCTTCCTGCCGGGGCTGGCTCTGCAAGGTGTGAGCAGGCAGAGTCCCTGGGCTGGCCCTGCCTTAGCCCTTAGGAAGTTCAGGGCAGCCAGGCAGCCTCGGGTCTGAAAGTGGAGGAACAGGGGCAGCACCTGTTCCGCACAGACTTCGGGAAGGACGGGCGGCCACAAGGCACACGTTTGCTTGTCGAAGCTTCCTCTTCCATATATTTGGACTTCAACTAGCAACTCGTGTGTTTGTATTCATGTATTTGGGAAGAGTAGTTTGTTTTTTGATTTTTTTTTCTTAAAGCAATTTGTCTGGGCAGAGCCATGAAAACCCCTGAATTAATTAGTGCAGCTTTTTGCGTGTTCGACAGCAACATGTCCTTCTTCCCCTGAAAACACAAAAACTATACTGTGCTCTGTTTTAAAAGACGAGAAGCCAGCCAGCCCCGGCCCAGGGCTCCTGAGCAGGGTAATCAGGCCTGGAGCCCGGTCCCGGAGAGAATGAGTGATTAGTATTCAACTCTCCCCTGGAACGGTAAGGCCCCAGCCCCTCGCCGAGACGCTGCACTTCAAGGGCCGGCCTGCTCTGCGAGGAACGTTCTTTGTGTTGCTAATAAACAGCATAATGCCAGCCTGCTTTCGGGTACAATTTGGACAGAAATTGAGTTACAAAAAAAAGCAAGGTGGTTTCTTCCAGATGTGTGCGGGGGAGCATCTAGGTCAGACGGATCTCCAATCCACACTTTTATTTTGTATACGAGAAGAAAGGAAGACTCTAACTTATTTTAACTAAAAATATCATTCTGATTTATACTGCGCTCTCTTCCAAACATCCTTCTTCGACAGCGATAATATTTAAGGTTCTGTGCAGTCACTTTTAACTTGTCACAAATGGAGAAAGGCAATTATCTACCGTATTTTCTGGAAAATGATCTTTTAAAACTTCAGTGTTGGCGGGGGGGGGGACTTAAAATGTAAAACACGGGTGTGTTCTTCTGAAACAGAACTCAGTATTGTAAGTTTCCACACGCAGGTTCTTTACACTTCTCCTCTTCAAAAAAAAAAAAAAAAAATCAGTTAATTTACATTTGTTCCCTAATGCCAGAGGCAACTTCTCAGACTGACCTCTAAGAAGATCGAGCCACAAACTCTTTCCAGCCCAGTTTAAGCTGGAGCTGCCAAAGCTTCTCTCCGGTTTTGTGCTGGATGTTTTTGTAAAGAGGACCTGTCAGAATTTCACCGCTCTGGGGTGTTCACTTGGTAGGAGAAAACATGTTTTAAAAGGCAGAGAAAGAAAACTGGGAAAATAAAGGTAAGCAGAAGGATCCACCATGCCTGATGAGTCTTTTATTAATCACACATGTTTCTCTCCTTTTCAAATATGTTTCTCTCCTTTTCAAATGCAAATGCAGGCATTGGCTGATTTATTCCTCACACACCTTCCTGCTTCCGAGAGAAAAGCAGCTAGCTTCTCACTGCTTCCCGTGACTAAGCCTTGAGATTTCACTGGAGTTGTTGAAAGCCAGTTAGTTTTAAGTCCTGCCGAGAGAGAGAGAGAGAGAGAGAGAGAGAGAGAGAGAGAGAGAGAGAGAGAGAGAGAGAGAGAGAGAGAGAGAGAGACCCAGATCCCACCAGTACCCATTGCTTCTCAGGGGCTTCTAGCACCACCCCGAGAGACTCTCCCGAGTTCATTATTCAGATGGATAACATAATTTAGGGGTAGCATCAGCTTTTGAAAATTTGTTTTATTTTATGTTTATCTGTGTGGGCAGGGCCTTTAAACACTGCAGTGTTTTCCCAGTTGCCCCAGAAAGTAGTCGAGGATGAAAACCTCGTGGGTCACAGAAGGGAATGGCCCTGACTGAAGGGGCCAGGCGAGAGAGGAGATGATTCAGCCCCAATCAACAGGAGCGAGCCTTGACCAGGACTGCTTAATCATGCCCCTTCTTCCCCCCACCACCGCACCCCCCCCCTCCACCCCCGCTGTAGTAGGACTGGGGGTCGCTGGACTATATGGTCCCTTCAAATAATTTTCTCCATCACTTGTCTCTTGAGTTGGTGAGGTGGGACAGGAGACGCAGACCAGCCTGTGGGGGCTCCTGGGAAGTCGGAGACTAGGGAACTAGGTAGAGGAGAAAATTCATGAAAGGCAGCCTCAGGGTACAGCCTTCTCCACCTGGGCTTCAAATGGCAATGGAGCACCCTCGGGTAGGTTTCCAGGGAAGCCTGGGAGCCTTTCCCCATCTGGGCTTCACATAGGAAGCCGGCAGTCTGAGGCACTCGGGGATTCTGTACCACCCTCCATTTTTCCAGTCCGCAAGAAAAGCATGGCCAGCTGGGCGGCGGTGGCGCACGCCTTTAATCCCAACACTGGGGAGGCAGAGCCAGGCGGATCTCTGTTGAGTTCGAGGCCAGCCTGGTCTACAGAGTGAGTTCCAGGAAAGGTGCAAAGCTACACAGAGAAACCCTGTCTTGAAAAAAAAAGAAAAAGAAAAAAGAAAAAGGAAAAAGGAAAAAGAAAAGCATGGCCACGCTCACGGGCATCTGTCTTTTAATAAACTGCCTCTTTTCCTGTAACTCCCCATGTGTCCCTGTACAATTCATCATGTGGGGTCCACAGGAACCTGGGGACTCCAGTCTCTGCTGTTAATATTCTGATCCACCCCTTGAAATCCCACCCCTTGGTGCCACCCTGCATCCTGACATAAAAGCCTCTTTTTAAGGAAAAACTCCGTCTCTCTCTCTCTCTCTCTCTCTCTCTCTCTCTCTCTCTCTCTCTCTCTCTCTCTCTCTCCCTCTCTCTCCTGCCTTTTCCTCCATGAGGTGTGCACCCCTTGACCTCTCTCTCTTTCTCTTCCTCTCTCTCTTTCTCTCTGTCTGTCTGTCTGTCTCTGTCTCTCTCTCTCTCTTCCTCTCTCCTGCCTTTTCCTCCATGAGGTATGTACCCCTTGACCTTTCTCTCTCTCTCTTCCTCTCTCTCTTTCTCTCTGTCTCTCTCTTTCTTATCTTTCTCTTCACCTCTCTATTATAATAAACTCTCCACATGGAGGCAGCATCTGGGTTGTGAATTACTGGCTGCTGCCGCCATCATGCCCACATGGTGTTCATCTGGCCAGCCCACCACTGCATCTGCCCAGGATGCAAGCAAGTTTTCCCTCACTTATGGGCTATCCTGGCCTGGCCAGCTGGGAGTTCCCCACACGTGCATAATTCATAACATCGATGTCCAGCATCACCAGGCAATCCCACTGCTTTCTCCTGCCTGCCGGCAGTCTGAGGCACTCTGAGATTCTGTACCACCCTCCATTTTTCCAGTTGGAGGACCACGGGGGACTCTTCACCCTACCAGATGGGTAAGATTTCTCCCTTCCCTTCTGGTCATTTTCCCACAACTGAGGATTCATCTCATTTCGCTCACTGGTACCACATGTCTTTATGCTCTCCAATTACAGACAGGTTTGCCTCATTCACAAACTTCATGGTACAGGATAGACTGGTTTCAGATATAACTTCAGAGGTTCAAAGTTTTAATATTAATAATTGCAACTTTGATAAACTGATAGAACATTGACCACAAAGAGTTCTCCAGGGAAAAGTTTTGCTACTGCATCAAGAAATCTGGTCTGATGAAAACTAACAATCTCCAGGGCCCATTTCTGACACCCCCCCCCCCCCCCCCCCCCGCTTATTTTTTTGCAGATTCATTGTTCCCTCCTGACCTGCAGAGAAACAGCAGATGCCATGGCTTCTGTACTCCTGATTTGGTGTGCCATTTCCCCCCAGGCTCCTGGAACACCACTGCTGCAACCTGCCTCCTCAGCTCCCTCAAGGAACGTTCCTGAGATCTTCTGCCCTGTGTGGCTACCAGTTCCCCCGCCCCACTTCGCCCCTTGTCGGCTTGAAGTAGCCTCCAGAATTCAGGGCCCTTGTTCCCCCACTTGCTCCCATAACTCACCTCTTTTTATCATAATCAAAATGGAGGAATGTTAATATTCTGATCCCCCCCTGGAAATCCCACGTCCTGGCTCTGCCCTGAATCCTGACATAAAAACCTCTTTTTAAGGAAAAACTCCTCCCCTTTCTGTCTGTCTGTCTGTCTGTCTGTCTCTCTCTCTCTCTCTCTCTCTCTCTTCTGCCTTTTCCTTCATGAGGTGTTCACCCCTTGACCTCTCTGTCTCTGCTTCCCTCTCTTTCTCTCCTCTCCCTCTCTTTCCTATCTTTCTCTTCATCTCTCTATTATAATAAACTCTCCACGTGGATGCAGTATCTGGGTTGTTAATTACCGCCACTATGCCCACATGGCGCACATCTGCCCAGCATGCCAGCAAGTTTTCCCTCATGCATGGGATACCCTGGCCTGGCCAGCTGAGGGTTCCCCACATGTTCATAACTCATAACATCTGCTCCTCTGGATTCAAACCTATGCCTGTTAACGTTGGGCCTGGGGCTTTTGACAGAATGATGGTACATGGACAGAAAAATATTTTAACACACTCTGAGGAATGGCATGGTTCAGTTAGTTTTGTTAAGCAGGTCATACTTAGAATTGTTTACACTCATGGAGGAGTGTGCCCGTGTGTACACACCTGTGACCTAGGATCTGAGATGTCTCTGGGAAAGGAAGCCTGCACAACCCTGCTGAACTTCCTTCCATCTTCAGTCTCCACCGTTTCCCCAAGGGCATCTTCACCAGCAACCTCCTCTCATAGGCTGAACCGAGTCCCTCCCAAATTCATTTGCTGAGCTTCCAACCCAAGTAGTTCAAAGTATAGCTGCACTGTGAACAGCGTGTGGCAGATGTGGCTGCATTGTGAACAGCGTGTGGCAGATGTGGCTGGCTGAGATGTGGCCACAGTGGGGTGGAAGGTTCTGATCCGGCGTGACTGGGGTTCTTCTAGGAAGAGGGGAGTTGGAAAGACCCAGATGGTGATGAAGGCAGAGATGAGACCGATATACTTGAAAGCTGAGCATGGCAGCCATAGCCGGGAAGCTAGGAGATGCTTGGAATGGTCTCCCTCAGAGCCTTCCGTGGGAGCCAGACCTGTCAATGCCTTGAGCTTGATTGGACAGTAAAGTGCCACACAAGAGTGGCTTCAGTGAAGTTATTGTCTCTCAGACCTGGGAGAACTCACACACACACATGCAGTAAAGACTGATTCGCGTGTGAGAGCAGCACCCTAGAGCAGGCTGTATGACAACATACTTCTTCATACATAGCAGACAAAACACCTCTCTGTGGAGACTGATATTGCATTGAGCAAAACTTGCTCTATGTTACCTAAGAAAAGGTAAGTCAGATTGACCAAGGATGTGGGCTGGTTCCTTGTGAGCGACTATCTGAAGCAAAGCCTTATCTGAAGCAAAAACCAACTTACGAGGCAAGTGTACCCTCATTTAACAGGCAAGAGTTGTTTTTTTTTTTTTTTTTTTATCTTGTAAGCTCAATGGCTGTTTTAATCTCCACCTGGCAGCCTTCCCCTTATGCCAGCAACACTCACCCCACCTTGCCCCAAATCCTCTGTCTTAGTTACTGTTCTATGGCTATGAAGAGACATCGTGATCAAGGAAACTTATAAAAGGAAACATTTCATTGGTGGCTTGCTAATGAGGGTGAGTTTATGACCACCCTGGCAGGAAGCATGGCGGCAGCACCCAGGCATGGCACTGGAATCTATATCGTATGTAGAGAGTGTACATCTGATATGCAAGATGGAGGCAGAGAGAGAGAGAGAGAGAGAGAAAGAGAGAGAGAGAGAGAGAGAGAGAGAGAGAGAGAGAGAGAGAGAGAGAGAGAGAGATTGGACCTGGTGTGGGGCTTTTGAAACCTCAAAACCCACCCCCAGTGACTCACTTCCTCTAGCAAGGCCACACCTCCCAATCCTTCCCAAACAGTTCCACTAACTGGGGACCAAGCATGCAAACACATGAGCCTATGGGAGCCAATGTCATTTCAGCCACCACATGCTCCCTGATTATTTTGGAAAGTCTTGGGCTTTGAGTCTAAAATGCCCTCCCCACCAGCTCATTTCCTCAATGCCTGTTCCTAGGCTGGTTGCGTTATTTGAGGAGACTGGAGCCTTTGAAGGGTCTGTGGACCTTAGCTCAGCTCCTCTCTGCTTTTCTGTTCTCTAAGATGCTGAGACAAGGAGCTCACACTGCATACTCCCAAAACCTTCCTTACCAGGACGGAGTGACCTTCTGAAATCGCCAGCCAGACCGAACCTTACCGCAGGTTGTTTCTGTCTGGCGTTTTGGTCACCGCGGCACAGAAGTAACAAATACAGATGTCATCCACAACACTGTTTCACCTACACTGTCATATGCTGTGTCTCTAGATGGGAATCCCCAGAAAGCCACCGCAGCTGTTTAACCGATTGAGCGGTGCTTTACGGCAGTGTTGTCTTAGCCAGGCCTGGTGGCGCACACCTTTAATCCTAGCACTCTGAAAGCAGAGGCAGGAAGATCTCTGAGTTCGAGGCCAGCCTTGTCCACGAAATGATTTCCAGGACAGCCAGAGTCACACAGAGAAACACTGTCTCAAAACAACAGCAAAAATACGTTTGTTCTTCAATTTGTCTCAGAATAGAGCCTATGGGTTTGCTGCAGTCGGTGAGCAGGGGTTTTGTTTTCGAAACAAGATGTCACTATATTGTCTAGCTCTCCCATACCCACTGTCCAAGCGCGACAGTGTGCAGTTGCCCCGGGCTTCAAAAGACCTCACCTCAAAGTCACTCAGCAGAGATGCTTTGTGACTACAACCTGAGTGACATGGGCATTTGCTTTCTAGTTTGGGGAAATTTCTAAATTTTAGTTTCATTGTATAGTTATCCACAATATTTACATAGCTCCAAAGTCAGAATCTGACACTAGAGCCAGTGGTGGGTTTGGGAGAAGAACCTTAAGGTCATCACCTCGAAGGTGTGTGTGAGCTTACTGAACAGTTTCAGGTCAGGAGGAAAGACTCCTAGAAACTTCCCACCGTCCCAAGCCTGACTGTACAGCAAGGTAGTCCGAGGACAGCCCGATCCCTGTTTGGCCCCTCGGTCCTATTTCCTCCTTCCTCTCTAAGTGACTATTTTAAAATTCGTCTGCACTGTCTCAACCTGCTATTGTCATGTTTAACCCTACGTTCACACACCTGTGGCATCCCCTTTTCTCCTCTGCAGACTGTGAGATGTTGTTCATGCCCCAGTAGGGACCATGCTGCTCAGTCCTCTGCCACGTCTGATGTGACTAAATCTAGTTTACCTGGCCGTCCCCATGATGGGGATTCAGGCAGTTCAGTCTTTTCACTTTCGCTCTAATTGCTGTTTTTTATTTATTTTATTTTATTTTATTTATTTATTTATTTATTTATTTTGGTTTTTTGAGATAGGGTTTGTCTGTGTAGCTTTGCGCCTCTCCTGGAACTCACTTGGTAGCCCAGGCTGGCCTCGAACTCACAGAGATCCACCTGGCTCTGCCTCCCAAGTGCTGGGATTAAAGGCGTGTGCCACCACCGCCCAGTGCCCTATTTTATTTTATTTTATTTTTTGCTATGACAGCCATACAGTCAGCAACCCATGGCAACAGCACTCAGTTCTTCCTAGCACATCTATGCACGGACTCAGAGAGATGTGGGTCTCCTAGTCACACCCACAAGGTCACACCTTGGCACATCTTTAAAGACATCTTACCCAGCAGGTTTTCACCTGACGATTAGAATGCATCGTGATGTTAGCAAATACTTCTTTAACAGATGAATGTCAACACATGGGCAGGATCTGGTGGCCATACCTCAGTTCAGGTTATGGCCAGCCCACTGTGCATGCACTAATGGCCCCTGTAGTCAGTCCCCTCTCAATCCTGATGTTGTAGTTAAGATAGCCCCCGCTAGCTACAAACTGGGAAGACGTGCTACTTAGCATCCAGTTAGCAGGGGCTCTGGAAACCCTGTGGCCCTGTGCCGTGTGCTGCTTCGAGTAGCCTGAACAACTAAGGAAGCCATCATTCTGTTCAAATGAGTTCTGGGGAATTTTGACACCTAAGCTTTGGGTTGGGTGAGTGCCCAGTGCTTAGAGAGTGATTCCCTTCTTTGGTGTAATTGGGAAGGCCGGGGCTGGTGATAACATCTTTGGCACTGTGGTTGCGTGATCTGTCCTCCCCCCGGGCTGCTCCCACGGGCACACGGTGTCCATTCCTGCCTACGGTGGAGAGAACTGAATCTAGGGAGGTCGAGGAGCAGGGCTTCTAACCAGACAGCTACTTCTGAAATCTCCGGCTCAGCGAGTCATACTTTGTGTGGAAATGGTGCTGAGCTCAAGTTCAGGAATGAGGAGACGCTCCTCACCATCAACCCCTTTCTTGTGGCACAAAGCTGTGTGGCTGTGGCAGGGGAGACCTGCAAGGCTTTCATTCTGCTGCCTGAAAAGGGTGACATTTCCCCACCGATAATTAGCACCTCGTCACAGGCGCTCTCCGGAAAGGTGCAGACACCTTCCTCAATAGCACTCGGGGTATGTGTCAATAGCATTGATTGGAGCACAATTTCAGATGAATGACGTGATCAGATGCCCCCACAAAATGCCCAGGTGCAGGGCACATCACCCTGCGTGGCCTTGTTTCCTTGGACCTGTTAAGCTGGTGCGACACACACAGCTCGGGTTAGAATGGCTTCTACAGACAGGTTCTCAATCATGGCTCCTCCCCTGTGGTATATGCAGTCTGAGCTCTCCTGCCCTCATCAGCCCCCACCCCAGGAAGGAAAGAGATGGTCCCACCACCCACTCCACCAGCAGCCTGGGTAGAGGCTCTAGGGAATGACCTGAAGGGATAGGCTAGGGCTCCCCGGCTCCCCGAAGGCCAGCCCCCACCCCATCACCTAGATTCCTTTCCCACCCCAGGTGGGAATGAGATGTAAGACCCACTGAAGTGCTGGCGATCTTCACAGTTGCCTGCCCCATACCCACCTGTGTGGCCTTAATTAACTGAACCAAAAGCCTGCACCTGCATGTGATCACGGACGCACAGATCTAAGCACAGACTTTGGAGCATGGATGCATGGACCTAGGCATATGCTGAGCAGTGTCTAAACTGGGTGCATTGTGTTTTCTGAGAGTTAAATGGCTGCCACGCTCGGGGGTCCTTCTACACTCCATAAACAAGTTCCCAGACTCTTCTTTCTTAGTTGCATGAGATGGATTGTGAGGGCCGGGGCACAATCCTGCTTTCTGCTGGAGCTTTTCTTCAGGGTTCCAGGTAAGGCCAGAGGAAGAGGACTGGAGCCACTGTAGGACCATACATCTATCCTACCCTGAGAGGAGTGGCATGTGCTCCCTTTACAGACCAAAATGCAGAGGCACCAGGCCCCCTTCCTGAGTGTCAGGGTCAGATAGTGTCCCCAATTTCACATGGGACCAAACCCTCAACCTCAGCCCAACATGCTGCTCCCAGCGACGCAGAGTGACTATCTACAAAGAGCAGGTTTCCCGGGTGCATGGGGCTGGGGGGGGGGTAAGCCCAGTGTCCACAGAGCTGGGCTGTGGTAGTGGACAGAGCAGGTTTCCCGGGTGCATGGGGTGGGGGGTCAGCCCAGTGTCCGCAGAGTGTCCGCAGAGCCGGGCTGTGGTAGTGGACAGACTCTCCGGACAGGATCAGTTCTCTAAAAGAGGGAGCCGAACGGACTCACCCAGCCAATCAACATGCAAGGCCTTTGAAATGGAAGCCCTTCCCAGAGGGACCACCAGTGGGACATCAGACCCTGGGGACCCAGATGGCTGCTAGCAAGGGGGAGGCCTCAGTCAAATCCTGAGCTTCCTGATTTCCCCAGGAAGAGAGCCCTGAGAGGAGGACATTCAGGTCCAATGCAGGCGTGTCTAACAGCAGGGGTCCTTCTGCAAGGATGAGAGCAACTGAGTCGCCCACCAACAGGGCTGTGGAACACAAGTAAGTGCCTTTAGGAAAAACTCTCGGCCCGTTTTCTAAAAACTCACACAGCCCAGGCCGGCTTTAAATTCTCAACATGGCTAATTTTGGATCCCCTGCCTCTCCTTCCCCCTTGTGCAGGGATTACAGGTGTGCCCTGCCACACCTAGTTGATACAGTCCTGGGCACTGAACCCAGGACTTTGTGCAAACCAGAAAACACTCCACCAACTAAACTACATCCTCGGCCTTGGTATCGTTTGTTTTTAATTAAAAATCCTGGAAACTAAAAAGTAAGTGTGTGTGTGTGTGCCTATGCATTCTGAGGAAGGGCAAAGAAAAAGCGATGAACAGGAAGCACAGGCCACTCACTGAATGTACCCTGCTGCTGCTGCTGCTGCTGCTGCTGCTGCTGCTGCTGCTGCTGCTGCGGCTGCTGCTGCTGCTGCAGTCTCCCTGACGTCAGCTCTTCAGGTTCCATGCTATCAGCAAATAAAACATCCCAGAAATCCCAGAGTGCTCCAAATCCTCCACCCTATGAGAAGCAAATCCAATCAGCTTTCCTCAGTCTAACTCATGGGGACCTGGGGGATCCAGAGTGGGGTGTGGTAAGGTGGGGGCTTATTTAAGGAAGAACAGCCATGGCGTCAGAGCTGGTTTTGTCTGTCTGTGTGTTGATGCCCTGTGGTTAGCCCGAGAGAGGACTGGCCTTAACGGATCTCTACCACGTCCATCAACAACCCAGAGTCATCCGAGGACACGTCATTCGTGAGGCAGACTGTGAGGACCGGTCTCTGTTCTGGAGTCTGGAATTGCCCGGTGTGAGACAGTTTCTGTTCCAGAAGCCTGCTGCCAACAGCCCACTCACCTGTGACGGGAGTACAGAACCTCTGACGACAACGTACCCCCTGTGTGTACCTGTGTTTGTGGTTTTGTGTGCGTATCTGTGCGCACTGAGATGGTTGGCCATGTCCCCCAGAGGCTCATGGGTTTGGAGACTTTTTTTTAGCTAGGGGCAGTGCTTTGAGGAGCTGTGGAACCTTTGGGTCTATAGCCCAGCAAACGAGAGCAGGTTACTCGGGTTGGGCCTTGCCTGGGATAGCCCTCTCCACATCCTACCCACCAGTGAACAAGCCACACT
Source organism: Peromyscus maniculatus bairdii (assembly GCF_049852395.1). Lineage (NCBI taxonomy): Eukaryota > Metazoa > Chordata > Mammalia > Rodentia > Cricetidae > Peromyscus > Peromyscus maniculatus. Next base: position 58,325,798 of record NC_134868.1, on the reverse strand, counting down.
GAACTGTTTCTGCTGCAGTACCCTCCCACCATGAAACCGTACACTAAAATCACCCCCTCTCCCTTCCTTAAGTGACTTCTGTCCCAGTGATGACGAAAGAACTACATGTGTTCATGTGTGTGTGGACATCATGTGTGGAAGTACACGTGTGTGCATAACTGTGTGTACCTGTCTATGAACAGACGTGCACATGTTTATGTAATCCCGTGTGTATGTGCGTAAGACTCCAAACTGTACAAGTGAATCAGGGGGATTATTCCTGAGCCACGGTGACACTGAATTGGAAGACAGCTCTATTTGAATGACGCTTACTGTTCCAACCTTAGGGCCAGAGCTAAGGGATGGTGTTGATATAGTCCCAGCACTGCTAGAAATGCCCACTCACTGAACTGCCTGGGTTAACATAACGTTGTTCAAATCTTAGATGGTCTTATAATAAAAACCCGGAGTCAGATATCAGGGTGAAAGCTGAAAGATCAGAGAAGCAGAGCAGCAGCCACTAGTTCTTACCTCTACGAAATCCTCAGCCTAAAGAGCGTGAGTTCCTGTTTCCCCACACTTTGTATAATTTTCTCTGCCCTGCCATCTTACTTCCTGGGATTAAAGGCATGTGTGCTTTCTAAGCAAAGGCATGAGATCTCAAGTGCTGGGATTAAAGGTGTGTACCGCCACTGCCTAACCGCTATGTCTAATCTAGTGGCTGGCTCTGCCCTCTGGTCCTCAGGCAAGTTTATTAAGGCACACAATATATCACCACCTCACAAGCCAAGACAAATGTTCATGTCTGGCCACAATATATAAAACTTAATAATAGAGAATATTAAAACACCTTCTGATATGACTGATTTGGGCACGAGACAAACTCATTTTGGGAAGAGCCTACAAAGGTGTCTATGAGGACACAAAGTTTCCAGAGGTGAGTGCTCGGTGCCCCCATGAGGCCAGAGGAAGAGAATTCGGAGTGTCTTCTGTATGGCTTCAGAGGGTCACCACCATCCAAACCGGAAATGGTGACAAGGAGGGTGGGGAAAGGGAAGAAGAGAGGAGAGGAGAGAGAAGAAGGGAGGTGCCACATCCCTGTGTCCCACGGAGGGACCAGGGAGGGTGAAGAGTGAGGGCCGTACCCTCAGCTCACCCCTGAGCACTGCTGAAGCAGCCAGCCCTGTTCGAGATGCAGGGACCTCAGCCAGGGTGGGGAGCCTGGGCAGGGCTGCAGGCCTCTCAGCAGAGGGGAAAGTCTTTGGGATGAAATCACCAGAAACCCCTCTTTCTCCTCCCTCCCCCATCACCCTCCTCAAGCACGCTTCTTGATTCTAACCTACGTGGAAATATGAGCTCAGAGGGAATCTTGCCAGGACAGATTTTTTTTTTTTTAATTTTTAATTTTTGTTACAGTGAAATCTCACTGAACTCCTGAATCTGGACGGGATCTACCACTGGGGACCTGTGACCCCCAGGCACCGCGTTAGCACTCATAATCAGCACCAGTAACTGTTACGACGGTTCCCAACCATTACCGTCGGGGAAGTACCGTTCATTTAACTAAACAGTCTAGAGTTTTTCATTTAACAAAACTGTCCAAGCATGAGCAGAAATGAAAAACAGAGAATACTAAATATACCCTTTAAATACAGGCGAGATTCTGTGACAAAGTTATTTCTCGGCTCAAAATCAAAATTTTAAGCAGTTTACCTCCTTTATGCCTTCCCAAGAGTTTTATGTAACAAACCTTTGGTGTCGTGACTAATAGCCTCTCTTGCCAAGGATTGCTCTCGTAAAACTGCTACTCAACCTTTGTGATCGCGGTACACTCCTTATTATGGGATGCATTATGCAGCAGCTCTGGCTCGGTGATGGGACGCGGCAACCCGCTGTGAGACTGCCTATCAGCGCTTCTTTTAAGGCCCTCTCTCAATTGTCAGCAAAGTATTTTTTAAGGTTAAAAGGTGTAAAATTATTCTGAAATGCTTTTCTGACCTGTCGCCTATCACGGAAAAAAAGCTATAGTTCATTTTTTTTTTTCAAAAATTGTATTTTTTGAAATGCAGTAATATTATAAGAATAAGCTTTATATGAGGAAAATAGTCTCCTGAAATGCTCATGGTATTTTTGCACCCTTCTTCCCCAAGGACTGAAATATTAATCATTGCTTGGAATGTTAATTTCGGATTCAATTTTCCTTATCGCAACTGTCCATTTCTGTGGTGGAATTAATATGAATGACCATTGCTCACTTTTGCTCGCTCTCTCTCTCTCTCTCTCTCTCTCTCTCTCTCTCTCTCTCTCTCTCACACACACACACACACACACACACACACACACACACACACACACATACACACACTGCTTCATATTCCATAATGTCAAATTCACCACCATCGTGAGCTGTAACCTCATTATTCAGATGCATGGGGGGCCAGGCTGCTCTTCTCCACACTGCTGCACCTGCTTGCTGACTGAGCCCACACTGGAAGTCGGTGGGAATGGCCCCGAAGGGGTGGACTGGCTCCCTTTATCAGCTGGCTTGACCTGAGCAAGTCCTTTAAGGTCCATAATCCGGCATTATCAGTCCCTGGTCCCAGCTCCCATTTCCTATAGTGTGTCTGTCCCTGCTCGCTCTCCCGAGCTGTGTGTGCCTCACGCACTCACCAAGGAGATTCTGAAATCTGTTGCTGAGTCTCAAAGAGAACCAGGGTGTAGCAAGATTGTCGTCCCCAGAAGACAGTGGTCTGCTTGGCCCTCCTGGAAGCAAAGTGCCGTTGCCCATGAGGACCAAGGTGAGCCTGGTTTGGTGAGGATTCCTTGGCGTGGCACGGCGTAGTGTGTGCCAACCCCCGCACTCACATCACACCACCTGGGCAGAACTGTGTTTTCTTTGTGCTTTTTTTTTTTTTTTGCATTTGCTCCCAACTGATGCAGAGAGTGTTCCGGGGTGCTTGCTGCCTCCCCCCTCCATCTTCCTCTGCCCCAGTGCCGCTGCTATTGGCTTAGCCCTTCCTAGGGTGGAATTCACACCCCTTTGGTGGTTAACTGTTAGGGCCAGCTTTGTCAAAGAGCAACAGGTCACTGCTCCCCGCAGGCAGCACACTGAACCGAGACGGCTTGCTGCACTAGCAAGGTACAGGAGGATGGCTGCACAGGATGGAAACTTCTGCGCAAAGGCGTGTTGCCTTCACCTCCACTCTGCTGTGCCCTCTCTGTCCTGTGTCCTCCGCTTTGGGTGCCCATCCTCTGCAGCTCTGACGTCCTCCCCATGACGCAGGGTGAGGCGGGTCAGATTCTGACTCCATGACAATCAGGACTGGCCAGAAGTCCTGCTCAGGCTCAGGGTAGATGAGAGGAAATTCGGGGGATAAACACTGCCCTCTTGCTGGAGAATGCCATGGTTTCCATGGCACTGTGGCTCAGGGCCACAGCTACCATGAAGGTGATGGAGCTGAGCTTATGAGCTCTGTCCAAGCCTTGGAGCAGAGTATAGGCTGTGTGCACAGTTGCCTGTACAACTCACAAGGACTTGTTGGGAGTGTGGACAGGATTCTGCCTTTTCTTGCCCCAGCTCTGCCCTGCGTCACCTCTCCTGTGCCGGGTGAGGTTTGAACGGCTCGTCCAGGGTGATGCCACATTGGTGATCCACAGCCTTTAGAGCCACAGGTTGCTTCCACGGGAGCCTCATAAACCCCTCGAGGCACTGACAACAGATTAGGAGATGAGTGACATCAATTCAAGAAAGAATCAGGGTTCTTCACGGGACTGGAAACGTATCTCACCCCCAAATCTTCCAGCTTCTATCTCAGAGAGCCCTGACAGAATGTCTCCTTTTGTACAATCGTTAGCAAATTTAGGGCATATACCAAAAGTTTGTAAAGCAAAAAGAATGTTTTCTAGACAGTAATTAAAAATAAATTCAGATCAACTGGAAAAACAAGAAGCGAGCTGTACTTCCATTCTCCCTGCAGAAAAGGATGTCAGTGGGAGAGGACGGAGGGGGGCAGCCCCGGGCGAGGTGGGGGGGACCCTGGACAGCAAGAGGCTATCGGTGCTGCTGCTGCTGCTGCTGCGGCTTCTTCCTCATTCCAGACCCGGTCACTCTGGGGCGGCCTTTGCTCTGCTGTCTGTGCTGACGTGGAGTCACTCTATTTTATGGCGGTCCCAGGAACACTGGTCACACTTCTGAAGAAAAAAATATTGACAACCATGCTGAGCATGGTGCTGCCTGCCTGGGATCCTAGGAGTCTGAGGCAGGCGCAGGCAAACCTCATACTCGAGATGAGCCTGTGATAGTCAGCAAGAGCCGTGAGGAAAGACAGCTGGCCATGTTCTGCCAGTGTGAGGAATGTTCTAGACGTTAACTGTGCTGTAGTCTTCCGCTCTTTTCTCATAGAAGCTATGTTGACCTCTGAGCTGAAGACCTCCTGCTCATGCTAGCAGGCCCCGCGATTAGCACACATTCGCTACCTTCACTGAAGCATGTGTGAGCATGGGTGTGTGTGTGTGTGTGTGTGTGTGTGTGTGTGTGTGTGTGTGCGCGTGCACTTACTGCCAGTGTATATGTGTATGCACATGCGTGTGTCTGTGACTGTGTACACTCACATGTGCATGTGAGTGTGTGCCTGTTTGCATGCGTGTGTGTACGTCTGTGTATATAGACATGTGCCTGTGTCCATTCCTGTGTGCGTGTGTGTGCCTGCGTGTACACACGCCTGCATTTATGTGTATGTCTGTGTGATTTTGTTTGCCTCACGCTCAAAGTGCACACTCATTTCCAAGCCTGTGACTTAGTCTCCTCACACTTGAGGTTGCTGCCTGTGGTTCTGACATACCACAGTGGAGTTTAGGAATACACACAGATCCCACAAGGCTGGTCTCAGATCGCCTCACCACGTGAGCCTCCATAATTCACTTATGAAGTGGGAACATATGATTTGCCTCCCAGAACAGTTTTAATTCTTGGTGAGTGGACATGCTAGCCTTTTGCTGAGAGCTGGGATGGATGGGTAAAGACGCTGAGGTGAAGCTCAGACAAGAAGGAGACAATTGAGGCACCCTCAGATCTAGACCTGAATATGTTTGTGACTGAGTGACACCATTAGGAACTTTAGGTCTAATTTCCTCCTTTGTAAATAGTGGTCAGTTTTGTTCCTGGTTGGTGAGATGCCTCAGGGGGTGAGGAACTTACCTCACAGGCCTGATGACCTGGGTTTGAGCCCCAGATCCCACAAGAAGGTGGAAGGAGAGAACTGATTCCACAAAGATGGTCTCTCTCTCTCTCTCTCTCTCTCTCTCTCTCTCTCTCTCTCTCTCTCTCTCTCTCTCTCTCTCTCTCTCTCACACACACACACACACACACACACCCGCGCGCCTCCACCCCACCATGCACAGGATAACAATAAATAAAGTAGTAGTTTAAAAGCAAGATTTGCTCCCAAGGGAGGTGTAGGACAGTGTAGCCAAGCTGTCATCAGAGATGTTTGGCAGAGGTGACCCGGCCGAGCTGGCTGTAGCACACACGTCAGCAGCGTGAACCTTGGGAACACAGTCCCATCAGCTAATCCACTGTATCAGGAAGAAAATGTTCAATTAAAAAGGCAGCTAACAAGCCGGGCAGTGGTGGCGCACGCCTTTAATCCCAGCACTTGGGAGGCAGAGACAGGTGAATCTCTGTGAGTCTGAGCCAGCCTGGTCTACAAAATAAGTTCCAGGACAGCTGGGGCTACACAGAGAAACTCTGTTTCAAAAGCCAAAAAACCCAAACCAAAACAACCAAACAAACAAAGCCAGTGAATAAACACCGTGGCTGGTCCTGAGCTCTATGCCAGGACCGAAGCCTCAAAGCCAGCAGCCACGCCAGCTCTAGCCTGCAGATTCCCACAGCTAGTGAGATGAGACTTCACAGGAGGCCCAAACCAATTGGACTTCTAATTTATTTTTAAAACAGGGCTTTGCTATGTAGTCCAGACTGGCCTTGAACTCACAGTAATTCCCCTGTCTCAGACTCCCAAGAGCTGGGATTATAGGTCTATGCCACCACACCTGGCTCCTCTTAAGTGCTTTTAGAAGAAACTTAGATCCCTGTGACAACCTCTTGAAACGGAACTTCAACAGTTATGATCAGAGGTGCCCTTGGAAGACCAACTAAGATTTTTATTGTTTCACCCCTACAGAGTGGACAAAACTCCACTTTGTTTTCCGTAAGAGAAGCAACCTTAGTCTAGTTGCGTGAGGTCCTTCCAGGACCCATGGGATGAAATGTGTCAGGACAGGTTATATCGCAGCCAGGACATCTCCCTGCCCCATGGGTAGACCACACCATGAGTGGCCTGTGTGGGGATGTGATGTGTTGGTGACAGGCATCTGCCTCCAGGGTCTCTGATTCTGAACCACTCCCTACCCTCACCACAAGCTAACAACTTCCTAGATGTCTTACCCTCCAAAATAACAGAATGCGCCATGACAGATGGAGAGGGGATTCTGGAGGGATTGCTAACAAGGGCTGGAGCCAGTCACATCACAGATGAGTCATCGGTACCTGTCACTCAGGTAGGGCCAGCTGGAGCCCTATTCCTAAACCAGGCTGCGGTCACGCCCTGGCCACACCCTTCCTGTGACAGAGCCTGAGGGCTGCGCTGAAACAGTAACTACCTCCACGAGAAAGACCCCGACTTGGCCTCAGTGAGAAGTTTCCGGAATTACTAATGTAAATGCTTGTATTGCTCTTTTGTGAACACTTTCCAGCCATGAGCTATGCACAAGCCCAGCCAATGGCACCTTCCACGTGTTGTCCTTGTCCTTTCAGGCCCAGAGTCACTCGAGGCAGAGAGACACCTGAAGCGTGCACCGGCAGCAATGCTAGCTGAGTCCGGAAACCAGCTTTGTTTTCTGCCCCGTGGGGTTCCTTGTGCTTGAACCAGCCTCTCGTGACAGCAACATCACCCGTAATGTCGCTGTTGCCTGTTCCGTCAGAAGCGATCAAGCCAAGACTCCCTGAGTATGGTTGCAAGGGAAGGTTAAAGATGTCGCACAGGAAATGCTTCCATGCAGAAAGCAGGAGGAAGCAGCTTGGCCTTTGATAGGAGGTAAATGTCTTCAAGAAAGACAGGCAAAGGCCCGCACTGTCATGGCCTCCAAAAGCCCAGCGCTGTCTGAGCCTTGAGGCCACGGTATAGATCTGCCTATGGAAGGACTGGACATGGCAGAGGGTTTCCACCATTGTTTCATGGGGAGCGGTTGTCTACTGATAGCCAAACCCTCAGGTCTTCTCCATTATACCTCTCAAGTGTGGGTTTCATACAGAGAATGACTCCATCCCTGACAAAGGGCCAAGTGGCACTCCTCACATTATCTGAGAATTATCAGTGCTGAGGATAATCTCAATCAGCCCTTTAAAGACGGAGGCTCGAACTTTATGGTGAGCTGTGAAAGCACATTGTTGAAGACTCTCAGCTCGGTAAAAGGAAATGTAATTTTATAAGACTGACTTTAATAAGACATAAAAATGTACCTATCAATGAGTTCTTGGCTGAAACATCAATTAAATATATATATACATATATGCATATATATACATATATATATATGCACATATTGCATGTGAACTTTTTTCTAACAAAGTTAAGAAGCAGCTATGTACACTGCTTGGCTATCTGATTTGCAAATGATTTCTGGAAGCATCTTTGACTTCAAAGGCTTACATTACTGTCTTACATTACTTTCTTGTTAACCATGCGCTTCACATTGCCCTTGCGCCTGATGAACAAGCAATGACATCATCGTCCAGTGGGGGAGCATCTGGGCACCCTGCACACAAGCAGTCAGTCTATTACTAGTAAATAGTTCTGTGCGTGACAACTATGACTTCCCTATACAACCCTGAAGTTACAAGGACTTGAGTAATCGATGCTCCATAATAAGCAAGATTACAACCAGGATTGGGAGGACCCCCTCATTCAGGGCACAGGAAAAGGCACAGGACGGGCTTCCTTATAGAACCCTGAACACAGGATAGGCACAGCTGCCCTCAAAGACACCCACTTGGTGAGGGAATCAGGCACTCTGGTCAGCGACTGTCCTATGGGCTTAGCCTCTCTCAGTTCTTCCCCAAATTACCAACTCACACATTCTTCGGCACGTGTATCTCACAAGGCTCCCGGTAGAACCCTCCCCCACCCCCCACCCCACCCCACTCCACCCCCCACCCCCCATCCCCCACCCCCGCTAGCTCACTCTTCTTGATGTCTGGCAAAGCTACTCTAGAAACATCACCTTCGTTTTGACAGTGAGTCTTCGGAACTACAAGCGTCCACTGGCCCGTGGAGCCTTTCCCGCTGTGTTTTATTTACAGTGGTGTTTCTTGGGTCTTGGGGGCTGTTCTATTAAGTCAGGCTAGGTCATGCTGTCACAGCCACTGCACAGGAGCACTCAGTGACATGAAACCCAGAGGTCCCCTTTCCTTCGCTATACACCCCATCAAGATGGTTGCCGTGGTTGTCAACACAACAGGAATAAGGATCTTCACGGCGCTCGTGTGGCAGACCTTTGGGGGGGTGTAAGGGTATTTCCAGGGGAGAATAGCTGAAAGGAGCCCTGCCCTGAGTGTAGACAACACCATCCCACAGGTTAGGGTCCCCAGTTAAATAAAAAGGAAGATGAGGGCCAACATCCCCCTTCCTCCAAGCCAAGGCGGGCAGTTCCCGGGCCACATGTTTAAAAGCTTACCTAGCTGTCACTCAGTTGGCCTTTTAAGCCAAACCTACCAAGTCCTACCCAGTCACCTTCTGACCTTCCTGGAGGGGCTGCTGCTCCTTCATGTTCTGGCCTGTGCTCCCCACACTGGCATATCTGCTGTAGATACAGGGGAATTAGTCCCTCCACCTGTTTCAGGAAACTCTCGGTCCGCTCTAAGGCGCCACTAACTGAGGACTCCTAGTCCTTTCCCTCCACGCTGGTCTATATCCTTCACTGGCATGGCTGGGAGGCTGAGCTCCAAACTGTCGCTGCGGTTCGAAGCATTTTCAAGTTTACTTCTTGCTCGCTGGAGTGGAGAAGCAACCGTCTTTTCTGGTCTGACAAGTGCCTGGATTTGGTGGCTTGCTTCTATTCCTTGATTCGCACTTGCAAATTAGCCGGTGATTTTTCTGGGCTCTGTTCTTCCTCGGGCTGCTTTGGCAGACACAGACAATGCCCACTGTGGAGGCCGGATCAGGTTTCTCCAAAGGAAATGTGGACGCTGTAATTCTCCACGTCTGTCCGTGTGGTCTATTTGAGGAACACTGTCTTGAGACGAACTCTAGTTAAAATGAGCTCATTTATGGGGGAGTGGTCCTAAAACCCCACCATGGCAGTCCTTGTCAGCAGGGACTCAGAGACACCGAGGGGGCAGAGGTCACAGGAAGACACAGATAGTCACAGGGAAACAGCATGAGAAGATGAGGCAGACGCAGGAGGGCTGAGGCCACCAACCAAGTGACGGCAACAGTTACTGAGAGCCTGCAGGGGTGAGGGAGGAAGTCCCCAGCCAGCTTTGCGGCCCACACATGAGCTTTGGTCCTCTGGCCTTCAAAACCCTCAGCGGGCAAACTCTTAAACTGCCGTTGCTTCAATTGACAGTTACGGTAATTGTGTTATGGCCGCCCCCAGTACAAATGTCTTGCTGGGCACTTGTTCCTCTGTAGACACATGGCAGTCACAACCTAATTTCCCAGTTGTGCCTGTTGGGTTCTCTGTCAGCTTGGCACACACTGTCGTCATCTATCTCGGAGAAGGGAACCTCGCTTGTGAAAAACGCCTCCAAAAGATTGGGCTGTCGGCAAGTCTGTAGAGCATTTCCTTAATTAGTGATTGAAAAGGGACGGCCCAGCCTACTGTGGATGTTGCCATCCCTGGGCTGGTGGTCCTGTGGTCTATGAAAAAGCAGGCTGAGCAAGCCGTGAGGAGCAAGCCAGTAAGCAGCACACTCCCATGGCCTCTGCATCAGATCCAGTCTCCAGGTTCCTGCTTTGAGTTCCTGTCCTGACTTCCTTCAGTAATGAACAATAATGTGGAAGTGTAAGCCTTCCCTCCCCAAGTTGCTTTGGTCATGGTCTTTTATCACAGCAACGATAACCCTAATTAAGACACCAGCAATGGCCCGGGCATTGGTGGCGCATGCCTTTAATCCCAGCACTCGGGAGGCAGAGACAGGCGGATCTCTGTGAGTTCAAGGCCAGCCTGGGCTACCAAGTGAGCTCCAGGAAAGGCACAAAGCTACACAGAGAAACCCTGTCTTGAAAAACCAAAAAAAAAAAAAAAGACACCAGCAATGGAAGAAGATCTATTTCTGGAGCTTTATCTAGTATAACATGAAGATCCATGCTTCTTCAGCCCCAGTAACTTCTTCCTTTCTTCCCGCTGACTGACTGCTGAGATAATGTCAAATAGCTTAGGGTCCATTTTGAACTGTAGCACCCCACTTCTGGTACCAATTTCTAGGCTAGTCAGGATAAGAATATATTTTGCTGCAGTAACAAACAATTCCCAGACATCAGAGTTCTTAAAACAAACAAGACTACCTTCCTTCCATGAAGGGAGAGAGGTGGATGCTGCTGACTCTGCCACTGGGATCTGGCCAGTGAGCAGCTGGTGTGTCAGCATCACAGTGGTGGCTGAGAACCGCACCTGCATGTCCCCTGTACACTAGAAGCTTCTGATGGCCTGGCTGCACCTGGGTTCAGGGATGGATGTGCACCACCCTCCTGTGTGCCTGAGAAACCAACTGTGACCAGCTGGTGAATATCATAATTGCTACACAAATTCACCATTTAAAAAACAAAACAAGACCTCTTAGGCATTTATTTATTTAATTTGTTTATTTATTATATACACAGTGTTCTGCCTGCAGGGCAGAAGAGGGCACCAGATCTCATTACAGATGGTTGTGAGCCACCATGTGGTTCCTGGGAATTGAACTCAGGACCTCTGGAAGAGCAGTCAGTGCTCTTAACCTCTGAGCCATCTCGCCAGCCCTTGTTTTTTATTTGTTTGTTTGTTTGTTGTGTGTGTGTGTGTGTGTGTGTGTGTGTGTGTGTGTGTGTGTGTGTGTGTAAGTCAGTGGATGACTTGCTGAAGTCAAATCCTCCTTCTACCACGGGAGTCTCTGGATCAAACTCCTAGCAGGAAATACCTTTACCTACTGAGCCATGTTGGAAGCCCACAAATTCATTATTTTGCTGTGTTCTTTTAAAAGGTATCTTGAAAATGACACTTAAAAGTTTCATGAGTTTTAATTTTATATGCATTGGTGTTTTGCCTGAATGTCTGTCTGTATGAGGGTATTGGGTCCCCTAGAACTGGAGTAACAGACAGTTGTCAGCCACCATGTGGGTGCTGGGAATTGAACTCAGGTCCTCTGGAAGAACAGCCAGTGCTCTTAACTGCTGGGCCATCTCTGCAGCCCCAAAATGACACTTTTTTTTTTGTCAGAGCTGAGGACAGAACCCAGGGCCTTGCACTTGCTAGGCAAGTGCTCTACCACTGAGCTAAATCCCCAACCCCTGACACTTTTTTTTTTTAATCAATAGAAATGTTATTGTCTTTTGCTCTATGACCCTGATTCTCCATTATTAAATATAAATAGTTGTACATTTTGCTAATTTTCTTGCTGGGGTGTTGACATAAGCCTTTAATCCCAGCACTCAGGAGGCAGAGGCAGGAGGATCTCTGTGACTTTGAGCCAGTCTAGTTGACACAGTGAGTTTCAGGCTAGGCAAGAGCTCCATAGTGAGACCTTGTCTCAAAAACAACCAATCATAATAATCTTTTCATTTTTCATCGCTTTCCTTAACCATCAGTCTACACTAAGCAAACAGAGCCCAGGTTGGTGGCTTCTGTCATTCCCACTTATCCCTACATTTATTGAGAAGGGCAATTACTGAAGGCTTCGGTATAGGCCCCAACCGAGACCTCTCTGATCCAGCTAGTCTGTCTGGCCAGTGAGTTCCAGAAACTGTCCTGTCTCTGACTCCCCAGTTCTGAGACTGTAGACCTGGGACAGCACAGCACCTAGCTTCTTACACAGATGCCAGGGATCCAGACTCAGGTCCAAATGCTTGTGCAGCAGGCGTTTCGCTGACTGAGCAGCTACCCATCTCGTTGTTAATTTTTTTCTGGTTATTTGTTTGTTTAGAGATGGCCTCATGGTGTAACTTCCGGCCTCACGATGTAACTTCCCACCGTCCTCTTGCCTCAGCTTCCCAGGAGCTCACAGTACAAGTCTACACCATCATGACCAGTTTACAGTCTTTTTTTTTTTTAAGTGATCAATATCATCTTGGTATTTTCATTTTTTTAAATTTCTATGTAACTAATAATGTTAGCTGCTGACAAGAATTCCAATAGTGTTTTAATGTTTGATATGAAAAATCACATGTGGTAATTTTATTTAATTGCCCTTGACCTCAAAATATATCTTTTTAAAAACAGATTTGAACTCTATCACTGAAATGAACTGTATAAAAGATTCTGAAACAAAGAGGTGGTGGTACACAAAGTTTTGCTAATTTGTTGCTTCTTGTCATTATTTTTTTTGTGGGGAGAGAGTTTGAGACAAGATCTTTTGTTTTGGTTTGGTTTGGTTTGGTTTTTTGAGACAGGGTTTCTCTGTGTAGTTTTGTGCTTTGTAGATCAGGCTGGCCTTGAACTCACAGAGGTCCGCCTGCCTCTGCCTCCCGAGTGCTGGGATCAAAGGCATGCGCCACCACAGCCTGGCGAGACAAGATCTTATCGCTGATTGGCCTCCGACTAGCTATGTGACCAAGGGTGACCTTTCACTCAAAAGCCTTCCGCCCTTACCTCCCAAGTCCCAAGATTACAGGCATGAGCCACCACATCAGTCCAGGCACTGAAAAAAAACAAAGTATCAAATACAAAACACAAGTGGATTTCCAACCTAGGAGCAAGAAAAAGTTCACCTTCCATAGCGTGTGAAACAATCCATGGCTACTTCAGAATGTGTGTGCTTTCTTCTGTTAGAAATGAAGTTGGTCTTTGACACTGAATTCCTCTTATCAATTGAGGCTCATAAAACCAGAATAGAACCCTTTCTAAGTGTAACTTACAGAACCTGGTTGCAAACGGGACTGAGGTCCTAAAGAATTTAGAGGCTTCTTTCTTAATGACCAAATACAGAGAACGTTGCTGGAGGTGTTGGAATTGAAAGGCTAGCGCTGTGAGGATGGGCAGGGGTGTAAAATGTGATTTTCACGTGTGTATGTGTGTGTGTGTGTGTGTGTGTGTGTGTGTGTGTGTGTGTGTCCACCTTGTTTTGGAAGGTTTTTCCTGCCTGGACAGACTTTTAAAATTTACAACCCTCAGGCACTCCGGGCATCAGGCACCACAAACATGATCTTTCCTACTTTCCTCTCAAAAGCTGCCCCACAGCACAAGCCGCCAGTGCAGAGAGAAAGGGGGGCAGAGATCGCCGATTTCTCCTGGACGGAGTCTTCGCTGGAGTGCAGTAACAGCACCCTCTTCAGAGAGGAGCCCCTGTGTCCCGGAGCATCCAGGAGGGCCCAGCGCCTCTCCTCTGTCACCCTCCACTCTCCCGACATACTTCACTTGCAGAAAACAGCTTTGTAACAATCCAGGCACTTTTTTTCTTTTCTTATAAAAGGAATTCACTCCCTGCACGCTACTCGTTCAGAAAATCTCCCCCTCTCTGCTTCAGCGCGCATCGCTGGTCAGCACCAGACGGAGATTAGGAGCAATCACAACAAGCCGAGGATAAATTAATTACACTCTGCATAATTCCTTCTGGCAAAGACAAGTCTAAATTCCACAAAGTTTCTAATTCCTAAGTTTCTCTAGCGTCAATACTCCAATTAGTGAATGCAACAAGCAACAAGAAACAATTGTTTCACCATTCTGGGTGGGTTTTGTTTTTTTGTTTTTTGTTGGTTTTTTTTTTTTTTTTGGTTGTTGTTTTCTTTCTTCTTTTCTTAAACACTCTTGTATGCTCACTTAAGAGTCTGGGTTCTGTGTTACAAACACACACAAACACACACACACACACACACACACACACACACACACACACACCCCAAAAAAAATTTTTTTAAAGTTACTCTGGTGACCTAGTCTTTTAGAGATGGATAGAGTAGTCAAAAGGGAGCCTTAAGTTATAAAGTGGAAATTCAGGGATTTCAAAGTCTGGAGAACAGGGCTGAGTGTCTGCTCCCAAGGTTACAGAATCAGAAAAGAAGGGATGTGTAGACAGGAAAGGAAAGGAGGAAAGAAGGGAAGTGAGGAGAGAGGGAAAGGCAGATCAGCACCATGCTCAATTATTTTATACAATAAAACTGATGTTTCCTCTTACAATGCAATAATCTTTTATTAAACAAATGTCCCAGATCTTGCAAAAACAAATGCACTTTTTCAACACTGGGCATTTCTAAACTTGTTTGTAATGGTTTAATCATAATGCTATGCACTTTATAATTTCATATTTGGGAAAGCATCTGTATTTATGTCTTTTCCTTTTTTTGTTGTTGATATTGTTTGATTTGTTTGTTTTTAACTGACCCTTAAGACGGTGTTTTCTCTGGCTACCTCTGGGGAAGTAACCAGTTTATTTCTCCTCCAATCTGTTGACAGTTCTACTTTGTAAAGCCAAACAAAAATAAATTACTAGAAAAATGAGAGGCAAAGATATATTAAGAGCAAGCCCCAATCCGAGGAAAAAATGAATGATATGTGAGATCAGTAAGAAAGCTCCCGAGCTTTGAGCCACTGTGAGCTCCCAGGGCATCTTGAGGTTGTCTCCATTTTCAAGGGATGTACTGCCGTGTGTGCCCCAGGAAGGAGCACCCTGCTGCAGTGTGCCACAGATCACTGTCACAGTCCTCCATCCCTCTGGTGGTATCACGGTCTCACAAAGCTGGCCTTTCAGCAATTGCTTTGATAAAAACCAAGTATAGCCAGCCAGCCCTGGGTACCCAAGTGGGGTGTTCCAGGCCCCACGCATGTCCAAGTTCTTTATACACAGTGTGCAGCGTTTGCACACAACCTAAGCACACACTCCCGTGTGCTTTAATTCATCTCTACATCATTTGTAATGTACTGTGAGTGCTTTGTGCAGAGGGGTTCTGTTCTATTTAAGGAATAGTGGGGGGAGGGGAAGTCTGCAGTCAGTAGTACATGAACAATGCAATATAGTTTTCCACGTGCAGGTGCCTGGGCCGTGCAGATGTGTAACCCACAGCAGTAGAGGGCCAACTTTTGTGTGAGAACTTGGCCTTGGGCAGCTCGAGAACATGACCTCCCTACTCTTACTCCAGAACCCAGGGGTTCTAATCCCCTGACGGATCCGTGCATGCCATTCTGAAGAAATTGTAGAATTTGGAAATGAAATCGAAGTACTTTTTTTTTTCTTTTGGTTTCACAAATACTTATAATTTGGACCCATGTGATAAGTAGACTTTGTGAAAAGGCTATGGGACCCTGAAGGTCTCCCAAGAGCTTCTGTCTTTCTTATTCACCTGCTGTGCCGTTCAGGGAGCTAATAATGAATAATAATGGTGTGTGTTCACCATTAAGGTGAGCCTCTGTCTTTTGAAGTCAGAGTGGCCTGAGTCCTCAGAGTCTCTTCCGTTTTCTACTTCACATCTGTTTCTAAACAAACAAACAAACAAACAAAGTGTAATTCCTCTACTTTCTTGTCTAGACCTTTCTGGGCCGGTTGATGTCCCAAACGTTTTCAAACACTGTTTTTACTTTAACAGGGGATTCTAGCAGAACAGAGGGCCTGGAATGAGGACTGTGACACCTTTTTGGGGGAGGGGGGTTTCCCCTGGGTGCACTGACTTGAGCAGGGACACTTTTGTGGAAGAGAGCCAACCAGCAGGTACCCCAGGGTACAAGGAGGTACATTCTAAGGGAGGGGATGATTGAAACGGGCAATGTTTGAAGCTCTTTGGGTTGTTCCTTCTCTAAACTCGTCAATCCCGGCTGCTTTAGCTAATGTTTTCTCCCTCTGACATTTGGACCCACTAGACTTTTAAAAAGTCACAAATTGTCCCTAATAACTGCACAAATTACGGAGGCTGTTGACTGAGCCCTCCTCAGCCTTCTCTCCTGCCTGCTACAAAGCAATAATTTTCATTAGCCATTCCTCATATCCAAACAAGGTGGCCGTTTAGCATAATAATAAAGCAATTTCCTGTTCTGTTGACAGGGAAGTGACACTTCATGGCTAAAGTCACAGAGCAGAGAAGGGCTGAGGCCCAGTAGGAACGCAGACCCCAGAACCGGTGACTGCTCTGAGCCCACCCGACCTGTCCCACGTTCAGCACCCGGGGCACCGGCTCAGCAAGGCCAGCAGGGCTTCAGGCAGCATGGTGGCCTCTCCCAGTGACCCGGAGGGTCTGCTGGAAGAGAGGCCACTGCCGAGTAAAATCAAGAGAGAAGCACCTTATTGGGGGTGGGGAGCGGGGTGCGGGGAGAGTGGGTAGAGGGATGGAGGAGGGAGGGCTTGGCGGCAATTCAGAAGGAAGCAGGAATCTGTGCAAGCCTGTGCTTCCTGTGCCAGGCACAGCTCCACCTCACGAGTGCGGCTAGCAAGAGGGCCAAGATGGGCACTCACCAAGACAAGGCTGGCAGCTCCATCCTCACCAGGGCTGCCTCATAGCAAGGTTGAGTAGCACCTGCTACCGGCGGCGGCGGCGGGGGCGGCACAGACTCACCCACCAAGTGTTGAGCCCAGGCTTGATCATCTCCTTCCTCCCCCATCTTTAGTCACCGGCTGGGCCACCTGTCACCCTGCCCCCCACTGCCGACAGGCAGGAATGGCATGGCCATCTGCCTGGGACCCACTGTGAAGCTGGCATCTAGGAAGACGTCCAGCAGAGGCAGGAATCCCTCCTGAGCCGCTGACGCTCCCTGTATCCCCCCCACCCCAGCTGGCTCTCCTTCTCCCCCTCCAGGACAATCGATGCTCTCCAGGCTCTGGTGGGTCCAGCATTGCCCACACCAGCACCATCATCGATCATCCACCGACCGCAATGGCCCACAGCTTCTGCTGAGGGCTGCCAGGAGGACCACAGAAGAGGGAAGATCTTCAAAATCCCGGCCATAATCCCCAAGTGACACGTGGAAGCCCTTGGGGACGTGGCTGTTGGGATCCCGTCCCCAGGTGCTGTGTCTTTTCCCTTTAACTTCTTCGGGCGCTAATGCTGCCAGACGGAGGAAGACAGCAAGGAAGGCAAGCTCTGCTGCTGCGTGTTCGCAGCAGACCCGAAAGGAAGCCGGGTGGGGGCAGCGATGGGCGGAACTGGTGGCTCCATGACCCACTCCCGTTGTTCTTGTTTCTAGTTTCCACAGGTGACGGCTTGGCTGTGCTATCTGGAGAAGAGCTCCGTAGTCACAGGCAGGAGGATGCAGACAATCCCAAATTACCCCCAGCTGCCGCTGCCCTTCCTGGCAGGCCTCTCTTCCTTCCCATCGCCTGCCTCTGGTGCTCTCCACATCCCTCCACCGGACATCACCCTGCCTCCGCCCCTCAGATGGGGCTTGGCATCTCTTAGTTCTCTGGTGTCCCGGTATGCAAGGCTGACTCACCTGCGGTGCCCAGCACTGCATCTGACTGCTCTTGTCTAGGTCTGAAGGGCACACTCCAGCTACCCAAAGCTCTGAGCAACTCTTGCTTCCTCCTGCGTGGAAGTGCCGTGATCGCGTTCCCTCGTGTTCCCTATGGTAAGGGCAGACCGTGCAGCCGATCAAATTGAAAGATGCTGTACGCAGCATCAACAAGGAAAATATTTTCTTTCTTTTGACCTTTTCCCCCCTCCAGTTTTAAAATCTCTTTGATCTTGTTCAACTCTTTTTAAAAAAAAATTAACTTTTATGGTTTTGTGTCTGTGTGAGTATATGTCATGTGTGTGCGGGTACCCAAAGGGGTCAGAGGGCATTAGATTCCCTGGAACTAGAGCTACAGGCAGCTGTGAACCACCAGTGGGAGTGCTGGGAACCAAGCCCAGGTCCTCTGGAAGGGCAGCCAGTGCTCTCAGACGCTGAGCTGTCTCTCTGGCCTGCTGGTTCAACCCTCAAACACATCTCCAAACTCACCTCCTTTCTCCCATTTTTCTTCACATTTTGCAGTTCATTTCATGACAGTCAACCTCGAAGAGAGAAAATATTTTCTGAGCTCTTTCATACGCATGCCTCTTGCCGTAACTTAATTTCAGACTTTATGTCACAACGTCATTGCCATCCCTATAGAATACGCACGCGTTGTCAAAACTCTGTGTGCCCACTTGCGCGTCTTCAGAGTGACATGTGACTTTGATAGCTGAGCCACCCCCTTGAATGCAGGTCACACATCTCAGCAGACCTTGTAAGTGAGGGGGAATAAAGTACCCAGTCTGGCCCAGGGTCACACACCCTTCCTCGGGCCCCACACACTTCCTCTCTGCCCCCCCCCTTAATCTTCAACGCTAAACTCTGTTGTACATATCATGTCATCCTGAAGAAGCTGCTGTGGGGAACACAGGAAAGAAGAAGTTAAGCTGTGTGGTGTACAGGGCTCTCCGGGATCAAACCACAAGTGAAATTTTGCTGGCTTGCGTCGTCACAGAGCCCATGGAGTTATGTTGGGCCTGTGGGACGGGTGTCCATAGGCTGTGAGCTTCATCCAGAAGCCATGCT
The DNA here is from genome assembly GCF_049852395.1 of Peromyscus maniculatus bairdii. Classification (NCBI taxonomy): domain Eukaryota; kingdom Metazoa; phylum Chordata; class Mammalia; order Rodentia; family Cricetidae; genus Peromyscus; species Peromyscus maniculatus. The sequence goes on along the minus strand of NC_134868.1, from coordinate 58,307,129 downwards.
CTTTAGCTGGGAACTGCTTTCAGCCTCAGAGATAGGGCCACCTGCTTCACCAAAAGCCAGATGGCTTCCATGCTCATAGCATCTACAAAACACTTTACAGCACCCTGGTGTTTATTGAGACTACAGGGATCTGATCCTGGTTACCCTGAGTACCAAGGGTTCTGCCCATACACCACTCAGCTCAGGCAACAGAGTCTAGATGGGGTGGCCTGTGGCACCAGAGGAGTAAGGTCAGAGTGGGTATGTTCACCCAGCCCTGGCCTCCGAGTCTCCGACATCCCACACTGAGGGCATGGGAGAACTCACGTATGCCATTCTGAGTATCTCAGCAACCAGACAAAGCCCTGGACGGCAGAGAACAGACATTCAAATAACTGAACCAGAAAAAACTAGAAATTTATGGGGTTCGTGAGAGCCAGAAGCGGGGTCGCCCAACAAACAGCAGCCTGGCCGTTCCACAGTGTCCATTGGTTAATACAAAACCCACCAAGAGGGCCAACAGCGAGTTAAATAGGTGTGGTGACTCAGGCCTGTGATGCCAGGAGGCTAAGGCAGGAGGCTTGCCATGAGTTTGGGCTCCGCCTGGGATATGGTGTGAGGTCCTGTCTCAGCGAGAGCTATGGGAAGGGCTTGAAGGAGAAAGGGGAACATCAACGTCAGTGAAAGAAAGAAAGCCGGGATCTCCCCCAGAGCTTTAAGACGACTGCTGAAAATCAGGAAGATATCTCAAGAGGAGTCTGAGTCAGCGGTTTGTCTGGTAATGTGTGATGTCCTTTAAAGTACGTGCTGGTGTGGTTCACCATCATTTTCTACATACTAATTTCAGGACCCACAGGAGTTACTAAATAAGCAAGAGTCCAAGGGACTTGAGGGTTTCTGACAGAGAGAGATGGGCATTGCAGCAGCTGGTTGACGATCTCCTGGCAGTGGCTGGAGAGACGGCTTCGAGCCCAGAGGACCCAAAGTTGGTTCCCAGCACTCACATCAGCACATCGGATAGCTCTCTTGCTGCCTTTAACTCCAGCTCCAGGGGGATCTGATGCCCTCTGCTGGCCACTGTGAGCACCTGCATGCATGCACAGACACAAGTAACATTAAAATAATGTTTTCTGGTTGATGGCTTGAGGGCACCAGGTACGACTGCTTCAGAGCAAGGGGACCTCTAGGCTGAGGAGCCTGGGAGTGGGGTCCTTCTGAGAGTCAGGTCTCACCAGCCCCTGCCTGGTCATCAGCCCCTGTCCTAACTAACACCTGAGAGGCTGAGGGGCGATTCTCCTTACCTTCTCTGAGACATAGTTGATTCACCTTTCCTAATGAGCTGGCTCCCAATCTCCCTTCTAGAGAGCAAGGCCAGAGTAGCCACCCCAACTGTAACAAATATTTATCTTTCAAGAGCCCACGCAAATGCCAGGGCTCAAGCCACCAGCTGGCCTTCCCCAGCTAGGAAACCATCGGGGGATTGGGGCACCGCTCTAAGCTTCTTGCATGTCTGTCTGCCAAAAACAGGCATTTTTATTCTCTCTCTCTCTCTCTCTCTCTCTCTCTCTCTCTCTCTCTCTCTCTCTCTCTCTCTCTGGAATTTTAAAACAGCTAGGAACTTAGGGAAACTCACAGGATAACAGTCTTAACAATTTACATAATGCAAGGGTTGAGGAAGAGGACCGAAAGCCATCCTTTTAAATTGTGTGACACAGTTTAAAATAGTGAACCTTGGCTGGCACAAAGCCACAGTACTCCCAGCACAATTAGACCACACTGAAGACAGCCCAGCCAATCAGAGGCCTTGACTGGCTGAGCATCTCTAACCTGTAATCTCTTCACCCAGGCCAGACCAACGAAGGCTGGCTGAACTGCTCCATCAGTGGCTGTCGGACGGTGACTAATGCTCACCCACCCATCCCCATCCCTACCCCATCTCACCCCCTACCCCTTCACTAAGGCTAACCAGACTGCTCCCCTGGATGTAGACAGGGGTGTCAAATGCTCATTTCTGAAACATTACTCTTTGTGGCTTTGGTCCGTTCTCCCCAAATGCCAACTCTGGTCACTGTGGAGGCTCCTGGCTAGAAGTGAGGCTGTTATCTGAACACTAGGCCTGCCCTGGGGATGTCCTGACCCATTACCATGCTGTGGGGACATCTCACTGGGAAGCAGAGTCACACTAGCCAGGCTTCAGGAAGAGTTACTTACTCTTGGAAATCTGTGGCCAAGGAGGACTCGGGCCCAGTGGCTATTCTGTGTAATCATTCACCTATTCAACCAACATCTCCCAAACCCCTACTTGGTATCAGTGCAGAATCAACCCCTGGCATCCAGTCCTCTTCCAGCCTGACTCCCGGTCCTCACACCAAGCTCACTGTTTTGTGTGGCAGGCACACTTGTGGACACATGTATTGTGTAACATCCAACCTATGGCATCAGGAGTCACTGGCAAATGTCATGCAGTAAGAACAACACATCCATGCCATCAACCGTCTCCTCGGGAGGCAGAAGCACGTCAAACCTCAGCTCGGCCACATCCTCCATGTGGGTGACCTGGCAGTCCCTCCTCAGGCACTCATTTGTCAGCCTCTAACAACTGTGAGGAGACGGAGTGGCATTGCCTAGGCAGTGTCCCGGGACTGCTGCAGGCAGGGGCCTTTCTATACATCAACAAATGAGGACACAGCGCCCTTGTCCTAACGCTCTTTACCGTAGAAATTCCCGTGACGTCTGTGTGAAGCCAGCACAGCCACTCAGTCCTGGGTGTTACTGTTTACAAGCACAGGTCATCATGGGATGCCAGGGCACCATGGGCACCAGGCACAACTTCAAGGTATACTGCTTCAGGAAGGCTAGAGGACAGCTGTGTCTGGTATGTATCTGCTTGAAGGAGGGCGTGTGTGTGTGTGTGTGTGTGTGTGTGTGTGTGTGTGTGTGAGAGAGAGAGAGAGGGGGGGGGGGGGGAGGGAGGGAGGGAGGGAGGGAGAGAGAGAGAGAGAGAGAGAGACAGACAGACAGACAGACAGACAGACAGACAGACAGACAGGAGGGACAGGGAGGCTGTGCCAGCCATAGTTCCTGTAGGAACACAGGGCTACTGTGGTCCATATGGCTGAGGGGATGCAGAGTAGAGGGGGAGGGAGGTGTCAGCTGGGGGTCCCACCAGGTTTGGGGGTCAGTGGAAAAGGGCTGGCTGGGGGAGTTGGCCCACAGAGGAGAGCCAGCTGACTATACACAGTGCTCAGGAGGGAGGGAAGCCTGGTTTCTTCCAGTAGACGGCAGGAGGTGGGGGTTTTGGAGGACAGTCTCCACAGGTCAGCCGCTCTACAAGACCAAGCAAAACACAGGCCAGCCGGGACCCAAGGGCAGCACCTGGATAGGCAGAGCTCACAAGGGACTGAGTTGGATCCCGGATAGAGGTAATCTGTCACAGCATACATGTATGCTGCTGCAGCCTGGTCTACATAGTGAGTCCCAGAACAGCCAGGGCTACATAGTGAGTCCCTGTCTCAGAGGGAAAAAAAAAAAAAAAGCTGGGCATGGTGGCACACACCTTTAATCTCAGCACTTGGGAGGCAGAGGCAGGTGGATCTCTGTGAGTATGAGGCCAGCCTGGGCTACAGAGTGAGTTCTAGGACAGCCAGGAGTACATAGTGAGACTCTGTCTTAAAAACAAAAAAACAAACAACCCCCCACCATATACATAAAACAAAAAAACATGTGTGCTGCTGCTGCATACATTCACACAACACACACTGAAAACACATGCACATACCATGTACACATGGGCTTGTGTGTGCATATAACACACACTGAAAACATATGTACACACACACACCACACACACACACATACACACACACACACACACACACAGATGTACTGCCATATCCCTCTCCTGCGAAAAGATGATCTTGTGTGGCCTTTTCATCCTCTCCTAAATGAAAGGCACTGTGCCACCCCGGCTCCAGAGCCCTCTGGTGCCTCTGGTGTCTGGATGCTCACTTCAGTTCGAGGCTGGTAAGTGTTAAAAGGCTTGTCCCCCGACAGCCTCATAATGTTCACGCTCGCTGCGCCACACGCTATAATGGAACAGCACACAGCACTTAGCCGCCAGAGATCAGAAGCGTTCTCCCTCTGCATTGACGTGTGATTTCAGGTGCCATGTTGCTGTATGCTAATGTCTATATATTGCAAAAATACAGCGCAAACCCAGATTACACACCTCTGCACAGGAGTCCCAGCAAGTGGCTCTGCCTCCATGTCAACACTGTACAGTGAGCACGTGCCAGAGAAGCCCAGCGCTCCTGTTACCACTCCAGAGAGAAGCCACTGTGGTGTCGGAGGGGAAAGAGAAACAGCTTGTCAGGGTCTGCAAGGCTGCCATCCAACGCAGGGGCTGCATCTGGACATTCACGGGGTTGTACATCTGTGACGGACAGGGAGTCACTGGTTATCGGTGAGCCCAGAGGTCAAGCTGACTTGACCAGCTGTCACGTCCATCGCCACCACGGACATCTCAACAGACTGCATCTAGTGGCTGAAATCAACTCAGTAAGCTGCAAGCAGAATTTTGGGGGAACTTTTTAAAATTAAAAATGACTGTTTTATGTGTTTATGTGGGGGATATGAGTGTGTGTGTGTGTGTGTGTGTGTGTGTGTGTGTGTGTGTGTGTGTGTGCATCAGTGGAGGACAGAGGTCAGTGTATAGAAATCTGGTCTCCCCCTCCACCATGTGTGTCCTGAGGGACATCAGGCATCAGGCATCTTTACAGATGGAACCATCTCCACAGCTTCGGAGTGGGAGGCAGGCTTTTAATAATAGCGTTTTACAGTTGAACCTGACCTGTCCCCATGCATGGACATCTCAAGCCTTTGTTCTCCTTGGTGAGTGGTGCTGTTTTGAGGCGCTGTGGGGCCCTTTGGGAGGCAGGGCCTAGCTAGGGGAAGTAGGTCACAAGGGGCAGGTCTTTGAAGGTCGTGACCTGGTCACGGCTTTCCAGAGCCTTCTCTGTTTTCTTTGAGAAGCCACTGCGGCATGCACACCCCTTCCACTACAACCTCTGCATGCCTTCTCCATAGCGACAAACTACAATCCCCTGAAAGTGAGTCAAATAAAACAGTCTCTCCTTCCAGTTGTTGGGGTTTTTGTCACAGGGATGCAGTGAAATGACACAGAGTTGGAAAGACTCGATATGGAAAGTTCTGAAACCTCCCATGGGAGTTGGGATGTACGGGGTGGTTACTGGGTTTTGACAGATAAATGCCTTTCTTACGGTGAGTTACGGGTATATCGGTGAAAGATCCTGGCCAGCTCTCTCTCACCCGTGGATTAGCACTAGGGAAGCTGGAGCTTTCTTCCTTGGATTCACAAGCCTGCTCTCACAGGAGCAGACCTGTCCATCTGACAGGCTGCAGATGGGGGATGTCGGCAGCTGGAGTGGCAGGTTCCAACACCCAGGTCAGGACTGATGGAGCTTCATCAGCAAAGCCTCCTTCATAGTCAGCATCTGCCCTGGGTCATCAGACCCCAAAAGAGGTTCCTAGTGCCACTCACTGCAGGGTCCCTGGCCGATGCTCATCCAGACTGATGGCGTCACCCGGCCGTGGAATCTCCACTCGGTGAAAACCAGACCCGAGAATGGCAAGGGCTACGTCCTTGTGGGCGGGGCTGCTCCTCCTACCCCAGGGTGTGCGCCTAGGGGCCCAGGTGTGAGGATCCAGTTGTCTCCTGATACCTGGAGACACTGAGGTTGCTAGTGTCTTTGAGGATCCCTATAAACATGAGAGGCCGTGAGGCAGAACTTGCTATCTCTAGTGTAAGCTAGGCTCCAGGCAAGGTATCTCTGAGTTGCAGTAGGGTCTACACTCTGCAAATCTTGCTGGGAAGTTACCCAGAAATACTAAGTGACAAATCACAGTGAAGCCAAGTTTATCAAGCTCCATGGTAAAATAATAATAGTGATGATGATGATGATGATGATGATGATGATGATAATAATAATAATAATAATAAAGGTGTGCATTATGTGAGCATCCAGTTAAGGTTCAAACAGTGCTGAGGTTCTCTACAGAAACAGAACCAGTGGGAAATATCTGTCATTTTAGAGGGATTTACTAAATAGCCTCACATGACCAGAGGCTGGTGGGTTCCACAGTGGCCATGTGTAGGCTGGGGAGCCAGGGACCCCAGAAGCTACTTTGTGCACAGAACTGGAAACCTCAGGACAAGGTCTACTGAGGACACAGCCTCAGCCAGAGGCTGAAGGCCTGGAAGGCCTTTGGAGAGTGGCTGATATGAGTCTATACTGAAAGGCTGGTGAAGCTGGAGTCCGATGTCTATAGCAACAGACAAGAGCCCTCGAGAAGAGTGAAGCCTCCATGCTGGCTGCCTCCTCCTCAGCCACTTTTAGACCCCCTTCCGGGTTCTCAACCTCTGGGCTTGTGGTATCCACATTCAGGGTGGGTCTTCTCTGTTCTGTGATTCATTGCCAATCATCTCTGGAAACACCTTGCAGACACACTTTCTGGGCGTCTCTCAACTCTCCTTTGAGGCAAGGAACAATCAGTTAAATCTAAGGGCCGAGAATACCTACGTTTGGTGACTGGGAAGGTGGCCCAGTTTGTACAGTGGTTGCTGAGTGGGATATCTAATTCTGGCTGTCAACTTGACTGCATCCGGAATCAACTAAAACCCAAGCTATTGGGCACCCCTGAGGGGGGCTCATTTTCTTAATCAGATTATCTGAAGAAGGAAGACCGGCCCTGGCCACACCTTCTGGCAGCAGCTCACGTGAAAAGATACGAGAGAAGAAAGCTTAGCTTTTCACCTGCTTGCCCCCACGCTCGCTGCCAAGGTTGCCTACCCTGCTGCTGTGGCTGGTAGTAAGCCTCACTTCTTCAAGACTCCAGTGTAGACTGACGCTGTGGAATATGATTTTAAGGTGTGTTACTTTTGCTTATGTTGCATTTGTTTAACTCTGTGAAGCTGTGTTACTGTGCCTGTCTGAAACATCTGATGGTCTAATAAAGAGCTGGCCAATGGCAGGGCAGGAGAAAGGATAGGCAGGGCTGGCAGGCAGAGAGGATATATATAGGGAGAGATCTGGGTAGAGGAGAAGAGAGATCTAGGAGCAGCCAGAGAAGGAGGAGGACTCCAGGGGCCAGCCACCCAGACACACAGCAAGCCACTGAGTAAGAAAGAGTAAGATTTATAGAAGAGAACAGGAAAAGCCCAGAGGCAAAAGATAGACAGGATAATTTAAGATTAAAAAAAAAAAAACTGGCTAGAAACTAAGCCAAGCTAATGCTGAGCATTCATAAGTAAGAATTCATCTACATATGATATATTTGGGGAGCTGGGTACCAGCCCCCCACCCAAAAGGGAAAAAAACAACAGGCTGAAAACTAGCCTCTCTCCAGGCATCCAGGACTCTGGCTCCAGACTGGGACGTGGGGACCGAACCACTGCTGGAATCTCAGCTGTCCATCACACGACAGCCAGTGTTGCGTTTTCTGGACCGCATCCTGTGAGCTGACAGTCTAGTAAGTCCTCTTCGAATGTTCATGAAGTGTGTCAGTTCTGCTCATTCGGGGGTCTCTGACTAATACACTGAATGAGCATGAGGACCTGAGTCCGGATCCCCAGAGTGGTGGGGTGTGGTGGCATGCACCTGTGCCCCTAGTGTTGGGGGAACAGAGACAGGCAGATCCTATGGATTCATCTGAAAGAGAAGGCTTCAAGTTCAGTGAGAAACCCTGTCTGGAAAAGTAGAGTGATAAGAGAAGACACCCAAAGTCACCCTCTGCCTCCACAGGGGCACAGGCAAGCACACCTGTACTCCCCCCCCCCCACACACACACGCATGCACACACAGAAGAAACACACACACACACACACACACACACACACACACACACACACACATGCATGCATACACACACACACAGAGAACTTGTACATGTATAAGGGCTTTCCCCAAAAACAATGTTCATAAAAGTGAAAACTGAGTTTTAATATGAACTTAGCATAAAACATAACGAGATAATTTTAAAGAAACAGTAAATGACACAGCCCAAGGTTTCAACTAGATCTGTCTGGCTTTACTTGTTTCGGGCTAGAGCCTTGCCTTAGTGTTGCTGTGGCTGTTGAAAAACACCATGACCAAAAGAACTTGGGGAGGAAAGGGTTTACTTGGCTTCCATGTGCTGAGTCACAGTCCACTGGGGGAAGCCGAGGCAGGAACTCCAACCAGGCAGACCCGGAGCCAGGTGCTGCTTACTGGCTTGCTCCCCATGGCGTGCTCAGCCTGCTTTCTTATAGAACCCAGGGCCACCAGCCCAGGGATGGCACTACCCACAATGGGCTGGGCCCTCCCCCATCAATCACTAATTAAGAAAATGCCCTACAGGCTTGTCCACAGCCTGATCTTACGGGGCCATTTGCTCAATTGAGGTTCCCTCCTCTCTGATGACTCTACTTTGTGTCAAGTTGACATCAAACCAGCCAGCACAGGCTCCAGTTAGTCCCCGCCGTTCAATCCTGACCTCAGATAGGATCCAACTGACTTCTAAATTAAACCCTCCACAAGTCAGTGGGCAGAATTGCAGCTTTGTTGACTGACATGTATTACTCAACAAATATAAACACTTTCTAGATTCCAAAACATTTCCCCAGTGCTTATGGTTTGGGGAGGGCTCTCCATAACCTACTCATCCAAACAATGGCGGGGTCTGGCTGCTGTGTGTCTATCCTTATACACCTTCAAACGTCTTTTTTTAAAAAACTTTTTAAAATTGAAAGTAGATTCTTTTCTCATACAGCATATCTTGATTACAGTTTCCCCTTCCTCCCTCCCTCCCCTCCCCTTCCCTCTGGATCCCTCTCCACTCGCTTTCTGTCTCTCATTAGAAAAGAACAGGCTTCTAAGAAACAACAACCAGATATGATAAAATATAATTAGATGAAGCAAAAACTATCATATTGGAGTTGGACACAGCAACCCAAGAGGAGGAAAAGAATCCTAAGAGCAGGCAATAGAGTCAGAGATCCCCTCCTTCTTCTAGTCAAGAGTCCCATAAAAACACTGAGCTAATAACTATAGCACATACTCAGAGGACATGGTGTAGACCCATGTAGGCCCTGTGCTCGCTGCTTCAGTCTCTGAGAACTCATATGCTCCTTGCTTAGCTGATTCAGAGGGTCTTGTTCTCCTGGTGTCCTCCATCCCCTCAGACTCTTATAATCTTTCTGCCTCCTCTCCCATGGGTTTTCCTGAGCTCTGAGGGGAGGTAGTTGATGGAGACCTCCAATTTAGACTCTCTCTCCATATAGTGTCTGGCTGTGGGCCTCTGCATCTGTTCCCATCTGCTGCTTAGAGGAAGCTTCTCCAATGATGACTGGATAAGGCCCTGATCTATGAGTGTAGCAGAATATCATTAGAAATCATTTTATTTATTTATTTATTTATTTATTTATTTATTTATTTATTTATTTATTTATTATTTTTTAGACCAGTCATGTTTGATTTTACCCTAGATCTCTGGGCTTTCTAGTCTCTGGTTCTTGGTTACCCAAGCAGTGTCAGGTATGGGTTTCTTCTTATGGAGTGGGCCTTAAGTCACATCAGATATTGGTTGGCCACTCCCACAAGTTCTGAGCCACTGTAGTATATTTTGCAGGGAGGACAAATTGTAGATCAAAGGTTCTGTGGCTGGGTTGGTGTCCATGTTTCTCTTTTGGTAGCCTACAGTATACCTTCCTGCACCAAAGAGATTGGAACATAAGGGTGAAGGCTACATGACTTCTCCATGTTCAATGAGTTGTGTGGATGTTGTCCTTGACAATGGTGTCAGTTTGTGGAGAGCAACCCTTTGTCTTAGCATCAGCCTGGGTTGTTTGGGATTTCAAGGGGACCCCCTTGGCAACAACTCAATTAAATGCAATCCAGGCCCTCTACTAGAAGCCTTTCCTAGCTACAAGACATGGACAGTTGAGACTTGGAATGTTCCATTACTGCAAGTCCTGATTAGGATCACTGTAGTTGGAAGGTTTTCTCTGTCTCATTCCATCCCTTAGCCATTTCCAAATAATCATTCAGAGACTTAATATTAATTATAAATGTTTGGTCAATGGCTCAGACTTATTAGTTAGCTCTTACTTTTAAATTAACCCATTCATCTAAGTGGTCGTGGCATTACCAGTCTGCTGACATGTTGTTCCTTGGGTGTCTGGATGGTGTCTCCCCCAACTCTGCCCTTCTTCTTCTGCACCTCTGCTTAGATTTCCTGCCTGACTCTATCCTGTCTTTCCACAGGCCAGAGAAGCTTTACTTATCAACCAATGAGAGCAACACATATTCATGGCATACAGAAAGACATCCCCTAGCATTTCCCCTTTTCTGTCTAATCAAAAAGGAAAGTTTTAACTTCAACATAGTAAAATTATATACAACAAAAACAGTTATTAAGAATTACAATAACAATTTCTAATCTATTTGAATTTTGCAAAATTAAAAAAAATATCCTATCATCTATCCTATCTTTGTGAGTCTAAAGTTTCATATCTAGTTTATCTTTTATCATAACTGAGGAAAACTATAATTATAATTATCTAGTCTTCAACTCCATCAAAGACCCCAGAAGGATATAATATTACTTGAGTAAACCGGAAGTGCATTGCAAGCAACTTCCAAAACTCTAGAAATGACAGAGACATCTGGCTGCCTGGACAGAAGAAAAAGTTCTTCTGTAATATCAGGACATCCATCTTTAGCCTATAGGTCTAGAGTCTCTGGCAGACTTTTCAGTGAAGCAGGAAATTTGAAGGACTGTCCTGCCTATATTGGCAACATTTATCAGTTGCTTTCCTCTGTGTCCTGCAGAATGTCTGGCAGTTTCTTCTGTGAAGCATGAACCTGAAGGACCATGCCATCTTGTTTTGGCAAAGTTCAGTGGTTACTTTCCCATGGGGCCTGCATGTCCAGTTTATACAGCATACTGTCAAGCAATCCAGGCAAGAGCAGCTTCTTGCCCAAATGGCTAGCCTTGCCACATTGAAAGCAAACTCCATAAGGAGTTTCTTTGATGCCCATCATCCTCTTTGAAGTAATTGGTGCTGCCAGAAGAAGATATTTCTCACTGTTGAGAAAAGTCTAAGTTCTTAAAACATTTTTAAATGCCATATTCTGTAGGTCTTTGAAGTGTTTGAAGATTGCCTATCTGAAATATATCTCTTTATACCAAGAAAACCTGACTAACATGACTATAAGTTTGACTATTATAGATGATTATTAATGTGTATTTCTTAATTATATATTACATTATAAATGAATTGCATAAATATAATATCTTAAACAAAGGTAGAAATATACATACAGTATAAAAATTAACTTTAAATTTGTATCAATAAACCAAAATCCATACCAATGTAAAATATGTAAGATTAATGGTTGTTTTTTGGATTAAAGTAGATTCACTAATCTACCCCTTTATCCTATCATTTCTGTATCCCCCTTTTCTTTTCAGAACAAGATCCTTGAATCTAATCTCCTTTGTTTATCATTGTTCCTGACCATTATCCACAACAATTTGTAACCAACCCCCCTAAACAATGACAAATATCCATAATTTATTTTTTTGGGAATGTGGGCATAGTTCTCTAAGCTACTTCCTGCTGATTGGGGGCATTGGTAATCTTATGGGGACCCTGGGAAAATCAGGATAATTGTTAAGTCTTGGCTGTAGTGTTTTGTGATGCTGCATCATCTCGGTCAATTCTTTGAAGCTGTTTTGAATGGTGGATCATCTGGGCCATTTTTTTTTCTTTTTCTTTCTTTCTTTTTTTTTTTATTGGTGTCTGGTCCCCTTGCTCTGAAAATATATAAGCTTTTAAAGATAATATACAAATCTGTATTAATACAAGTATAGACTGTGCATTGTATATAAACCAGCCAAAGATAATTTTTTGTTTTATGGTTGAGCATGTATAATATACATTATGTGTCTGGTAGCTACTTTAGGTTTATTTTTCCTGTCTGTAGTTAGGATTTCAGGGGGTCTTCCTCTATCAAACCTGATTTTCCTTAACCCAGAATGAATCCAGAGCCTCTCATTTCCTGTAGAGACAAAAACAGAACCTCTTCTTCCAAGTAACATATCTTTTGACTTAAATTTTGGAGTCAAGATATTTTTTAAATATATAGGTTGGTTTAATACAGCAGTTTTCATAATCCAAGGCCTTTTAACAGCCAAAAATTTTAAAGACAATACAATAATATAAATAATCCAGACTCTGTGCATTTTCCATTCTTTTTTTTTTTTTTTTTTTTTTTAAAGATTTATTTATTTATTTATTATGTATACAGTGTTCTGTCTGCATGTATCCCCGAAGGCCAGAAGAGGGCACCAGATCTCATTACAGATGGTTGTGAGCCACCATGTGGTTGCTGGGAATTGAACTCAGGACCTCTGGAAGAACAGCCAGTGTCCTTAACCTCTGAGCCATCTCTCCAGCCCGCATTTTCCATTCTTACATGGCCTATTTTTTATATTACTTTATTCCCCTTTGAAGGACTTCATTATTTTAAAACTATATATTTCTTTTTTATGAATGTCTATACATTCTCTTTTTTCTCCCAAGCCTGTATATATTTTAAACACACTGTAGCCCATTTAGAGAATTTTTTTTTGGTCTGAATTTGTCCTTATTGGGCAAAAGGTCACCTTCATTAATTCCAGGAAGTTTCCACCGCATTAGGTTTGTTTCCATACCACCCACCAAATCCCCCCCCATTCCAGCCATCTCTCCCTGCACTCTCCCTCTATCCCATCTCCCCCATCACTTGATCCCTCCCACTCCTGTCCCCACCCACCCCCAGTCCACCTGTAAAATCTATTCTATTTCCCCTTTCCAGGGAGATCAATGTGTCCTCCCTAGACCCTTCCTCTGTACCTAACCCCTCTGGGTCTAAGAATTATAACATGGTTACCATTCACTTAATGGCTAATATCCACATATTAAGTGAATACATAATTATCTTTCTGGGTCTGGGTTACCTCACTCAGGATGATTTTTTCCTAGTTCCATCCATTTGCCTACAAATTTCATGTTATTTTTTTATTTTTTTTTTTTTTAGCAGCTGAGTAATACTAGTTGTATGTAAGTATACCACATTTTCTTTATCCATTCTTCTGTTGAGGGACACTTAGGTTGTTTCCAGTTTCTGGCTATTAATTTAAAAAAAAAGCTTCAATGAACATGGTTGATCAAGTGTCCTTGTGGTAGGATATATGTTCAAGAGTTGTATAGCTGGGTCTTGAGGTATATCAATTCCCAATTTTATGAGGAACTGCCTATCTTAGTTAGGGTTTTATTGCTATGAAGAAACACCATAACCATGGTAACTCTTATAAAGGAAAACATTTAATTGGGGTTTGCTTATGGTTCAGAGGTTTAGTCCATTATCATCATGGCAGGAAAGCATGCAGGTGGCATGCAGACAGACACAGTGCTGAAGACGAGCTGAGAATTCTGCATCTGGATTGGCAGGCAGCAGGAAATGACTGACATGCTGGGCATGGCTTCAGTATCTGAGACCTCAAAGCTCACCCCCCAGTGACCACTTCCTCTGACAAGGCCACACCTACTCCAGCAAGGCCACACCTCCTAATAGTGCCACTCCCTGTGGGCCTATGGGGGCCATGTTCTTTCAAACCACCACCCTGCTATATTGATTTCCACAGTGGCTGCACAAGTTTGCACTCTCACCAGCAATGAAGGAGTGTTCCCCTTGCTCCACATCCTTGCCAGCATGAGCTGGCACTTGTGTTACTGGTCTTAGCCATTCTGACAGGTGTTAAGATGGAATCTCAAAGTAGTTTTGACTTGCATTTCCCTAATGACTAAGGATGTTGAACATTTTCTTAAGTGTTGCCCAACCATTTGAGATTCCTCTATTGGTAATTCTGTTTAGATCTGTACTCCATTTTTAAATTAGATTTTTTTTTTATATCTAGTTTCTTGTGTTCTTTATATATTTTGGATATTAGTCCTCTATCAGATGTGGAGTTTGTAAAGATATTTTTCTATTCTGTAGGCTGCTGCTTTGTCCTATTGATGGTGTCCTTTGCAGAAGCTTTTCAATTTCATAGTGTCCCATTTATTAATTGTTAATCTTAGTGCCTGCATGATTGGCATTCTGTTCAGAAAGTCTTCTCCTATGCCAATGAATTCAAGCTATTCCCCACTTTCTCTTCTGTTGGGTCCAGTATAACTAGACTTATGTTGAGGTCTTTGATCCACTTGGACTTGAGTTTTGTGCAGGGTGATAAATATGGATCTATTTGTATTCTTCCACATGCTGACATCTAGTTAGACCAGCACCATCTGTTGAAGATGCTGTCTTTTTTCCATTTTGTATTTCTGGTTTCTTTATAAAAAAAAAATCAGGTGTCCACATGTGTATGGATTTATGTCTGGGTCTTCAATTCAATTCCACTTACCAATGTGTCGGTTTGTATACAAATACCACACAGTTTTTATTGCTGTAGCTCTGCAGTCAACTTGAAATCAGGAATGATGGTGCCTCCAACAGTTTTTTGTTTGTTTGTTTGTTTGTTTTTGTTTTGTTTTGTTTTATTGTTCAGGATTGTTTTAGCTGTCCTGGGTTTGTTGTTTTTCCATATGAGGTTGAGAATTGTCTTTTCAAGGTTTACAAAGAATTATGTTGAGATTTTTAATGGGGATTGCACTGAATCTGTAGATTGGTTTTGTAGGATGGCCATTTTTACTATGTTAATCCTACTGATCCATGAGCATGGGAGATCTTTCCATATTTGGATACCTTCTTCAATTTCTTTCTTCAAAGACTTGAAGTTCTTATTATGCAAGTCTTTCACTTGATTGGTTAGAATTACCTCAAAGATATTTTATATTACTTGAGGCTATTTGTGAAAGTCTTTTTTGTTTGTTTTTGTTTTTAGTTAGTCTTGTATCCTGACACTTATATATACTATCATATCACCTGCAAATAACAATACTTTGATTTCTTCTATTCCAATTTGTATCCACTCGATCTTCTTTAGTTGTCTGATTGTTCTAGCTAGAACATCAAGTACTATATTGAATAGATATAGAGTGGACAGCCTTGTCTTGTTTCTGATTTTAGTGGAATTGTTTTGAGTTTCTCTCCATTTAATTTGATGTTGGCTGCTGGCTTGCTGTATATTGCCTTTATTATGTTTAGATATGACCCTTGTATCCCTACTTTCTCCAGGACTTTTATCATGAAGGGGTGTTAGATTTTGTACATTTTTTTCTACAGCTAATGAGATAATCATCAGATATTAAAATTTCACATTCAGCTAATTCAGTGTTGAGCAAGATGCCGGGAGTCCACATTTCTGTTAACAAAGAGATTTTCCATGTTGAATTTCTTCCCCTTTGCTCTGGTTTTTGTTTGTTGTCATCGTAGTCTTTTCAGGAGAAAAAAAATTCTTCTATTCTTATTTTAACAAGACATTATCAAGAGCACATACTTGCATGTCTGTGAGTTTCAAGAGCATAGTGTTCTTCTCTTCCTTCCATCTATAAGGAGGGTAAATGCAGCTTTCTGGCATTGCACCAACATGCATGCACAGATGAGTCTTAAAAATTGAGCAGATATATTTTAGATAGACAGGTTATCTTCAAACCCTTCAGAGATCTACAGAATATGGCATATAAATGTTTTAATAACTTAGAAAAATTTTCTTTTTTGTTATGACTATGAGACATGTCGGCTCCTGGCAGTACCAATCTACTTCAGAGAAAATATGGGCATTGAAGAAACTGCATATGGAGTTAACTTTCATTGTGGCAAAAGTTAGCCACTGGACAACAAAGTATCCTCGAATCAACAGGACAAAATGGACAGACAGGACATGAAACAAAGGACTACCGATTCTTGCCAAAACAAGTGTGGTTATGGCTTTATCAAAAGGCTAGGCCAGGACAATATGGCACCATCCCTTAAGTGGCCTTCGCAATCCGGAAAAGGCACAGTGCCCTTTTCTTCGAAGGCAGCTAAACAGGCAATGGGCTGATGGCTTCTGATGTGCAATGGAACAGCAGCTGAAACAGTTATTCTTGAAGAGTAACTAAGCTCACACCTCTCAATAGTAGACTGGCATTTAATAGAGGGATGTGAAGAAGAATGGGATGCTGAGATGAAGCCATATATACACAGCCAAGAAGAATGGACAGCTGAATTCAAAAACCATCAACAATATCCAGAATTTAAAATCCTGAATCATGACATGACATTAGTGGAATTCAGGTGTTTCTGGTACATGGACTGCTCTCACCCAATGTGAGGTTGAACTGTTGACCTTGTGTACATCCTACTTCACAAATGAGTCTGTCAGATACGCTAAGCCTATAGGCTGAAGATGATGCCCCAACACTGCGGAGAAACCTCAGGTAACTGTCCAGGCAGCTGGCTGTTTCTGTCAACTCACAATTTTTTTGGAAGTTGCTTGCATGCACTTCCTGTTTTTATTTTTGTTAGGTAATATTATTCCCTTCTTGGGTCTCTGAGGGAGTTGAAGATTAGTTAGTTATAGTTGAAGATTAATTAGGATAGAAAGTGAATTAGATACATTTTGGACTTACCAAAATAGGATAGATAATGGAATTATTTTCTCTGAATTTGTCAAATACAAATGGACTGGACATTGATTAGGTATTTATTACTTGTATATATTGTATATAGTTATTGTACTTTTGTATATAGTTTTTCTTATGTATATAGTTTCTTATGTATACTGGGTTGGCTTGCTGGCATTTGTGTGGAAACTGTGCACTTACACAACCATGTGATGTTGGCATGCCTTGCTCATGAAGCCCTCTGCTATCACAGCATGGAACTGCGTGGCTGAGTCTGTCCACATTTGTACAGCCCAGCTCACCAGCACACTCGCAGGTGCCCCTTCCGCCGCTTGGTGGTCAGCCGCGTCTGACCAGTCTCCATCCTCACTAGAACAAGTGGAGACAGAAGGGAAAGGTAAGAACAACGGGGTGGCGTGGCCGTGGCAGAGGCAGCAAGGCAAGAGTAAGGAGCAGGTAGTGAGTGAGCACCCATGAGGCAGAGGCAGCATCCAGGGAAAACTGGTCCTTGAAGGCAGAGGCACAGAGGCAGGAAGTTCTTGTGCATACTCGAGAGCTGGCCTGCCTCTATCATCCTCCTCTGCTCCAACAGCACCAAAACCTGGACACTGACCATCAGGTGACTTCACACGCATGTCCAGAGTTTCCCGTGTTGTAAATGCTTTATGGATTTCTCCCACAGCCCCTGCAGGGGAGGAGGCACCGCAGACGCTCCGAAGGCACCCACTGCATCGGGTTCCAGCCCTGCCCAGCTCCCTCTGTGGGGAGCCCAGGCAGCTGCGCAGGCCTTTCTGTTGCTTCAGCTCCCTTATCTCACCCAGGCAGACTAGCTGGGTCCTCCATGCCCCACACTAATCTTGTCTTAAGCTGGTCTGTGCTGGGATCCGTCTGCCCTGTGCCAGGGACCTGGCTGCCATCTGTGTGGAATTGTTGGCCTCTCGATTGTGATGACTGAACATCCAGGCTGAGCCCCACATCTCTATCAGTTACTAAAGAGGCTTTGCTCACCCCTAATCAGCTTGGCAGGGTAGAGAGTGCTTCCTGTTGGATCTGTCAGTTCCACACGGCAGTTCTGTCTTCCTCTGAGTCCTGATTTCTGGTCAAAGGTCAAGGTATAATAATAATTGTAATATCCCTATAATGTCATAACAGAAGGTGGCATTTGTATAGGAACTCTTTCTATAACCTCTAGTTTTCACTGGAGAGACAAATTTTACAGATAGGGAAACTGGGCCCTGATTGGCTGAGAACTGTGAGGCCCTAAGTAGAGGTCACTACCCACTGTACTACCACACCTCTATGCCTCCCATGCTGTCTGCAGTGGCCCAGGGCCTCAAGTCCAGTCACTTCAAGTGCCCTTCCTCTGATGGAAGCAGGCAGGTGCCTGGAGAAGACCACCACACAGTCCTCACTGGGATGGCTGGAGCTGCTGGGAAACACTGGTTCTGGGGGGTTAATTCAGGTCATCAGGCTTGCATATTTGGGTAGCAAGCTTTTATTTTTTTTCTTTTCAAATCCACGAAACCATCTCACTGGCACATGCCAGAATTCTTGCTTCTCAGCTGATGAAGGGCTCTTTTCCTATGCCCCCATAAATCTCTCCATCTTCCCCTCTCTCCTGCTTCAAAGAGGGGGAGCAGAACAGGTAGAGGGCAGGGAGGCCATGACAACCTGCATGAGTTCCAAGGGGGATGACCCCACAGAGACTCCCTGAATAAGGGAAGGCAATCAAGCTCAACGTTCCCTCAGTTTCCCCTGGCAACACCGTGGAGAGGCAGCTCTCTCTCTCTCTCAGACATACCCTGGGACGGACAGTGCAAGCATTGCACACCCCATTCCCGGAGGAGCCTGATCAGCACTCCAGACTCCACTGTGGGTTTACAGCTTGTGAAGCTCTGGGTCAGAGGGAAGAAGAGCTGTGTTCTGCCACGTGCACGAGGCATTTCCAAGTTCTGTGCCCATAACATTTTCCCCCTTGGGTGGGTTAAGGAGCTAAGGGAGGTGGGGTTTATATTGCCTCATGGTTCGAGGGCGTTCAGGCTGTCATGGAGGGGGAAGGGACAGCGCAGGAGTCTCCATGGTAGCAGAAGTATGTAGCGAGGACCCCTCCCCTCACCTCTAGGTGGAACAGGAAGCAGAGAATGAACAGGAAGGAGGGTAGGCTATACAATCTCAAGGCCCGCCCCAAGTGACCCACTTCCTTTAAACAGGCTTCATCTAAAGACTTTGGAGCCTGATAAGCCGGGGACCAAGTGTTCAAACATGGAACCTGCCGGGACATTCCCTCTTCAAGACATCACACTGGCATCTTTCTTCTTATCTCATTCACCCTCGCTGGCAGTTCGTCAGCTTTGTTATTGATTTTCTCTGTTGCTTTTCTGCTCTCCGCTTAACTTGGTCCCTTATCGTTATTATTTTCTCTCTCACTTACTTGGGTTTGATGTATGCTTTGTTCAATTCCCAGATACGGAAGATCAGATTTCTGATGTGCAAGTTCTATTGTTTTCTAACAAAATATCTCATGCTATAGGTCCCTATGTTTATGTTTTTGAATGAATTTCCTCTCCTCTTTGGATAAACGTCTCCCACAGTAAACTTTCATTTTAATTCAGCTCACAGTATTTCCACTTAAGTCTTATTCTTGTATTTTTTTTTTTTTTTTTGGTAAAAGATTCGCTTTTTTGTTTTTAACTGTACATGTGCATGTGTTTGTCTGTGTGAGTATGTACATGAGTGCAGGTGCCTCTGGAGGCCAGAAGAGGGCATCAGATCCCCTGGAGTTAAAGTTATAGATGGTTGTGGACCACCTGATATAGGTGCTAAGAACTGAACTTGAGTCCTCTGCAAGAGCAAAAAGCTCTTAACCTCTGAGCCACCTCTCCACCCCCTCCCTTTTAAAAAAATTACATGTATCTTACTCAACTTCAAGTATTTGTGGATTATTTCAGTGTTACTTTGTTGTTAGTCTACTATTTTATTATGTGCAGAGAGCATGCTTTGAATAACTCATATTGAAAAAAAAAAACTTGAAACTTTGTTCTAGGCCACAGAATATGTTTTGTCTTAGTACATAGTCCACATTCACTTGAAAAGATACATCCTACTGGGTGGGGGTGGGGCTGTATGGGTCAATCAAATCTACTTGTCCAAATGCATCCCTTAGGTCCTCTCTGTCCTTGCTGTCTGTGCTGGCTGTGTGTTTTATGTCAACTAGAACACAAGCTAGAGTCATCTGAGAGAAAGGAACCTTAATTAAGAAAATGCCTCCATAATACTGGGCTGTAAGCAATCCTGTAGGGCATTTTCTGAATTGGTGATTGATGGGGGGGCAGTCCATTGTGGGTGGATCCACCTCTGGGCTGGTGCTTCTGGGTTCTATAACAAAGTAGGCTGAGCATGTCATGAGGAGCAAGCCAGTAAGCAGCACCCTTCCATGGTATCTGCATCAGCCTCCAGGATCCTGCCCTGCTTGAGTTCCTGCCTTGACTTCCTTTGATGATGAACAGTGATGGGGATGTATAAGCTAAATAAACTCTTCCCTCCCCAAGTTGCTTTTGGCCTTGGTGTTTCCTCACAGCAACAGTAACTCTAACTAAGATACTGTCTGTTAACTTACTCTGTCCATTATAGAGGGGGGCCAGAAAAATCCACATATGGCTGTGGGTTTGATTATTGTGTGTTTTGCTTTGTAAATTCTGGAGTTCTTTTAGATCCATGTATATTTTATTGTGCCCTCTTGATGACCAACTGCTTCTCCATCCCTGGTAATCATTCTTGTTCTGCAGTCTACTTCATCTGATACCACACAAGCCATCAGACTTCCTTTCCTATCATGTTTGAATCTTTTATATTGCGTGTATGTATGTGTGGGCAGGGTGGGGGTCAGGTACACACATGGTCCGTGTGTAGCGATCAGAGAACATCCTGTGAGAATTGGTTCTTTCCCCATCATGTGGATTGTGTGGATTGAACTTAGGTTTGGCACCAGGTGCCTTCATAGGTTAAGCCCTCTCTCTGGCTCCATATTTGCATCTAATCTGCTCTGACCCCTTTGCTTTGGGCTTGTTTTTTCACCTTAAAGTGGGTTTCTTGTTGACAGCATATAGTTGAGCCTCTGTTGCTATCCCAATCTGACATACTGGCGAGTTTGGGCTGTTTGTATTTAATGCACCATTGATATGTTTGTATATTATACTACTATCTCAGGTTTGACTTTTGCTTATCTCTGCTCTCTTGATATCTCTAGTATGTTTTTTAAATTACTTGAAATTTTCTGTATTCTATCCTAATCCACTGATTTTGTCACTATGCTTCTTTTTGTGTTTTTCTTTGCTTTTAGTAACTGGAACCCCAGCTTTCTTGGGTCTCCATCCTGCTGACCTTCAGTTACCCTACTGACTCTCAGTCTAGAGCTACACCATTTCCACTCTCCTTCCTGCCAGTACGCCCTGAGTACTTAGGGCTTTGTTGGTCTTCGTAATTATGTGTAGTAATTCCTTAAAATAAAAATTCTTGGTAGGAACACGGGCTGCTCTTTCAGAGGACCCAGCTTTAAATCCTCACACTTACTTGGCAGCTCATAACCATGGCATCTAAAGCCATCTTCTAGTATCCATGGGCACTGGACACATGTGTTACATAGATATACATGTAGGTAAAACACACATAAAAATTAATTTTTAAACACTCCCTCTCCCTGTTGTGTGTATATAATATGTATGTAGTATATATAGGTCCGTTTGCCCTGTGTGCGTCCTATTGGTTCTGTTCCCAGGTGATACTGGGTAGATACATGCTTTGGTCCCTTGCTAGAATCTAATTATCTACTGTAGAAACCTTGTCTTTCATGGTCATGAAGTACAGACATGCATACATGTGTTAAAACACACAGGTGCTAACACACACACCCTCAACCAGCCTATAATCAAATGTATTACTTCAGACAGAAACTCAGAGTAAATGAAGACGATTGTCTCCAGAGGAGTGACCAAACAGCATCTTCAATAGGCCTGGGCCTCTCCTTCAGATGCCCCTGTCAAACATTTAGACCTTTCAGGACCTAGAGCCCACACTGAGGGACTCTGTTAGCATGGTGGCATGGAGAAAATGTTCATTTTTAAAAAAAGATTTATTCATTTATTATATAGTGTTCTGCTTGCATGTATGCCTGGAGGTCAGAAGAGGACACAAGATCTCATTATAGATGGTTGTAGGTCACCGTGTGGTTGCTGGGAATTGAACTCATGGCCTCTGGATGAGCAACTGGTACTCTTAACCTCTGAGCCATCTCTCCAGCCCAAATGTTCATCTTTTAATAGGCCTCTTCCATCTTAGCATCTAGACCAGAGACAATGCAAGGCCTTACTTACTGACCAGCAGTCTCCCAAATCAGATTTCCTTAGGGGAGCTCACACACCTGTGTCAAGGGCTCAGCATCTCCTCAGTTGGAGCTCTGTTCCTTTTCTGAGGAATGTGCCCCAAGGATCCAGTGCCTATAAGAGGTGGTGGTGCATGCCTTTAATCCCAGCACTCAGGAGGCAGAGGCAGGTGGATCTTTCTGAGTTTGAGGCCAGCCTTGTCTACAGAGCTAACTCCAGGAAAGGCTCCAGAGCTACAGAGAAACCCTGTCTTGAGAAACCAAAAAAAAGGGGGGGGGGGGGGGTCCAAAGCCAGTGACATTTAAAGGCCAGCACCCTAGAGGTGTGACCACTAAGAAGAGGGAAGTATCTGTGCAAGCCCCACCATGAGGGCCAGAAAGCTGTCACCGAGGTCTAGAAAACAGGCACAGTGGTGGTGCTGCTTCCAAAGTAGCCTGTGACAGGCTGCCTCAAAAAGAGCATTTTTGAATTTCTAATGGAAAAAAAATCACATTTTTGTTATTGATTTTTATGTATTTTGGTGTGTTAGCATAGTTATGGTGGTAATTAGCATCTTTGTGTACTTAATGAAAACCAGCACTAAGTCTGTATATTTACAGACAAACGCCATAGACGTAGATAATAGCCCCAATTCCATGTTTGTGAACCGACAGTTCCCTCTAAACACAGAGTGGAAATCCAGCAATTATCACTACAGCTGTTTGTTAAAGTTGACAATAGATAAATAATGACCAGAAATCAATCTTTTCATTAAAATTCAAGAAACAAAAGATATCTAAAGGAATTTCATTATTTCCTTAAGAAGTCCAGGCCATTCCGCAGGAGGTGGCTGTACATACAGTTTCTGCTGTTGTGGTTCAAAACGGTCTCTTTCCACAGATGTGTGTCAAAATACAAATGATACATTCTCATCAGGTGAGAAGGCCGTGGGTCCCTCACCTGCCCACAGCTCACCTTTCTCCATTTACTTTTCATGATTAGGGGGCCATGTGCATGCATACACACACACACACACACACACACACACACACACACACACACACATCTACATATGTCACACAGAGAGGTGCATTCAGTCTCAGACACATGCTCACACATATGTCCACATACATTTGCACGCATGCACATAGATGCATTCATACAGTCTCACACTCATACATTCGTTCGCTCATGCACAGAGAAGGTGCCTTGTAGTCTTGGGGACTCATGGTGGATGAGTCAAAGTGCACACAGGTTTTATTTTCTCTACCCACGGGAACAAGTTTGTTCTTGTCCTCGGTAACACCACACTTTCAAGAGCTCAGATCTTAACTCCCTCAGCACACTGAGCTCGGTTATCTGCACCCCACATTAACTGTGTTGTGGGCTTTTACTACAGGCCCGAGGACAAGAACCACAACCCAGCAAGGCAAAGCAGGCCCGACTTCCCATCATTCAGAAGGAAGAGCAGAACATGCCGCTCTCAACAGCCACAGCAGGGGAGCGCCACTGCCTGGGCTGCACATCTCCAGAGTGGATGCGGTCTCAGGGGCCCACTTTTCCCATGCTCATGCCCATGCTGGGCACCTCCAGAGCCAGCTGCGCCCAGGAAGAGCCTGCTCAGAGAGATCCTGGCTTCCTAACTCTTTACTGAAAACACAGGTTACAAACCAGTCTCTACCTGAGACCCACAGTCAGTGCAAGCCATCCCTCCCCAGGACCTCACACCTCTCCCTCTCCTCAGACACCCCTGTGACCCTGTGAGCTTGAGATGATGCTGGCTTCTGACCACAGACTCGAAACAAGGTGTCACTCAGGCTGGAAGGACAGGATCATCCTCACAGCCCGTTCCTTACAGGACACATAGGACTTCCCATTTCAAGGCTGGAGACACTTTCTTCCTTTCTCCTGTCTCCTTAAATGGCCCATGTTTTAGATTAACCACAGTGGGTACACTACCCCATACAAGGAAAAGGCCACTTAGGAATGATGACCCTAATGACCAGCAGGACTGGAAGCATTTGAGTGGTCCCCAAAGGGGCTGATGCACACCCCCTGCCTCCATAAAATGGTCCCCGAGGAAGGCCAGGTGAGCTGCATCCTGGGAAGGCCCATCATGGACAGGCAGCTCAGGCTGAAAGTGCAGACAGAGAAAGAGACTGGGGGGGGGGGGTAGGAAGGAGCAGACGCACCTGTAGGCTTCAGCAGCAGAGGGAGGGGGTAAGCCCTCAGCCTGATCTTGGTGTGCATCCACATTAGGATGTGGGTGGGAGGAGCTGCTGCCCCTCTTGGTCCAGCTGGCAGGCAGCACCATTGATCCGAGCATCCTTCCTAGGTGCTGGATCTGTGAGTGGGATGTGGACGCACCGGCTCAGAGGGACACATCCTTAGCTGTAGCTGGAGAAACAATTTCTGCTGGAGCCCCACTTTCTCACCTTGCCCCCACTGCTGCTCTGCTGGTGACCCTGAAACCCAGTACGTAGAATGCAGGGCTTCCATTGCACCCCAGTTCTGGGGAGCCCAGCAAAGCCAAACCACTCTACATCAATGGCATCTTCAGCTCTCCATACAGGATGGAAGTGGGCATCGGTGTCTCCAGTGCTATTGAATGCCTGCCTCTTAGATGGTTCAGGAGAAGTGGATGCTTTCGTGTTTATATATATATATATATATATATATATATATATATATATATATATATATAAACATGAAACTATATATATAGTTACATGCTCAGTTATACACATATGCCATGTACAAGTGTGTACATGTTATATGTTCCGTGTGTGTGTGTGTGTGTGTGTGTGTGTGTGTGTACAAATCAGATGTATTGTAACATGAATTGCTAAATGGTCTTTTAATAATAATAAAAAAAATCCCCGTGCCAGGTATTGGGTAAATGCTAAAAGATCAGAGAGACAAAGGAACAAGTCACGTCTTACCTCCAGGACTCCTCTGCCTGAAAAAGCCGAAGCTGATAGGCCTCTAGCCGAATGAGCTTCCTCAGCTGAAAAGGCTTCAGCCAGAAGAGCCTCTAGTTGAAAGGGGCGCCTCTGCGGAAACGCCTTGAGTTCCTGTCTCCTCACGCCTCATATACCTTTCTTGCTGGGATTAAAGGCGTGTGATTCCCAAGTACTGGGATTAAAGGTGCCACCTGCCTGGCTCTGTTTCTCTCCTAGACTGAGTCAATTTCATGTAGTCCAGGGTGGCTTTGAACTCACAGAGATCCAGATGGATCTCTGCCTCCCAAGTGCTAGGATTAAAGGTGTGTGCCACCACTGCCTGGCATCTATGTTTAATCTAGTGGCTTGTTCTGTCCTCTGATCTTCAGGTATATTTTATTAGGGTACACAATATATCACCACAATGTGTGTTTAATGTGAATGCATATTATATGCAAGTACATATGTGAACAATTGTATTATATACACATGCATATATGTATGTATATATACAGAAATGCTATGAGTGCATATTTATCCATTATATATTGTATATATATATTGTATGGATGTTTTCTATATATGCATATTTGTGTGCTTGAGTTCATACATACATGAATGTACATTATAACTATACATATCTATGTGGATATGTATGTATCTATATATTATATATGTGTATATGTTTATACTTGTATTTGGTATTGGTATTTTATGTTATATTTTATTAGATGTATTTATATCATATGTGTATTATAACAATTAAATAAAGAACCCCCTTTTTTCCATTTAAATGCTTTAGAAAAGACAGGTGTTTAACTCACCCATAGTTAGTAAATTTCCTAGAAGAATAAATTCAAAACAAAGCTATTCTTATGGGGAGTAACTCTTGCAAACCTACTGTGAAGCTTCATGACCTACAGTGGACACATACAGGACACACGCTCAGCCCTGCCTGAGCTGGTTCCCTGTGGATGCTGACCATAACCGGCCCTTCATCTCCACATTGCTAGCTGCTTCCAGCTCATCTACACTCCGGCTTTACTGTGGAAAAACACTCCACTAGCTTCCCTGGGCATTTTTGTAGATGGAAACAATGTGGGAATGGTGGCCAGCCTAAGCTCCCACTTCCCAGCTGGGCCGCTGAGGCATACGGGTCAGGGGCAGCAAGCCCCATGCCCACTGTGGTGGATTCTCTACATGAGGGGCCTCTTGGGTCTGAGCAATCATTGGCAACTGCTGTCCTGAGGTGAACTGAGTCCCCAAAAGACATGCTTGCGTCCAGGCCCAAGATACTGTGAGCACATCTGCAGATGTCCCTGGCCAAGGTGAAATGGACAGAGTGAACCTACCTTAGGAAGAACAACCCAGTAAACAGGATCCGGGTAGAGAAGCACACCGGCAAGGTTCCTTTACAGGCAGGACTTTCTGCGTCCTGGGTGAGCTCAGTACCTCCCCATCCTCCACACCAGCCTCTGCTTTCCAGACCTACGTGGGCAGCAGCCACGAAGCTTTATATCATTGACAGCCTCATGGCACAAAGGCGCGCGCAAGGCGTGGAGATGGGGGGCTGGGGGGTTGCAGCTAGTGAGACTTGGACGGAACAGTTTTGGTGGAAAACATCTTCCTACTTTGCTTACAAAAGTACTTACTGATGAAGAGGACCCCAGCCAACTGGGTTGCCGCGTACAAATGTTCACTTCCACCTGCCAGTTGTCGGTTTGGAACCCAACCTGCTTCCATGGATGTGGATACATGGGAAAGCAAACTTGTGCGGCGAAGGTGAGTTTAGACATCTGCGGTGATAATGGATGGTTTATCTGTAGTGGCGTCAGAATGCCTAGGGCCCAGAGGCTGTAAGAGAATAAAGCAGGGCAGAGATGAAACCTTAGCCTTTTATTTTTGGAGCATAAGCCTCTGGGACCCCAGCAGTAGCATCTTCTTATGTCCATCTGCGCTACTGTAACTTCAGGACAACACTGTCCATTTTCTTCTGCTCTAGAGCCCAGACCCTCGGCATTTTAACACCACCCTAGAGTAAGGGCTTCAAGAAGTCCACCTTCCTGGTTCAGACAGAACCGCATTTCCCTGTTTAAAAAAGAAAATATTTTGCAATTATTGAATTTTTTTTTTTAAAAAAAAAAAAGCATCTTCATGCCACAAGATGAAAAGTCCAAAATATTTCTGTTCTTGATTGCCAGCCTCCCTTCACAGAGATGGGGAGAGAAGACAGAATAGACAAGTGTCCTGTTGAATCAATACAGCGTATTATCACAGCAAGATCATAATTCAGGGCACAATACCTGTGTTCTCAGAGCGCAGCGAGGAAGTCCGGGTGTGGAGAGGCGCCGCGGGCGACTGATAGCAACAGAGTTGCTGGGTTTGTCTTCAAGCAGCCGAGCAGGGTCTGAGGTCCACACAGAAAACCGAAGCCAGCCTACGTCACCCTTGCAGCTCAAGATGAACTTCCTAGGTGGGTGTGGAGAGCAGTCCTTGCCTCCGTTATCGGCATTGGCACCTAGTGTCCACCGAGGCACTGAAGCAAGCCAGGCTTCCCTGGGGACAGGAACACGCTGGCTAAACATCGGCACTGGCACTGTGGCAGCCGCCTAGGAGGTCACAGGTAGGGCACCAGGTACCGGGCACCTTTCTCTAATCTCTCTCTCTCTCTCTCTCTCTCTCTCTCTCTCTCTCTCTCTCTCTCTCTCTCTCTCTCTCTCCCTCCCTCCTTCCTTTCCTCTCTTCCCTCCCCTCCATCTCTTTCCTTTTCCACCTTCTTCTCTCTCCCCTTTCTCCTTTCTCTCCTCTTGCCCTGGGCTCCCCTCTCTGCATCGCTCCCCTGTGGCTGGTGCTGGCCAGTGAACCTCCTCCACCCTCACCGGTGGCCTCAGTGTTTAATGGTCCCTTTCCCAGAAACAGTGTTGTAACGGAAGAGTCCTGGGCCCCATTACGAAGGCAGGACTTCACACTGTGTGCACAGATCGATACAGATTCCCCACGTCCTTTTAGTGTGATCTTCAGGTGTATGCTGGCCCTCCCCAGAGAACCCATCTTTAGGACTTAGCTTAGGTCGTCACTCCTGGCGAGAGTCAAGTGCAGACCAAGGCCAGTGAAATGGCTCCGCCTAAAAGTACCTGCTGCCAAGCCTCATGATGTAAAGTTTTAGATCTGGGTGGGACCCCTATGGCAGAAGGAAAGAAACCATTCCCACGAGTTATCCTCTGACTTCCATACATGCTGTGGCATATACACATATCCAAACAGCTCCTCAAATAAAGAAGTGTGATAATTTTGCTATTATTATTAACAACTATTATTATTTTGGTTTTTTGAGACAAGGTCTCCCTTTGCAGTCCTGGCTGTCCTGGAACTGGCTATGTAGACCAGGCTGGCCTCGAACTCACAGAGATTTGCCTGCCTCTGCCTCCCGAGTGCTGGGATTGAGGCATGTGCTAGCAAGCGCTATGTAATAATTTTTCAAAAGCAGACCCAAAAGGCGGAACAATGTGCCGTTTGCCTGCTAGCCAAGACTTTGCTTACACTCAAATTATGTTCCACCATGTGCCAGCAGATCTCCCATACACCGCTAGCTAGAGCCTTCGAGCCAACTGCCACCCAAGGACCTGCCACAGACAAAGAGGCCACAGTCAGATGGCCCAGTCATTACCGTCTTCAAACATGGGGCCACTGCAATGTCTCTGGTGGGAACCAGCCTTTGGATGGCGATGCTGGAGAAAATCATGGCTTCCAGCTGTTGTCCAGGCCCTGTGAGGTCCAGACACCCAGCCTCCTCCAAGGCTGGGCTACCTACTGAAAAGCAGAACACAGCACACACTGCCTTCCAGGGACCCAGGGGGATCAGAGGTCTGCACAAGTCCTCACATCTCCAGCTCAGTCTGAGTACAGGAGATGGGCTGTGGGTAGAAACCAGGACAAGGTTCCACAAAGCCACTCATGTGCAGGAATCTGCCGTTCTACCCATGACACTGTGGACAGGAAGCAGGAAAAGGCAGCAGGTGGAGCAGGGGACGAATGGGTAAATTTAATCACAGATTACCAGGTAATGGACCCACATGTCTGGACTGTGCTTCACTTTCACACCTACCCGGGCAGTCTCCTGTTCGGCCCCATGATCTGCCTCATGACTGTGAACCTGCAAGACCCAGCACTTGGGTCAGGCAGGTCTGCTCCCACTCTCTACCCGCCACTCAGCCAGAGTCTCATACTCACACTGCTCACACCTCCTTGGTCAGAAAATCCTGGGGCTCTTGGCCCAATGGCTAGGTTCTCCCAGGGCCTCGCAGCCCTCAGGGGATTGTGGGAGACCGAAGCAGGACTGGACACTGGTGCAGTACCGGGAGGATTCTGGGGCATAGGCTGGGGCAGACTCTAACCTTGGAGGACACAGAGTGGTGTACATGGTCCTCAGGAGGAAGTTCATTTTAACTGAAGCTGCTAAAACGCCGGAGAAACCAAGGTTAAGGCAGAATGTGGCCATAGCTCATCTGCCTCCTGCATGTCACTGGGGTGGGGCAGCTGTGGGTCAAGGGCCTTCTGGACCATGGTCATCCTCTCCCAGCAGGAAGAGGCACCGATGGGTCTTCACTCTTGTTTTTGGTCCCACACCGCTGTTCCCACCCTCCCTCCCTCCCTCTCTCCCTCCCTCCCTCCCTCCCTCTCTCCTCTGAGCCTGCTGTGCCCTCTGCTCCAGATTTCCACCTCCCAAGTTGCCGGCTAAGCCGTCCCCAAAGCAGGTTCCACAGGAGAAATTGCGACTTAGAGGTCAGCCTGGGCTGAGGTCCCAGCCCCTCCTCCTCCGCCCCCTCATCTCCCGCCCCCTTCCCTCTCATCCTTCTCCCTGCTCTTCCCCCTTCTTCTCCTCTGGCCCCCAACCCCCACCCCCAGAATGTTCAAGAATCTGGCCCTGGGAGGCTGTTGCTCAGTTGAGATAAATACTTGGGCTGGTTGGATGTAAATGAGACCCATTTGAAGAAACTGAGGCTGTACCCTCAGTCAGGACGGAGTCAGGAATCCTGTGAAGCTCCGTGAAAGTCGGGGTGTGAAACTAGCACCCTGGGGTGTCTTGGGGCTGCCATCCAAGACAGCCGAGGCAGCAGACAAGGGCTTCCAGGGGCACCATGATCACAGGCACAGGGAGCACGCTGCTTACCAGGGGTTAATCTCCGCTTCATGTTCATTTGTAGGGCGCATGTCCCCGGAAACCCAGTGTCTGCAACAGAAGATCCCCGACCCATCTCTGGCAGT
Source organism: Peromyscus maniculatus bairdii (assembly GCF_049852395.1). Taxonomy (NCBI): domain Eukaryota; kingdom Metazoa; phylum Chordata; class Mammalia; order Rodentia; family Cricetidae; genus Peromyscus; species Peromyscus maniculatus. Next base: position 58,276,938 of record NC_134868.1, on the reverse strand, counting down.
TTTGGGGGGCTTTAATTTAATTAACTTTAAAAGGCCCAGAGCATATTGGTAAAAGGCACTCCCTCCTTGCAGCCACAGGACTATTAAGAACCTGCCCAATTATGGGGGAGGGGCGACCCCTCGCACCTGGTAATTAAAATTGCTAATCACCAGCAATTATCCAGCTGAGCCTGGGCAGGGGAGAGACCATTTGACCCTTTACCCACCGAGGGAACAATGTTTGCCGTCCATTGCCAGGCGCTCGGCAAAGCTGGCCCCAGCCCGGGCCTATTAAGTGCCTCTAATAGGAAATCAACAAAAGAGCCTGGACATCTGCAGGAGGACCCGGGCCCCAGGTCTGAGAGCACAGGTGCCGGCCATGGGGCTGCCAGAGCGCCGAGAGCTAGCGAGCCGGGAGATGCGTGTGTAATTAAAGGAGCTGTACTCTGCAAAGCCGGCAGCCCCGGCCCAGCCCGCCAGGGCCGCTGGTAATTAGGTCCCACCATTGGGGAGCGCCAAGCCGGGAGGTGTTCTTTGTCATCAAGCCTGGGATGGGGGCTTTTTTTTTTTTTTTTCATCTTTTTCTTTTTAATGAATCTTCTCCCTGCTCCAGCATAAATGAGAGATGTCTTTTTAACAAGAACTCTGCTGAGAGGGCCTTAAGTGTGCAGCCTTTTGTTTGCAGTGAGGTAGGGTGAGGTCTGCTCCGGTTCCTGGAAGAGGAGGGAGGTGGCAGGGAGGTTCAAAGAAGGGACAGCCATGACCTGTTCTTGGGACAAGTTGTATGACAGTCCAGATTCCCACGGGGCTGCTTTCTGGGAACTCCCAGATCTAGCCCCCACCCCCACCCCACAACCCCCCAACCCCCACCCCGTTAGCTCTGTCATGGCGGCTCACACCTATGATCCCAGCACACAGGGTAATAGAGGCTAAAGGGTCAGCCTCAGCTACCTAGGAAGTTGGAGGCCAACCTGTACTATGAGACCCAGTTTCAACAAATGTGTGCATGCATACATGCATGCATGCATGCATAAATGACTCCCTTGGCCCATTCCTCAGATTCATAGACGTTCCTGACTTTTAAGGATGGCATGGGCTAAATTTAGAAGCACATCCTGGGTTCTTAACCTTTTTTTGCATCTAAAAGCAAGGACAAGAAATTGAGTGAAGTAGGCCAAGGCTGATAGGTGGGTCAAGAGGCAGATGGGGTCAGGAAAACCCCACTCTGACCTAGTGGGACCACCATGCCTGGTCCTTGGTGCTTTTTGAAAAGTAAAACAGCTGAAGTTTTTGTTGTTGTTGTTTTTAAACATGGGTTCTAGGGCTGGAGATGTAGCTCAGTTGATAAGAAAGCTTGCTCCCCATGCACAAAGCCCTGGGTTCCATCTCCAGGGTTCCATCCCCAGCCCCATAAAATCGTGTGTGCACATATGAGACAAAAGAGTGGGAGGCGGCTCCTAGGAGTAAGTTATTGGCGGGAATGTGTTCAGCATACACTGTACACTGGTGTGAACATTTAGAAGTAAATTTGGTGCTGGAGAGATGGCTGAGCAGTTAAGAGGACTTGCTGTTCTTTCAGAGGGCCGAGGAGGAGAAGCAGCTTGGCAAAACAGTGCAAGTTCTGAGTTTCATTCCCAACCCCGGAGTCCTGGCAGGACAGGATCCAGGAGCATAGGCTGCGCCCTCAAGCTCACATGGCTTCCTTGCTGAAGGCTCTGCTGGCACCAGTTCCCAGTCTTAACTGTGTCTGGCTAGGGTGCGCTGCATTGGCCTCTGGACTGGCTCCACTAAATTAAGCAGTTGGTCGTAAGTCCAAGGGTTCGTTTTTGTAGGTGCTTTTACCCAGCTTAGGTCAGATTCAAATGGGGGAGAAAATACTAGACCCCTGCTAAGGCTTGCTAGTCTAGCTATCCCTCCAGATGATCGAGCTCCCCAAAGGACACCCACACTAGAAATTTGGAGTATAAAATTACCAAATAGCCAAGCTCGCCTGCAAGGTCAGGCAGCTGATGAGGTGTAGAATAGTCATGAAGGACCCACTCACTGTTTCGTTGACAAACACAAACCTAAGCCAAGGGGGCAAAGAGAAGGCCTAGGCCACATGTAAAATCATTCCCTCAAGTGGAGGGTCATGTGCCAGGAGTTCTTAAATTGTTCTCTGCCCTCAACCCAGCTTGCTTGCCTGTCAGGCTAATGTCTGGCTTTGCAAGGTCAAAAAGTGAGCTGCCTCACGTTGACTGCTCTGTGTCTGCGGCTTTCTCATTATTGAATGAGAATGGTCTTATTATGAAGTATAATAATATTTGTTCCTTAGGAAAAAAATGAAATCGGTAATTTGTATAAATCCCTCCCAGGTTTGGGATGTAGCTGCTGAGCAGTATAGCACTTGTCTAGCCTGGCCAAGACCCCAGCTTCCGCCCCCAGCACCACATGAAGAAAGAAAAGCACTTCAGCTGCACACCCGGGCATGACTGTGCCCAGGGTGGGGGAGGAGACCAGGTGTGAGTTACCAGCTAAACTAGCCAGATTTTCACAGATGAGCTTCAGACACAGAGACAGTAGAGGTGAGAGAAACTTAGAGAGAGAGAGAGATGGTAGCATCAGTCTTCCCCATAAAGAGCAATTGCAACAGGAATGTTAGTGATGAAATCGGAACTTTCAAGGCCATATACAAATTGAAGATCTATGACCCAAAGCCTGACAGATTAATTCCTATAGGCTTTCCTAACAAGGCCAGAGTGATGTTAATGGATGACTTTTTATATTGCAAGACGGGACACATCAATATTTGAAAAGCTTGCATAGCCCAGCATGTTGGCAAAGGTGCTACTCCACATCTAAGAGGGCAACAGTAACATGGTAAGAAAAGCTCTCAGATATAACGTTAAATTCTGTCTTAGGCAGGGTTTCTTCTATTGCTGTGAAGAGACACCATGACCACAGCCACTCTTTTAAAGAAAACATTTAATTGGGGCTGGTTTACAGTTCATAGGTTTAGTCCATTATCATCATGGTGGAAAGCATAGTGGCATGCAGGCAGACGTGGTGCTGGAGAAGGAGCTGAGAGTTCTACATCTTGATCTGCAGGCTGCAGGATATGAACTGAGACATACTGGCCAGGCTTGAGCATCTGAGGGTTTAAAGCCCGCCCCCCAGTAACACACTTCCTCCAACATGGCCACATCTACTCCAACAAGGCCACACCTCCTAATAGTGCCACTCCCTGTGAGCCTATGGGGCCATTTTTTATTCAAACCACCACAGAGTCTGCAGTAACTATCCTTCCAGAAGTTAGCACTATGACACTTCAGTGTGGCATCTATGAAATGCTTATATAAATGAAGCAAAAATCATGTCTCTGATCACATTCTTCAACCAGAAGTCTATGACTCTGTCTGGCTTATACAAAGCCATGCAACCCAGAAGCAAAGGAAATTTATAGGACTAACAGAGCTTAGAAACTTCACAGAGTCATGAGGCTCCTTACCGAGATTGTATACGACACAAGCAATTTCCGAGTTCCAGGGAGCTGACTGAAAGTCATGCAAGAGGGAGCAGGGATGCAACTGTCATGAGTCACCCTACTTCTTCTGCAAGTGATCCCAATGAACTCACTGGTTCTCTAAGTTGGACACAGGTAGGACCCACATTTGGTCTGTCATGGTTGCCCTGTCTGAGGTAAATGGACATTTACTTACATTTCACCAGGAAAAGTTACACAACAAAGGGACACAATGAAGACCACCCAGGAACTGTGCAATGGGCCTCAAGACCCACAACAGGATGGCTGCCCCAGGCTGCCTCCCTTCACAGTACAGCCATGAACCCTGGCCAGGACCCCATACCTCTGTGATCCAGTAACATCTTCACGGGTGCAAATCCTTTGCAGGATTGTTGTAATAATTATAAAGCCAGCACATAAGGGTGCTAACACAGTGTTTTGCTTTCCAGGATGTTCAATAAATGAAGGCTGTAGATAGTCTATCAGCTGGCCAGAGAGTTCTTAGCACAAGTGCATTTACCATATTCATTCTCTCTCTCTCTCTCTCTCTCTCTCTCTCTCTCTCTCTCTCTCTCTCTCTCTCTCCAGCCATCTATCTGGGCAGATGTGCGTTTGCTTTTGTTTTGCACATTTTATCGAGAACTTCTCCAGTTTACCATTCAGAGGAATGTGACCTTTGTGGCTCCATAAGTGTCCTTCAAAACATTCCTTTCTTGGGGTCTGAAGAGATGGCTCCACAGTTAAGGGCACTGACTGCTCTTACAGAGGACCCCGGTTCAGTTCCCAGCACCTACATGGTGGTTCACAACTGTGACTTCAGTTCCAGAGGATCTAATGCCCACTTCTGGCTTCAGTGGGTACTGCATGATGAGCACATACATACATGCATACATACATACATACATACATACATACATGCATACATACATACCACTCATACACATAAAACAAACATAAATAACTCTTAAAAATCATTCCTTTCTCTTCTTTTTTCAGATGCAGCTTCTAAGCCCCGACCTAGAATAAGGCATGCACACATCCTTGTGTCTGATGAGCAGATCCTGCCCTGGAGCTCCTCCAGTATCCATTCTTCCCTCTCTTTCCCCTCTGCTCTACCAAGCAGTTCAGGATGGCCAAAGACCCATCTCAAAATCACAGCAGGAAAGCATGAGGTGAGACACCTATGTGTGTCCTGGGTTCTGACGAGTGGCAATGCACACAGCTGTATCTTCAGGGATGGACTCCTGACTGCTCTTACCAGCTGCCCCCCAGAACAGAGTCCTCAGAGTAAAGATGCCTCAGTTGGGTCCTACACAAAGTTCGGGGTCCCCAAAGAGAGTACACAGGTTTGTCACTGTTGTGAGGAAGGGTCTCCAGATCGGCTCGGAGAGTGATGACTTTATCTGATGAGCATACAGTGAGCCAGCCATGACTGCCCCAGACCAGAGATATTGGCTCTTGTCAATGGCGGGGCTTCTGCCCTCCTCTTCCCATGACCCTATGAGAAAGAACCATGTAATGCCCCAACTTGTCCTCTACTTTCTGCAGTGATGACTAATTAGAAAAGCCCTCTCCACTCCCAACTTGGGCCCTTGACCAACACGCTTGTCTGTTCTTAGGGAGGCCCCTCAGGCCAATTGTGAACTAACAGTATAATTTCCAGCTTCCAGGCCGGCCTTTGCCCTCTATTGCTCTGAGATCTGCAAGTCCTGCTGTGAGTTGATCACCTAATCTTTGGGAATTCTTTTTAATCGTGGTAAAGCCCACGAACAGAACTTACCACTTGGCCTGGTTGTAGACATCTTGTTCAGGACTGCTGTCACCTAGGGCAACTCCAGATCTTCTCACCTTGCAGAAGTAACGCTGTCCCCACTGACCATTGTCCTACCTCCAAGTCTGGTAGCTACATAGGGCTTCAATTTTTTAAATATCAGTTACTAGGGCTTCAATTTTTTAAATATCAGTTATACATTGCTACCAATAAATAACTCTTAAAAACCATTCCTTTCTCTTCTTTTCCTTCTGATGCAGACTTCTAAGCCACGAGCTAGAAGGAGGCACACACACATCTTTGTGTCTAATGACCGAATCCTGCCCTGGAGCTTCCCCAACAACATACTTGTCTGTTCTTGGGGAGGCTCCTCAGGCTGATTGTGAACCAACAGTATAATTTCCAGATCACTGGCTGGCCACAGAAAGACAAAATTATAACTCAAGGAATCAGTGCTATAATGAAGAACAAGTCCCCGTATGCCCCACGTTAAGGGGCATACACACCCATGTGCACTACCGTGCCCAGCTTCAAAAGCCGTCCATGGAGGAATGTACTCTTCTGTGGCCAGTATTGCTGATCTCCTGTTCAGAAGGCAAGCGTACTTAGGACATCATGCTTTTCACTTGTTCTGTTGCTGGCCCCTAGGTAGTGTCAAATTCCACCAGGACTGCAGGAATCTTCTCTTTGGATTGATCCCTTGTTATTCAAAAACTTGAATGGGTTCTGTAAACACTGACATTGGGCTGTTCAGCAGCCCAAACCTCCCCCAGTGTGGAATCCCCAGTCACTTCAAAAAAGTACAAGAATTCAGAGTACAGGCCAGAGCCGGCCACTCACTCGAGCAGTCCTCAGGTTCGGTCACCTGCCTCTACACTGTTTCATCTTAGAATTGCAGCTTTAGAGACACACAGTGATTCTGTGTTCTCTCCATACACCGAGCACCAAACAGCCACATCGTCTTAGGCTTCTCCTGTTGAGTAGTTGGTGTTTTTCATCAAGAAAAGACGGTGAGCTGGAGAGACGGCGCGGTTTAAAGTGCTTGCCTTGTGGGAACGAGAAGCCGACCTCGGCACCCAGAACCCATGTGAAGATCCAGGTGTGATGTCACCTGCTTGTAATCCCAGTGCTGAGGAGATGGAGACAGGGGGATGGATGCTTGGAGTTTTCTGACCAGCTGACCTAGCCTACTCTCTGAATTCCAGACCAATGAGATACCCTGACTCAAAAAACAAGAAGAAAGGTTCCTCAAGACCAACACCTCCATATATGTGTGCATATCTACATGCATGTGGACACACACACACACACACACACACACACACACACACACACACACGCTCTTGCAATGGTCAAAGCAGGTATAAAGATCACTTTTTTGGGAGAACAAGATGGGCTAGGTATCCTGCTTCATTCTAGGCAGGTAGCTTGCTCCATTCTAGGCAGGCAGCCCAGCCCTCAACTTTGACTGTCCATCCCCAGCAGAGGCTTGGCAAGCAGCACCAAATCTTCAGGGTATGGCTGCACAGTCTAAAATCCACAATCTCACTGCCCCAGGCCCTTCCCACAGCCGGGTTCTATAAAGCATTTGGGATGTCCATGGCACAGCTCTACACCGACAGGGGAAGGTTGGTCAAGCCAGGCATTCAGATTGTGCCAGGAGCTGTCACATTGGGTGACACCTGGTCCCATCCACCAGATCCCAGAGAGGACCCCAGCAACAGCAGCCTTTCTTTCCCACGGCAACCGTGGTAAGAGGTTCAGAAGCCTTGAGTCCCTGGTGACAGTGTATTTCTGCTGGGTCCCATGGTGAGTTCCAAGGCCACAGAAACAGGCCCCTTCTGGGGAGGCTGGGGCATGGCGCCCTCCTCTGGCTGTGCAGCCCTGCCATCTGTCATCAAGGGCTGCAGAGAAGCCACCCTCCACCCTAAGCTGGGGAGCTGGAGGCAATTACCTGTGATTGATAGCACTAAATATGAAACCACATGTACCTCATCCAGGAAGCATGGAATCAGAGGCACATTGTTAGTGGGGGGAGATGAATGGAACTCAAGATAACCTTGGCAAATTAGACATATGTTAGCATGGAGCTTTGTCAGCAAGCAGGCTATAAATTACAGACATATTGTAAGTCCATAAACTCTTCTAATGAATTGAATGGCAGTGGTAATCCAGAGCGGAACAGACTGCTTAACCTTCCTCAGAAGTTAGCCCTGAGGCCTCTAGCAGGCAGCCAGCGAATGCATTGTGAAATAGTCATTAATACTTCCTCCAGGGCTTGTGCCACAAGACAAAATAGGCAACTTCTCGGTACTTTCTGCGTTTTTAAAAACAAAAGAGCCTTTGTGCCATTCCGTTATTTCATAGTTAATTTTCAAGGGTCCTCCCCAGGACACAATCATCATTATCTTTCTCTTTTCTCTGAATTGGCCCTGTTGACCCTGCCAGGGGCATGGAAGCTCTGAACTCCTCCAGGCTGTGTTTCTGGAAGGTTCCTGGACACAGTGGTTGTGGGTGGGGAGCAGGGGAGCAAGGCTACAGTGAAAGGCTCTGTACCCCAAACCAGGAAAGGAGCTGTAATCCCCCCCCCCACAGGCACAACCTGTGGTATCACACTGAAGTAATGAAGTGAATCCGTGCATAAAACACAAGGTGCAAGGCGGAACTGGAGGCTGCCGGGTCCTTTCTGACAAGTGAAGGAGACGGTGGCGGCCAAAGCAATTCCCCCAATCCACTGTACATCCTGCTTTACTCGTGTGGAAGACAATTCATTAGTGACAGCTCTGGGGTTGGTCAACGGCACACTCTAAATTCAAACAGGAACATTAACAGTAATATACCATTAGAGGTAATATGTCATATACTCATGAATCATCTGCTCCACTCTTCAAATGGAGGCAAAGCAAGCCAGGGTCAGTGAATATACGATTATCATATGGCACAGGAACAGTCATTGGTACCAGCGTTAGGAAACTGGAGCTTTGCGAACGAGATGTCCTTGTCTCTCTCTGTGTGTGTTTTCTATCCTAAGGAGTCTGCTAAAGCTGGGTCTTAAACAGAAGCATGAGGGATGCACTTGCTTGACGGTGGCTGCAGCCGTCTCCGCCTGCTGGAGACCTACAGCTCGTGATTCCTACCTGCTAGTTGGCAGCTGCAGATTTATTTAACAAGGCAGATCTGAAAGATAATTTCCTCTGGTTGCAGAAGGTGTTTAGAGAAATCACTGTTGAAATGAACTTCCACCAATGGGAGAATGAGTAACAACGGTCCAGTTACACAGTCCACTTACACCTGCAGATGACCTTCAGGGACTCGGAAGGAAAACACCCTAAAACCACCCACTTCGTTAACATATACAGGGTGAGCATTAGGGAATTTGAGTGATTTCCCTTTTAAAATCTCCTCTAAGAGCTGTGAATAAGGGACTGAGTGCTCGGACCTAAATAGGACCTCTTGTTACTCTCTTAGGCCTGTTGAACAGAGAGGAAGAGGAGGAGGAAAGTGTAAGAGCCGGAGGATGGGGAAGAGCACCGTGCAATGCCGAGACTTCTTGACATGGAATAGCTTTCACGCTCAGGAACATGAAACAGTGCAAGATCAATCTAGTCCCGCGTCTTACTGAAGAGCCGTTAGCAGTTAATAGCTGCCGGAAGAGGGAGAATCGCTCTGTTCGCATGTGTGGTGGGGTGGCCATATTCCAGTGGGCGGCCCCACACCCACGTACCCATGGGCAGTGCTGCTTGGACAAACCCGATAAATCAAACCAAAGTGGATTGCGCCCCCGCGAATTCTCAGAAACAAAAGGGAATCAAGAAGTCCTGGCTGGGGACTGGACACAGGGCTCGATGGGTAGTGTTTGCCCTGCAAGCATGAAGACCGGAGTTTGAACCTTTCAAATCCATGTCAAAGTCCAGGGCACGTAGGTCACCCCAGTGCTGGGAGGGGCCGGAATAGGCAGATCTCTGGAGCTCAGTGGGCCAACCAGCTCCAGGTTCTGAAACAGACCCTGAGGAAGACACTCATTGTTAACTTCTGCCCTGGTGTGCACACATGTGTGCACATACATAAACACACACATACAGCCTCTCTGCACACACACAAAGGTCATGACCAAAATGTGTAACCCCCTTGTTAGCAGGCCGCTGCCCTCAGACTTTCATTATCTTGTGAACCAGTCTGGTAAGATTCCAGAGGACCAGGTAGCTGCCCTTTGCTCTCTGGTGGCACCCTCTGCCAGCCAGGAGCTCCACACAGGTCATGCTCAAGACAGAGATGAATAGGACATCGCTGCTGCCCTCCGGAAGCTCGGCGGGATAGATGGTGTTGGTATTTTGTGTGTGACCTGGGAACTGGCAGAGCAGAGGCCATGACTAGCTCTCATCAAAATGGGTCTTGGTTGATAATGTGATTCATAGGCCACAGCCCAGAGTTGAGTCCAGGGGACCACGGGGCTCGCGCTTTCCTCTGAACTAGCACACCAGCATCCCGGGCAAGGGATCCATCAGGTGTCTCCAGCACAACACACTGCGGATGCTTCTCAGTGATCGATAAGAGAAGTGCTTAGTGAACGTGACTTCTCTGACCTGCTGGACCTGCAGGACCATAGAATCCAGACACTCCCCTCCTTGGCAGGCAACCTGTCTGTCTCACATCACTGAGTTCATGACCACATGCGCGATTGCTCACTCCTTAGGAGCTAAGAAGATGTGCTGGAGGTGGGATTGGACCCTCCTAAGGGCAGTCCTGGGCAGTCTTGGTCCTGACCACCCTGCTGTGGTCACAGGAACATTTCCTCTGCCACCCTCCACCTGCTGGCCCCTGGGCCATATCCAAGCCAAAGCAGCCAGGACAGGGAGACCCTGGCACTCCAGAGCAGTCTTGTCTCCCTGTCTGTTGGGTGTTCCCTACACATGACACCATCTACTCCGTGTGTCCCACAGCGTGTCCTACTCCTAAGAGAAAGCCCTCATGTCCAGGCCAAGCTGGCCTTGATTATGTCAGCAGCCATTATGGCAGCACCTCACAGCCAACCCCTCGGCATACTGGAGCTCGGACCCATAAAACAGCCATATCACCAGCACCAAAGACCCGCCTGCCTTGTGCTTGGATAGACGCACCAGGGCAGAGAGAGGGGCAGCAACAGGATTCAAAAGCTCTTTCACCCCCTTTTACCCAGGCGCACAGATGATCAGGAGCCTCGGATTTCAGGGCTCAAAATAACAACAAACTTCCGCTTCTCGCGACCCTGGGACTCAGCTCAGTGGTTCCACTGGGTCGTGGTCGAGGAGGCTTCGTTGGCTGTCAGGGATGAGCTGGGAGGCCAGAAGAGTGCTCACTATCAATCAGTCCCCACCACCCCCATCTGTCTGTCTGTCTGTCTGAAGGACAGAAGCATCTACTCCTTGCTGTGGCTCAGTGCATGCTTGCATGTGGCTTGCATGTTTGCATGTTTGCATGTTTGCATGTTTGCATGCTTAGTCTCTGAGGCCCTGTGAGCTGCGGGCTGATGCTCAGGTAGATAGACTAGGAACCTCCCCAAGAGCCCGGTGGCACTGGCCTTTGCCTCCCATGAGGCCTGAGGGGACAGGGGTGACAGCCGTAACTGAGCACGCTGAGTACTTTTCTGCCCTCAGATTCTCCCACTCGACCCCAGCAGGGTGTCCTCTGTGACTCTGTGATGAGCCTGCAAGGCAGGGGAGATTTGGAAGAGTTTCGGGTGTTGAGCCCAAGCTTAAGGAAGTCTCCACCACCTCTTGATGGGGACCCCATGTGTGCAAAGACCACTCACTGGCTGTTGGCTTCTCAAAGAACAGCAGGGCGCAGGGGCACGTGGGCAGCTCAAGTGAAGCGTCAACCTAATTAGTCTTTATCAATAAAAATATCGGGAGTCAGATAGGGGGTGAGAACCTGAAAGGTCAGAGAACAGGGAGCAGCCACCAGCCGCTTCCTACCTCTTCCGTTCCTCCATCCAAAAGGCCGAGACCTGCTCTCAGCCCCGCCTTACCACTTCCTGTCTCCTCTCTCTACAGTCCTCCAAACCTCTATGGTCAGAAGTGACTAGTGCCGGGGTGGTGGCACACGCCTTTAATCCCAGCACTCGGGAGGCAGAGGCAGGCGGATCTCTGTGAGTTTGAGGCCAGCCTGGTCTACAGAGCGAGATCCAGGACAGGCAGCAAAGCTACACAGAGAAACCCTGTCTCGAAAAAACAAACAACAAAATCAAAAAAAAGTGACTAGCTCAGCCCTCTGACTGCAAGCAAGCGTTGTCAGAACACAATCAAGTGTCACACAACACTCAAGTGCTCGGAAAGTGGACCTTCCTCAGACCCACGCAGCATCTGTCACGTCCACAGGGCACATGGGAATGTTTGGGTTCAAAGTGATGGAGTAGCCCACACATCAGAGGAGACCGAGAGGCACTCTGGAAATGTGGAGTCCTGCTGTGAGGTTGATGGTGACCTGCACAGTCCAGGAGTAGGGAGACCCTCACACCCAGGGTCACACCAGGGATACCAGCAATATGTTTCAGGTAGTGTCCACAGTCTCTAGTCCTTCCTCAGAATGACTCTCGAGGCAACATGCTGCTCACATCTGCCAAAAGCAAGTCTGCCTTGTCTGTTACCATGAGAGTTTTGATGAACAGTTTAAGCACCTCCTAAATTTCTAACCATGCAAAGACTAACCATGTAAATCAAGACAAGTGGGTTCTTTCTTTCCTCAAAATCTTACAGAAATAGTTGTCGTTTAGGAACACCACAGCCCAGCCAAGATAGGCCATCCACGCCAGGATATCTGACATATGGACATCCCTGCCACTGTATCTCTGTGGAGACACTGCGTGTCTGTATATGTGACCTCCTGAGGGATCCTTCCATCCCTCTATGTGTGCAGAAACCAGGACTGTGAGTCACTCCTTCAACATATATAACACCAGTACCAGTGACGGGCAGCAAGCATGGCCTGTGCCTAGTTAAATTATCATCTCCTGTGTGCCTGTGGCTATACCCCATATACTGTATACTGAAATACGCATTATTTTGAAATTGATTTTTGTCATTACAGTTTGTTCGGGTTAATTTCTCATGTTAATTTTTTTGTTTGTTTGTTTTTCGAGACAGGGTTTCTCTGTGTAGCTTTGCGCCTTTCCTGGATCTCGCTCTGTAGACCAGGCTGGCCTGGAACTCACAGAGATCCACCTGCCTCTGCCTCCCGAGTGCTGGGATTAAAGGCGTGTGCCACCACTCCCTGGCAATTTCCCATGTTAATTTTAAGGCATTTTCAGGTGTGTTGACTGTTTAACCAGCCGTGACCTTCACTCCAGGTAAAGGGAAATTATGACATTTGGGAAGGATGGCAGTGCCTTCCATTTGAGACATGACTGGTGTATTAGTTATTTTTCTGATGCTGTGGTGCAACACCACAAGGTAACCTATAGGATGAAGGGTTTATCTAGACTCATGGTTCCTGAGGAATAAAAGTCCTTCACCATCGAGGTAGGGAGATGTGACAGCAGGTAGGTGGGGTCGGCTGGAGCAGCTGAGAGCTCACATCTTGAGCCAAAAATAGGAAACACATACACACACACACACACAGAGAGAGAGAGAGAGAGAGAGAGAGAGAGAGAGAGAGAGAGAGAGAGAGAGAGAAGTGTGTCTTTTGAAACCTCAAAGCCTGCCCCCAGTGACACACTTCCTCCAGCAAGGCCACACCTCCTAAAACCTCACCAAACAGAACTGTGAACTGGGGACCAAGTATTCAAATGCCCAAGACTTCCCCTTCAAATGATCACATCCGGAGACTGCCGCTTTCCACATCTCTCCAGGAAGCCCAGGCTTCTGGTGGCAGATGTACAAGCAGCCCCTTAGCTGAAGCAGTGGGGCACCCCCAGCTCCCTCCCACACCAGCTTCACAGAGCTGTCGAGTGCCTGTGCTCTGGTGCCGTCAACACAGCAAACACTCAGGAGTTTGACATTTAGCACAAGCACCATGAAGACAGGGCACCCTTGGAGATGTGGAAGGAGAACTGACGTAGGGCCTTTATCCATGGAGCCACAGAGCATCCCTGAGATGCCCCTGGCCCCACAGCCTGAGGACCACTGGCTCTGTGCGAGGGTACCAAGCCTGACGCATCATCGAAATACTTGTTTTCCCAAAGGATTAAGAAAGTTATTTCAGAAATTCATATTAGGCAGGAGGCCTCTAAAGTGCGCTGCTGTCTCCTGGCGTACCTGTCACACGTCACACAGGAGCAGGAGGACCCTGCCTGGCCACCAGAGCTCAGTGTGCAAAGGCATAGATTCAGTTTTCAGAGGACTAAGACCTTCAGACACTTTGAGGCGATTCCTATCTGTGGGCAAGAAGACAGAGAGAACGAAAGGAGTGGGCGTCCCCAGAGTACAATTAGGCCTCGGTGAGCTCCAGCGGCCGTGAATGTGCACCCTGAGGCCTTCCCAGATGGAGCACCAGGACCCTCTAAAGCGCTCTGCATTCCTCTGCATGTAAAACCCCAGCCGTATAAACCATCTCTGCAGGTATCCAGGGTGGAATCATGGGAAAAAGGGCTCCAGGTCCTGGGGGGGGGGGGGCGGGTAGCCACTTGCAGAAGTCACCAACTCCTAGCCAAAACACCACCTAGAGGTCTGCCACCTGTGCCCAGGAGGTGGGAAGAATGGCCATGGAGACAGCAGAGCTCCATCTGCAGCTCTCAGGGCAAATGGGGAACAGCTCTGGCTCACTGCACAGCCAGAACAGTATCCTTCAAGGGATGGTGACCAGGGGCCACTTTCTGTGGCCCTCTCCCAGGTCCCTGACACCAAGGTCTCCCCAGGACTACAGGAAGAAGACATTCAGCTCCTCCGTGGGGTTTGGCCCAGGGTAAAAACCTACTCGGAGATCAACATCAACCCCCACCTCTAACCATGCGGACGCTGCCTGGGTCACCTGGCAGAACCATGAGGTAGCAAGTTTCCCTCCATCCCCTTAACCTTTCTCACCCCATCTCCTCTGAGGGTCTTGTTTCTGAACACCTCCACCATCTGGAGGCACTCACGGCCTCATCAGACAAGAGGTGCCCTGGAAAGAGGTGATGAAGGTGTAGACCAGTGGTTCTCAACCTGTGGATTGGGATCCCTTCAGGGTCAAACAACCTTTCACTGGGGTCACTTAAGACCTTCAGAAAATACAGATATTTACATTACAGTTCATAACAGTAGCAAAGTGACAGTTATGAAGCAGCAATGAAATAATTTTATGGTTGGAGGGTCACCACAGCATGAGGAACTGTATGAAAGGGTCACAGCATTAGGAAGGTTGACAACCGCTGACCTAGAGGTACTGGATACCAGGAACGGCACGTCACCATCCTGAGAAATTTGTATGGCAGAGAAAAACGTCTGAAAAGAGCACAGATCAAACTGGGATGGCACCGAATCCTTTTCAAAGCAAAATAAGATTTGAAAACTTTGAAATTAAAAAAAAAAACATCCTTTCAGCCAGTTTGGGTTTCAGCGAATTTATATTCTTATGTCATTTCTCTCCCTAGGGACAGGAGTGTGCAGCACAGAACCACACTGGCCATCTGCAGAGGATGCACACCTTCCCCCTGGAAACAGGCAAGCAGCACATGCACTTTGGGCAGATGCCCTGCGCGGGTCAGACCTGCGTTCCACCTGGTTCTAACAGGAAGAACGGTGACACCTTGCAGGCCCAAAGTATTATTTTTTAATTGCATGCAATCAGTCTAAATACAAGTAAGCGAGGACCCGCAAAGCCACCTGGGCCTTTCCACTGTTAGATGAGGACAGTGCACAAGACCCCAGCATTAGGTTTTCTGTAGCCTTAGCAAGCCAGGTCCTGCCCAGGTAGGCTCAGGAGCTAAGAAGAGGGCGGGCACCCCAGGCTCTATGCGAGCGCTGACACTTGGCCTTGGCCTGTCTCCCGCTAAGCTTTGGCCAAACCGGTGAGATCTTGAAACGAAATTAGCCTGGTGCTCCTCACCCCAGTGGGAGCCATGCAGTTCTACAACTTAACGGCCTGTCTTAACAGCCCCCTCTCTACAAAGCTCCGAGACATAGAATTAAATCTCCTAGTGTAAATCGATGGAAGGGAAATCAGAACCAAAGGCTGGGTTGTTTTTGTAAATCACCCTGGGCAAGACAAGCTTGCGTGGAGCCTGTTGCCGACCTGGAGACTTTCAGCTCCATGTGCTAATGGATGAAGCAGACTGAGATCAGAGGTTATGGGTGAGGTCTATCACAAAGGAATTATAGTGTGGCCTGCTCCCCCTCCCAGAGTGACCAGATATCAGAACGAAGATACAGCCTCATCGAGTGTCCAGTTTCAAACGAAGATGCTAGAGACGTGACTGTCCCCAGGGCCCCTTGCCTCATACCTTTGTGTCTGTGATGTTTAAACACACAGAGACAGCGAGACAGTCGAAAGGAAACTTGGAGGCTGAGAGTTGGATGCAAGAACGTTAGGAGCCTGTCTCCATCTGTGCATCAGGCTCCAGCAAACCTGTGGGGGCCCTCAGCATCTTGTGTTACTCTCTCCTTCCCCATTCCTTCAGACCTGCTCATCCTACACACACACACACACACACACACACACACACACATACACACCACCACCACCACCACCACCACCACCACCACCACCACCACCACTACCGAAAGCCATTTCCTAGGTTAATTCATTCTTTAGCATCAAGGCTGACCCGTTATTAATTGCTATCCTTCTCCAAAAAGCATACAATTTCCTGTTGTGTGTCTGTGTGCCTGTGTGTACAGATGTTCAATGTGAGCGGGCACAAGTGTGCAGATGTTTGTGTGTACAGAGGCCCAAAGCTGATGTCAGCTGTTCTCCACTTTATTGAGTAAGGCGTCCCCCTGAACACAGACTTCACTGATCCCAGCTAGTCCAGCTAGCCGCTGGCATCAGGGAATCCCCAACCACTGCTCATTGAGTGCCCCACCTGGCTGGGTTTTACTCGGGTTCTGGGGTTCCAAACTGCAGTCCTCACACTGTCAAGACATCCACTGAGCCATCTCCCCGGAAAGTATGTGACTTTGAAGTGGCCTCCGCACAAACCACTATGGCAAGCAAAGAGAAAAGACTCATGGTGAAACCTCAGCCACCTGACCAATGAGAAAGGCCCCCTGGATGCAGATGTCGTACTGTGTCGACATCTATGGTTGGTTCTGTGAACTGCAGAATCCCTGCGGAGTGTGCACTCAGGTCAGCAGGAGTCAGGGCAGACAGTTGCTTGGTCCCTTGCTGGGACCTCGCGGTCAGCCCTCTAGTCCCCAGGCTGCAGACTCCGCACCTAGGCGTTCTCTGGAGGCTGCAAGAACAGATGGGTGGTGCTGGGCATGGGTTCTGGAAGATGAACCACGGTGTCACCCTCTGGGGTTAGCCTCCCTTCACTGTGAGACCCATCAGCAGACAGAACACACTTTTCCAAAGCGTCTCTAGGGAACATGTGAGTTACTGGAAACCATCTTTGACCTTTAGGGGAAAAGAACAGATCCTGCCTCTTTCCTGTGACCCTGGAGTTACATGAAATCACCTGATGAGCAGAAAAGAGCTGGGAGGGAATCTGAAAGGAATTGAGATGCCAGGCAAGAAAGAAAGGGTATGAAATATGCATGTGTGTGTACATGTCTGCCTGTGGCATGTGTGTGTATGTGTGTGTGTGTATATATATGCAAGTGTGTGTGCACATGTGCATATGTATTATGAATGCATTTTCACATGTGTGCCCACGCATGTGTGAATGCACGTGTGTATATGTACATGTACATGTGTATATGTATTGTGAACATCAGTGCCTGTGTGTCCCTGGGTATGTATGAATGCACATGTGTGCTTGTATCTCTGTGTATGTGACCAGTGACCAGCACTCCATGTTTTGAACACTGATCTTCCTCAGGGCTTGGGACCTCCGTGCCCTGAGAACTTCAACAACCTTGGCATCCCTTTCCCGACAACTTCAGGCAGAAAGACACCTCCTGGGTAAGATGGGGGGTCTCTCTAAGTGGGACATAAAACTTTCGCCCTCAGGCAAAGGTCCCCTCTGCTGGTGAGACTCGGCCTGTGTGCCCGCGCGTGCGCACGCAGCTCAGCCTCCTCTGAGCCCCACACATCCCCAGCACCTTTGTTCTGGTTTTAAAGAGAACCTTGACTAATTCACTTTAGCGGAAAGCTAATCCTGCACTGCAAGGCTAAGTATAAAACAAGTGATGTCCTCAAGGGGTGACAAAAACGAGCGGGGAGGGATCATTAAGTGCTCCTTAGGCGCGTGTTGTCACGTTAACTACGGGGTGTAACACCAATTTTCCCTTCTTTGTCAATTGCCAACGCGATCCCCCTTCACAGTCTGGCAAGGAGAGGCCCTCGGCAGCTGCGCACCCTGCTCTGCCCTGTGGGGGCCCCTGAGCTTGGCTTCCGTGGCCACGAGCCCCAGTCAGGGGAGCCAGTCTGGACCAGTCACGGCCAGATCTGCCCGTCCAGGAAACAGTCACACTTGGGAGAAAGAAAAGCTGCTGTAAGGTGTGGATTTAGATTTAAAATGTTCTTCGGGGGTGCAGAGGTGGCCTGGCAGCTAACTAACTGCTCACTGTGGGCACAGAGGACCCAGCTCCTCCTTCAGCATCTACGTCGGGCAGCGCACAACCTCATAACCACCTATAACTCCAGTTCTGAGAGATCTGACCCCCTCTTCGGGCCTCCTTGGGGTCCCCGATGTACATGAACTCATCCAGGCTCACACACATACACATAAATAAATTTTATAATGTCCCACAGTGAGTGTGTCTGGGTATATGTGAGTTCTTGTGTGTCCAAGGGCACATAGGTGCTTGTGGAGACCAGATGTCAACATCTGGTGTAGGGCTTTAGGCAACTTTCGCTTTCCTCGTCATTGTGGTTGTTGTGGTTGTTTGAAGACAGAGTCTATAACCAGGACCTAGGGTTCCCCAGTTACAGTGGACTGGCTGACCAGCAAGTCCCAGGGCTCTGCTTGTCCCTAATCTCAGCAGCCTTGAGATCCCAAGCACATACCACCACGCCCAGCTTTTTTAATGTGGGTTCTGGTGGACCTTCGCTTACACGGCAAGCGCCTCATCAGCTGGGCTATCCCCTCGGCCCTCCAGGCTTAAACCTTAGCCACTGTCAGTCCCGATAACGGAGGCCGGACACTGGACGCTGAGGAGCCGGTGTGCAGACGTCCTGAGCCCCTGGGCTGCAGGACTGAGGGAGCCCTGCTGAAACTCTCTCTCCTGGAGCTCTGTGAGCGAGCACTTTACCATCAGCCCCCTGGACTCTGTCCTGCTAGTTAATGACATGCTTAGAAAGGAAAACTGGGGACTGGGGAGATGGCTCAGTCAGCTGAGTGGCCTGCGGCAAAAGCAAGAGGACCTGAGTTCAGGTCCCGGCGGCGGTAAAAGGCTCACGGTACTCCTCTAATAACCTCAGCTCAGCAGAGGCCGGGTGAAAGGTTGCTGGCGTTCTCTGGTCTGTCTGGCCACAGCGGTGAGGCTCAGGGGCAGCGAGAGGCCCTGTCTCATAAAAAGAAAGTAGAGAATAACTGAGAACAGCTGGTGTCAGTCTCTGGCCTCCATACACACGTGCTCACACATGCATGTACACACGCACAAGCATGCACACGCCCCCCACCCCACATATATGAATACATACAAGAAAACTGAATTCAAGCTCTGCAGTAGAAGCCTTCTCTACAGTGATATTTTACAAATAACCAGTTGTCTGAATAAACATTTGTGTGTATGTGTGCATGTAGATACACGTGTGTGCAGGTGCATGTGTACTGGAAACCAGAGCACAACCTCAGGCGTTGCTGTCCTTCCTCAGGCCCCGCCCACTGTTGTTTGTTTGTTTGTTTGTTTGTTGTTTTGAGGCAGTGCCTCTCACTGGAGAGGCCAGGATGGCTGACCAGTGACCCCAGTGATCCACCTGCCTCCTTCCCAGTGCTGGGATCACAAACCTGAGCCAGTGCAGGCTTTTGTGTGCTGTTTTTAAGATGGATTTGGGGGAAGGCAAAACAAGCACCTTACCAAATGAGCCAGTTCCCAACCCCTGAGTGATTGATTGTCTCTGAAGGTTTCTACCTGCTCCCATCTCCCTCCCTCCTCCCTCCCCTCTCCCTCCTCCCTCCCTCCCTCCTCTCTCCCTCCCTCCTCCCTCCCTCTCTCCTTCCCTCCCTCCTTCCCTCCCCCCTCTTCTCTTCTCCCTCCCTCTGTCCCTCCCTCCCCCTCCTCTCTTCTCCCTCCCTCCCTCTCTCCCTCCCTCCCAGTTTTCCGGCCATCACTAAATTCCCTCAGTGGTGTCTTTCCTTCCAACAGAACCTCTCTTGCACACCTGCTCCATTGTGCATTCCTCCCGCGGAGCCATGTTCTGTGTTTTGGTCAAGGACACGCTGTGGACAGGAGACTATGTGGCCTCAGGCTCCAGAGCTTGTATAAGCACACTCTAACGGCCACACAGCCACGCCATTATCTATCTCATATCACCCCGGAGGTATATCCAGGCAGTGACCACATTTGATTTTACCAAAATCCTTTCTTAGAATACTATTGGATTCCTTATTTGAATTCAAAAGGCTGGCAAAGACACTGGAGAAGAGCCTGGGCCTGACCACCGTGAGCATGCTTGCCAGGTTGCTGGGCCCTGTGTCTGGAGCAGCTTCCACACTAGTGGCCCTGGCTGTCTGCCACAGCACACGTAGGGTGGTGTTGAACTGGGGAGAGACTGACCACTAGTCTAATGTCCAAATATCGGAGAGGCGCTCTGAGCCTGCCAGGAAGCATGCTCCATGAGAGGGAGAGGGAAAGGGGTGAATGAATGAGTGAGTGAATGAATGAATGCAGAAAGGTGTCAACAGCTTTCCTTATTCAGCAACCTTTCGCCATTGCTCCCCCAGAAAAGGCAAGCCCCCTTGGTGTGTCTGCCACCGACCCCTCAGTACAAGAATCCTTGGAACAGAGACCGATCGTGGTCAACTGAAATCACACGCTACTGCAGAGGCCACAGAGACTCAGCAGCAGGGCTGGTCTGCAAGGAGTCTCCTGTGACCCCTACCAGAGGGAACAGGCTGTGGGTTGCATCATCCCCACAGTGACCCTGTGAGATGGAGCTGGTCCTTCCTGCCTGCGGCAGCATCTTGGTGGCAGCCCCATGGCTCTGGGATTCTTCTGCAAGGCTCCAGGACTCTCCCTCTGACACCGCACGTCATCCAGGGAGCTCTATTTAAAGCTTTCGCAAGACAAAAGTGAGGAAGACAATTATATAGATTGCAGGGACCAGAGGAAGGAGCTCCGGAGAAAGAGAACCTCCGAGCCAGTAACAATGTAACACAAACAGCTCAGCAAATAACAGAGCAATTGCCAGCTAATAGGACGGAACACCTGAATCCATTCACATGCCTGATTAGACACCAACAACGCACACCCATAGAGGAAGATTATAAGTTGTAATATGTCTTCCCAGAAGCAGCGTCTTAACCACTGTTTGTATACTTCTCCAATTACATTCCTTTAATTCTTTCATTTAGAAAACAGTTTACATTATAATAGCCCGCATCACTTCTGTTTTTAAAACAATTGGTTGTATGTATATTGCCAAATTATGGGTCTGTGGGATATTTTCATAAGTGAAAACAACACAAAAGGGCTTTGAGAAGGATCTTCGGCTGCGAGTCTGCGGCCTGAGGGCCTGAGGCCTAAGGAGCATCCCTCGCCTCCCACGCTCAGCTGCCCAGCATTCACAAAGGGGCTCAGTGGAGCCAGAGAGACCCTGCTGGGCTCTGGGCCTGGCTTGCCCATAATCCTCTTCTGGCCAGATCATGAGACTATACCAGAGCCAACCCTGAGAAACAGGTCATCCATGTCACCCCAGCTGAGAGACGACAGTGGCCAGAGTGTGGGGGAATAGCTGAGTCCAGCCCAGACTCGGGCTGTCCTAACTGAGCCCCTCGGAGGCAGCGCCCATGGAGTTAGAGTAATGCTCCCCGTTCTCAATACTGATCTCTCTGAGTCCTTTGCCCGTGTTAGGGGAAACCATGGCTCACCCTGAGACACTGTGGTGGTTGGATAAAGAGGACACTGAGGCTCAGAACAAGTGGTATGTCCAGACCACCAATTGGTACATGGCTGAGCCAGGACATAAACCATGCCATCTGGTCACTCGGGGGCCCTGACCACAGTGAACATGGCCTGTCCAGAGTGCCGCTCGCTCGACTTGAGACGTCTCCCCCCCCCCCCCCCCCCCCCCCCCGAGCACCCTTCAGCAGGAAGGGGCTTCTACAGGAGAGAAACTAGGGCAGATGTCTGCTTTGCTCCTCTCCCGTGGGTGCTGTGCAAAAAATGAGCCTAAGCCAGCTTCAGAGCCCGGGAAGAAGCAGGAGGCAGGCTGGGATCCCCAGGAGCATTCTGCAAGGATGCTGTCTCCACGCCCACAGATCACGACCTGTAGCAGGAACTGGGATATTTTCTAAGCTGTCATCTTGTATTTCTATTACTTGGATTCTCCATGGTAAGTATGTGTGATATTATTTACTAAAACCACAAACTGCTCCAAGATGCTGTGAGTGACGAACATCAGAAATGAATGACTGTTCATTCCTTCTTTCAGCTTTTCTGAATTCATAGATTTCCAAAAGTTGAAACAATAAGAAAATCCTGCTTATTAAAAAAAAAAAGAGAGAGAGAGAGAGCCATGAGGCTGGAGAGATGGCTCAGTGGTTAAGAGCACTGGCTGTTTGCCCAGAGTTTCCAGGTTCAGAGCCCAGCACCCATATGATAGCTAACAACAGTCTATAACTCCAGCTCCAAGGGATTTGATTGACACCCTCTTCTGAGGTGCACATACATATATGTATGCAAAACATCCACACACATTTTTTTTCTAAAAAAGAGCAATAAAATGGGTATGGCAACTCAGGCTTGTAATTCCATCCTTTGGGAGGCAGAGGCAGGAGGATCAGGAGCTCAGTCATTCTTGACTACATACTGAGTTCAAGGTCAGCATGGCATACATGAGGTCCTGCCTCTAAATTTTTGTTTTTTTATTTATTTTTACTTTATGTCCATTGGTGCATTGGTGTGAGGGTGTCGGGTCCCCTGGAACTGGAGTTGCAGACAGTTGTGAGCTACCTACCATGTGGCGGCTGGAAATTGAACCCAGGTCCTCTGGAAGAGCAGCCAGTGCTCTTAACCACTGAGCCATCTCTCCAACCCTACTAGTTGTTTTTTTTTTTAATTAAAGTTATTTAAAAGAAAACAGTATTTGCCTCTTTCTCCTGGAACCATCTCAGAAGATGCAGGGGACCAAATGCCTGGGACTCAGGGCAGCCCGTCCACCAAGGGTGCAGCAGGGGTGGGTACCCGCCTGTCCCAAGCCAGATACGCAAGTGAGTTCCAGTCTGCTTTCAATGGCTGCCAACAGATCAATATTCTGAAATCTCTTTATTTTAATACTTCTTAAAAAAAAATCCATGCAAAGGGAAGCTTGTATACAATTCTTGCTAAAGGGTAGCCAAGATCAGAGGAAAACTTGGGGGACTAGTCCTTAAACTGGAACCCCAGGAAGCAACTGATACCCTGATACCCTGACTGGCCCCTCCCAGTAAATCCAGAGCCTCTGCAAACAGACAGCAAGAGCTCTGCGTCCTGAGCAGCTCGGCCACCCTCTCTGTGCAGCCCTCTTGAGTCTGGCAAAGACCATGAGTTTCTGGCCAGTGGGTTAGCAAGTGTGACACAGGTAGGGTTTGTCTCTAGTGGGCATGCTGTCTCCGCAGTAGTGACCAAGCTCAGTGAACCACCACAGGACAGGACGCAGGCCATGGCAGGTTAGAGGCATGAAGCCACATTGGACCACTGGACAGTTCACCTGCAGAGCTAACTCAGAGTTACAGACAACAGCACGCATCAGCTGCTTTCGGAGACTAGGTTTTGGGATGACCATACAGATTGCCTTCTGGAGTGAATCTTCTCTGCTAGCCCTGGTCCAAAGTCCTGCGGGGCCAGCACAGAGGGATCCACTCCCACAACAGGATCTGACATCTGACTTCCTAGACAGTTGTACAGGTAGCAAGTCGCAACAGCTACACCACTGACCAAACATGTCCTTTGGCCATGTCTCTTTGCCTTCAGTCACTCAACTGAGTCATAGCCTGGAGAGCTGTAGCCACATGCCTGGATCCTATTCAGCCCCTTTATTAGCTCACAGGGCTCAAATCATGACACCTGTGTGGTCCACAGTGCTCTGTGTCTTTACGAATACCATAAAAGCGAGATTTCTCACTCTCTACGGTTGATTGATTATGTCTACCAAGAAAATCTCACACACCACACCATCAACTCCCTACATCAACAATAAAGAGCCTAGGGTTGCTGATAGCCAGCTGTCCCAGGGTCCCCACTGAATCTGGAAGGCACTGCTGGCCTCATATGACCAAGCCAGTTCCTGCCCCTCGATCCCAGCAGCTGTTCTGGGGCCATGGTAGGCTCCTGGGTAGCCACAACTGAGAGATAAGCCTTAGGAAAACACACCCGCAGGGAGGGCCCACAAGGAGTGCTTAGGAGTGTGAACAGGTCAAAGGACCCCGGTTCACATCCTAACCATGCTGTCACAAGTCCACAACATAGCACACCCACTGTCGCGAGGGGGAAAGAACCCAGGTCACTTCCGGGTGGTGATGTCACAGGTCCCGGACATTCCAGGTATCCGGGAGACCAAGGCTGGGGAAGCTGAAGACCTTCCAGGGACGGGCCTCCTCCTGTGCCTGGAGGGACCATGGCAGCGACTAGGGGGGTAGAGACCTTCTTATCTGTCTTCCTGCTGTGCTGCTGGCGAGGAGCGGAGCTACAGCCAGTCAACAAAACTTCAGGTAGGGTCACGTGGAGGTGGGGAGACAGAAACCTCGGGCCTGGATCCTGGGGGAGAGCTCTTCTCCTGTGTACCCTCTTCCTTCCCTGGAGCTTGGGGAATGGAGAGAAATGAAAGGTTTCCCATCTTTAAATGCCTTCCAAACAGGAATGCCACAGAGCAGCTAAATACATTATACACATGTGCTTGAAATGTTCTAGCTTGTCCCAAGATAGAGGAGTAACGTCGCAAACCTCCATGTGTCCATCCTCAGTTTTAATAACTGCACATTTCCCAACTTGTTTTTATATACATATGTGTGAACACATCACACACATACACAGACACACATACATACACATGTACACATACATTGATACATATATACATCAAATGTGCACCCATACACGTGCACATGCACACGCACACGCGCGCACACACACCCTTCTTTGGGGGAACAATTAGCACTGTCCCGATATCTTATGATTCTCTGTGAAGTGGGTAAAGCATATTTTTATATGACCGCCACGTCCCTGTCACACTGACCAAGTTAACAAATTCCTTTATTGCACCTAATACCGGTGAGAGACACAGTATTCCCGGTGCTTGTTAATGACGGCCATGTAGCCAGATGTGGTTGTCTAGACCTTTAACCCCAGCACTGGCAGGCAGCAGCAGAGGCAGGGAGATCTCTGTGAGTTTGAGGCCAGCCAGGACTACGTTAGTCAGGGTGGATACCACAGTGGAGATTCATAGAGGGAGGGAGTTCATGTCCCAGAAAAGTCCAAGATCCTAGTCCTAGTCCAGGACTAGGTAGAATGATGGATGGAAGTTTCTAGGAAGTCGAGAAATTCTTGGCCTGCTAACCTAAGGGTACTCTGCTGTGGGCAGACAAGGGTGGCCAGTGGGGGAGGGGCCACACGGTCAGGATCTGCAGGCGATCTGACATTGGCAAGAACTTCCACGGGCATGACTCTGTGGCACACCTCGGAAGGCTAAATCAGAGCTTAGGTCAGGCAGGCTGAGTGAGAAAGACCTGGGCAGAAGCAGACCATGGAGTCAGTCCCTCCTCATCCTCTGCCCTTTGAACAGTGTGGTTAGCTTTGCGATTCCCCTCTGGGATTTGATGTTGCACAGCCAGGAATGTAGCTAGGAGAATGTCTATGAGACAGAAGAGAGACAAGCCAAACAATATCCATAAATTAAAAGAAAATTAAAATGAGCCATAACTGGGGCATGGCAGCCCATGCCTGGAACCCCAGCATTTGGAAGGCAGAGGCAGGAGCTGCAGAGCCTAGAACAGTGGGAAGGATTCCCAGATGCCAGGCCAGAAGCCGCTTTGGCCAACAGTGAGGGTGGAAGGGGCCCCAGCATAGTGCGAACACCAGCATTATCCTTGGCTGTGGCTGAGGAGGGCAGGGAGGTGACTCCTGTGTCCTGAGTTTCTCCACACGGTCCTCAGCGATCAGCAGATGTCAGCTGTCAGTGCCCCAGGTCAGGAGAGAAAGAAAACACAGACGATCAGGAGAAGGCAGCTCTGCCCATAGTGGACACTGGAGAAACCCAAGTTCAGGACACACTCCAGATTCATGGACAACGACAAAAAAAAAAAGAAAGCAAAATAAAAGTTTACCAAGAGACCAGGAACGGCAGCAGAGGAGCTGGGGCAGGGGCGTGGGGGGGGGGGCGTGGGAACCACAGGTGTACCCTGCTGTTTTCCATTAAATCCTTATTGACAATCAAAGATCACAAAGTGATGGGACCCCTGACTATCATAAAATAAATCCCACCTCCCTGGCTTCAGCCTGCGTGTTTGCAAAAGTGCAGTGTGGTGGTATTCGATCTTGAGGCTGTGATTGGGTGTGCTTTCTTTCTTGGGACTTTTTATAGGGAATCTCAGATTCGGCTTCTCCAAGCCTCTGGGAGGCTAGGTGCTACCAGCAAGGGGATCGTTAGAAAGCCTGGGGTGAGGATGGACTCCTGTCTCCTGTAAGTTTCCTAGGCTACTAAGAAGTGACCTTCCCACCCTACTAAGAAGTGACCTTCCCACCCATCCTTAAGATTAGGAGCCCAGGGAGCCAGGTGTCAGGTGGACTGGTCTAGGCCACAGTTCCTCACATCTGATTCTAAGTATCTGGAGTGGGAAGGCCAAGCCGACGCCTTGGCCATGTGGCCAGCATCTCCGATAGTGTTCTGTTACAATGGGGAAAAACCATGGAGTGCGTGTGTCTGTGTGCGTGCACATTAAACATTCATGCATGTAAAGTGCAGGTGTATATGGAGGTCAGATGTTACCATCAGACGTCTTCCTTAATTACTATTTTTTTTTTAAGAAAGGTTATCTCTTCCTAAACCAGGAGCTCATTGATTTGACTAGACCAGCTGGTCAATGAGCCCCAGGGAACCTATTTTCTCTACATCCCCAGAAGTGGGATTACAAGCATGTGCCACCACATCACACCTGATTTTTATGTGGGTCCTAGGGATCCGAACTCAGGTCCCCATGTTTCCACAGCAAGCACTTTGCCAACTGAACTGTCTACCTGGCCCAACAAGAATAGCATCACTGGGCTGGCGAGATGGCTCAGGAGTTAAGAGCACTGGCTGCTCTTCCAAGGACCCTGGTTCAATCCCCAGCACCCACATGACAGTTTACAACTGTCTGTAACTCCAGTCCCAGGGGATCCGAGGCCCTCTTATATCCTCTACTGCATCTGGCATGCAACTGTTTCCTAGACACACCTGCTTGCAAAAACACCCACACAGAGTGGGTAGCTGTCCTGGCTATGACCTTGAACATCACCCCTGGAGAGGGAGCAGGCAACTGTTCTACCTGCCTATGACCTTGAAGTACATGCCCCGGGGCGTGGCTCTTGGAACCCCTAAGAACTGAGATGCACGTACTGGGAGTTCTCTCTCTCCCTCGCGGTTTCTGGATGCTGAGATGGACCAGGCAGAACAACAGCGTTAACCATAGCTCAGCTGTCCAGGACCCTATGATAAATCTCCCATGCTGTAGTGAGTTTTTATCCTCTAACAAATTCCTTGCCATTTTAGCAGACTCCATGGATTTCTTGTTTTACCTACTTTTATCATAAAATAAAAAAGAAAGAATAATATCTTATTGAACTTATGCAAATACTTACATGGCTATAAAATAAATGTTGATAGAGACTTTAGGGAGATCAGGTGGAGAAAATATTTTTTTTGTAAAGGTGTGTTTATGAGGGGCCGGAGAGATGGCTCAGCAGCTGAGTCCTTGCTGCTCCTTCAGAGGAGTAGATTTTGCTTCCCAGCACCCATGTTGGGTGGCTCACAACCACCTAAAACTCTAGCTCCAGAGGATCCAATATCCTCTGCTGATCTCCATAGACACACACACACACACACACACACACACACACACACACACACACCACACCACACCACACACAATCACACACACAAATAAGTAAATAAATCTTAAAAAAATAAATATACTTTAAAAAGTACAACTTCAGGCTGGGCAGTGGTGGTGTACATCCTTAATCCCAGCACTCTGGAGGCAGAGGTAGGTGAATCTCTGTGGGTTCAAGGCCAGCCTGGTCTATATAGTGAGCCCCAGAACAGACAGGGCTATGAAGAGACCCTACCTCCAAAAAAAAAAAAAAAAAAAAATCAGAACAAGCAAGGATAATTTCAAAGCTGCTCTGAGTTACTGTCTTTGAATATGCAGAATAAACACAAAAGAACCAACAAGGCTTCAGACCAAGGCTCTGAAACCGTAGCCACTCGGCCCTGCTCCACCAGGCCACAGTCTCTATGCTTCAGGGACCCATCCGGAAGACCAGCAGGCAGTCTTGGGGTCATTGGCAGTCTAATCCTGGTCTCTTGGTCAGCGTGTCCTGAGACTCCTTGCAGGCGAGCTTGGACTGTAGCTGAGTACACCTGCTTTCAGAAAAGCGTCCGAGGAAGACAGGAATTGTCTGCAAAGGACCCAGGCTCCAGGACCTGCCACGTGCCCTCCCTTCTGAGGTCAGCAGGGAGAGGTGGTCATTCTCACATCACACAGTGTTTTATATCAGTAAGTGCAACGCTAACAGATCACACTGTCCAGGGACCTAGTAAAGACAAGGCACATCTCTGGAAATCTCAGACAGCTTCTGGCACCTGACATATCTTCACAAAGGTGTGATACAAAGGATTCAACGCTGCTTACTCCACAAAGCTCGCTGTACCATTTCACATCACAAGGAAGCTAATTAGCTTAAGATCTGTCTTTCACGGGATGACAGAACAAATCCCCGGAGGCTTTCCAGGGGCCTCTGGGAAATTTCAAAGTTAGCTTGAGGTCAGAAAGACTGCATTTAGAATTTAATTCAGAGGTGTCAAAAAATGTCAGGTGCTTTGAAGAGTTGACCGAGATCATGGGCTACTATGAAGCAGTACTTAGCTTCCCAGTTCACCAAAATGGCAACGATTTCCCAGGGAAATAGAGGAGCTAAGTAGTGGTTAAATAACCAACCTTCACTCTCTCAATATTAAGAGGGTTCCACTTTCTTAAGTAATAAAAAGTTTGAAAAGACAACACGAAGCACAGGAAATTATTTTGGTAAGAACGGAGCCTTTGTCTACAAGGGAGGTTACTCAACAGGTAAAGAAAACACTTGTAATCTCTTATGAAGAGGAGGCCAATAGTCCAAGGACTCCTCCGTCCTTTCAGCGGAGAGAGAAGCAGAAGCCGTTCCACATGGCCGCACGCCTGATACCGGAGCTCATTTCAAAACCTGACAATGGCCATCCATTTACCCAGCCCGACCTCGGGAGATTAGATTTCTCTTTTCTCTCATAGACCCTTCACACCTTACCCAACCCATTTAGGCTTTTTGTTCCTTCCCCCCTCCTCTCTTCTTTATTAAATAACTTTTAAACTATTTGTGACAAAATGACTTTCTTCTTTCTTTAACAAAGATTCATCCTTTATGTCTCGTGGCCTCCCTTTATCACACACAGCCCACTTTCACTGAAACCTGCTTGCAAAGTCAGGCTCCCCTTCCTATGAGTCACAGGAGTTTTAATTACACACCTAAGTAGTAATTTTAACAGAGAAAACTTGGAAACTATGAATTATCCATCACAATAATTGGTGGCAGGTTTCCTGAATTTCCATCTTACAAAGCTTGGAGCCTTGATTGTATCATTTTAGCAGTGGGTGTGGTCGTGTGTCTTTGTATAGGAGTGCATGCATGCATGCATGTGTGCACAGTCAGGTGGAGGTCAGAGGGTGACTTCAAATGCTGTTCCTCAGCTACCTCCTACCTTGTTGGAGACAGAATCTCTCACTCGCCTGGAACTTCGTCAGATAAACCACTCCGGCTCTCAGGCTCAGAGGAGTTGGCCTGCCTCTGCCCTCCCTCAACCCATGGCTGGGGTTGTAGGTGCACGGCTCCATGCCTGGCCTTTTCCGTGGCTTCTAAGGGGACCTGACTTCAAGTCCTCACACTTGGAAGGGCAGCACTTCATCAACGAACCCATCTCCCCAGCCCTGTCAGCCATAATTTTTAATGTGGCAGAAGCAACATGCTTATGAACAGACCCGAATACTCCGTTTCTCTGCGTGTAAGAAATGAGAAGGCAAGAGCGTGGGTGTAAACTTGTTCTGAGAGAATGTCTCAATGGTTCAGATTACTTAGAACTTCTCTAAGAGCCCACTAATTGTGGCGGCTCGAGAATGGTTAGAACTGGCCTCCAAGTAGCTGTTTTCTTTCTCTGGACACCCAGAGCCCAGCCTGGGAAGGTTCAGGTGTTCACAGAGTACCACAAGCCACAGAACTCAGTGAGTGTTGAGAAGGATGCTTCAGAATGGAATAGAGCACACACTCAGGAAGCGCAGACTTCTCAGGGCCGATTCCAGTTTGTGTCTTAACCAAGGACTGGACAGATGGCTCAGCAATTAAGAGCACTGGCTGTTCTTCCAGAGGACCCGGGTTCAATTCCCAGCACTCATAACTGTCTGTAACTCCAGCTCCAGGGAATCTGACACGCAGACATACATGCAGGAAAAACAACTCATGTAAAATTTAAAAGTAATTTTTTTTTAAAAAAATGTTTTAACCATAGCTATCTATATGACCATGGTGACCTTTGCAGTTACACTGTCCAAAGGCTGTCATCTGTAGATGTAACCAACCGTCTTATTAAATAAGAAACACAGAAACAATGTAAAAGAGAGAGCCGAGAAGTCAGAGCTCAGAGCTAAAATCTCACCCTTCCTCCTGCTGTCCCAGCTTCGCGAAAAGAGACCTACTTCCTGTCGGTTCGTTTTTTTTATAGTATGTTGTTCTGCCTTCTCATTGGTTGTAAACCCAAACACATGACTGCCTCGTCACTGTCTGAATGTACAGCCCCCTAGGTCTTAAAGGCATATGTCTCCAATGCTGGCTTATATCCCTGAACACACAGATCTTATGGGATTAAAGGCGTGTGCCACCACCTCTTGCTATGGCTCTAATAGCTCTGACCCTGAACACACAGATATCTATGGGATTAAAGGCGTGTGCCACCACCGCCACACTCTTGCTATGGCTCTAATATCTCTGACTCCCAGACAACTTTATTTATTAACATACAATCAAAATAATAATTCAGTACAATTAGATTACCACTACAGTCATCTGTCTTTGTTTTTCTCTATGGAAATTTTACATTAATACATGAGATCACAAGGTATGCTGGGGTACACTATATAGACCTACAGGCTGACAAGATAACTGGTCGTAACATGGATCAAAAAGGCTAAGGAATTTCTACCAATGGCTCATTAGGACATCTAGGTTTTGACTATAAACGTGGATGGTCTTGTTTGTGAGACTTACTCAGAAGAGCAGGTCGTTGAGAAAGGAGAACAGTGAGGCTGAACTCAAAAGATCACAGATATTTTAGCTTTAATCTGTCTCCACACAACTGAGTTCTCTCTTGGATGAAGGAGTATTATCCTTTGCAGGTAACTGGGTCAGCCATTTTTGTGGTTCTTAAACAAAATCCAGGGGTAAGAGGCTCTTTCCTTTTCTCATGTCCCCCTAATGTTCTCCGTCTTTCTAGCCTGCCCCCAGATACCCAGTCCACATTGAAGTACACCCACTGTTTCAGAATGCCCTTTAGGTCAGTTGAAGCCACGCCCCAAGCAGGGACCCATGTGACTTCTGTTCTGACACACTTCTGAGCACACTCAAGCCACATTCTTCCTCCCAATCGGCTTTCCTCACAGATAATCAAGGACCAAGGCTCACAAAATGAGCCCAACTAGGGTCCCCAGCTCCATCTCCCAGGGTGAGCAAGTCATCCCTGACCCCCAAGAGGGTTCATGGGACTCTCCTCAGAGTGCAGCATGTTGTGCTGGCCTGAGTGCTAACAGCCAAGCCAGCACTGGTCTGGACAGGAGAGTCTAGCCTGGTTCACTATTTATACAAGGGCAGGTGGTCTCCATGGTCCAACAACGCTGTGAAGTGTGTCTGTATTTCTACTTTTCTCTTTCTTAAGCTCTGAGGTGCTTACTAGAAAAATGTCATGAGGTCCTGGGGCCAGGAGGGTCTAAATTTGGCACAGCACACACGTCCTTATTGATGTCTCTGCCGTCACTGCCTGTCCATGCCTGTGTATAGATGCCAACCCCAGCTCTTGGTTGTCCCAGCAAATGCTCAGCAGGTGTCTGATGAGGAGCTTGCTGCTGCTACTGCTACTGCTGCTGCTGCTGCTGCTGCTGTGGCTGGTCACTTTCACCTCTTGAGTCCTGGTCAAAGCATTGATAACATCCAACATCTTCTCTAGCTCAAGACCAAGTTCAAGTCTGGGTGACTCCTGCTGCTGCTGCTGCTGCTGCTGCTGCTGCTGCTGCTGCTGCTGCTGCTGCTGCTGCTGCTGTTTTACCAGCTTGAGACCTGGATAAAGTCTGGGTGAATCTCAAGGTCCTCCCAGTTTGAGACCTGGTCATAACCCTATGTGACAGTCAAGGTCTCCTTCAGTTGAGGCGCCGATGAAGGCGCAGTTTTCACATTGCTTTAAGAGTAACACAGGTAAACTTCTCCCATCCTGGGGTATTCCCACTGGGTCGGCAGGAGAGGAGCTGTGCATGCTATGGTGTGTGGGTCCCTCACAAGGTGATGGCCACTAAGAGGAAGGACAGCAGTTGATCTGGCCCTCATCAGGACTCTCTTGTATTCACTCAATTAACCTGAGTGAACTCAGAACTCAACAGTGAACTTCATGAAGCCAGAATGGTGCTGACGTGGGCAGTGAGAAGACATCAGTGTCCTGACCTTGTGGGTGTGTGCTGTCTGGAAGCTGTGACTCTCTGGAGGAGGGGACAACAGGAAAACCACGGCAGAGCAGCTACATCTGACAATGCACGCTAACAGGCACGGACACCAGGAGCACACACACCACGCATGTGCACACGGCTGACTTGCACAATGCTTCCATTGTGATTACGGGACAGACACGAGATGAAAAGAATATTTTTAACAAAGTGCTGGCGCTGCGCAGCTGTACCCATTCGTAACGACCCATTAATGTCTCCTGCAAAGAGAACTGTACTGTTTGTTTGGTTTACCGAGGTCAGCACACTGGGAAGCAATTGTCATCACCGTCACAGACCTCCTTCCATACTTCCCTTTGTTCCGAGCCGTGCAGATGAGCACATTGGGATGCAGATTGCCCATCATTAAAGCCTTGGAGAACAGCTTTGTCATTGGTTTAGCGGCAACTTTACTTCTCCCAGACAGAGCTCTGTGTCTCAGAAAGCGAAGACAAGGTGGCCCTGCTTGCCATCTTCCGGGGTCCCAGGACCCGAGAGCTGGAGGAAGAGGCCAACCCTGAGCTCAAGCTAAGGGGTGCACCAGATCAAGAGACACCACAGCCCCGAGATAAACAAAGGTCACGTCAGAAGGAGGACGTGTGTGCTGGATGCTGCAGAGGAGAAACTGGTCCTCAGAATTGCCGTAGTGTCTAGAGACAGCTAGACCCTATCTGCCCAGCACCGCTCCTCCTGTCCACCAGGAAGCAGACATCACAGATGAGACAGCCCTGGACTCTGGGGACAACTGCCATCCAGAACTCCACAGCTCACTAACCAGAGACTCCCCTTCTTAACGGCAGACAGACCACCCTGGGGGGCTCTGCTCCCGTGGGAAGAATGAGGTGACCAGCCTCTGGCCTCCCCGTCCCCCTAAGAACCTCAGGTAGCATAAGTGAGTGTGCAGGGTCACCCGGGGCTCAGAGAAGCACACTTAGGAGGTGTTTCTCATCACAGGACAAAGTGAGTATTTGGCCGGCGACATGGAAAGCCTCAGTCAGAAGCTGGGCAAATGCTTCTTCCCCATGTGCCAAGCTGGGCTCTGGGCTGCTCAGATGGGATCCCAGGCCGGAGTTTCCCAGTCTGGTGGCCACCCAGATGGCATCACCAGCCATGCAGGAGGCAAAGCGCGGCTTCCTACAAAACAGTGCATTTGATCCTCTTCCTTCTTTGCTCCTGTGATAGAGCTGAATTGTCCCTGAGTGTGGACGCTGTCTTACCATCCACGCAGGTGACTCCAGTGACCAGGAGGGCAGGCTCTACTCAGGGCACCTGGGGAGATCATGGGTTCTACCCACACAGCCGTCCTATGGGCCAATGTCTTTCCCATCTTCCATATGAGAAACTCAAGTCTCAGAGGGCTTCCCTCAGACCCATGGGAAAGAGCAGCACTCCACACAGGATCCTTCCTCTAGACCAGGCTGGGGCCATCCCTCACAACTACCCATTCACAGAAAGGTGCATGAATGAATACTGTAAAACTATAGATTTTCATCCTCTCCTCCCTCTCCCCCCACCCAGGGCCAGTTACTGACGACTCACTCAATTCAACAAATGAAGAGATGCCTGAAGTGTTTGGTAAGGATTCCCCATTCAGAACCTGGTATGTGGCAAGAGAATGGGACCTTTCCCAAATACCTACCACCAGTGGCAGATGTGGGGGGAACTGACCTGCTCTGAGGCCAGAGCCAAGGTCTCCTGTCCTGCAGCGTTAGTGAAAATATCAGAACCAATTTTACCCTACAGCGTGAGTACCATTGATCTGACCAAAGCCGTCCCACAGAGATGGAGCATGGGTGCAGGTCAAGTGCTGGTATCCATACTCCAAAGAACATGGCAAGGACACTAACTTTAACTGCCCTCTGTGGACTGGGATCCTGACGCTGGCATAAGCAGGCCACCCGTGGGCTCCAGGTAGTTCCCGGGCGCTGTCCCTGGTTCTGAAAAGCATCCTGCTGCAGAGACAGGCGGCTTCCAGGTGCTGTGGTTTAGATCCCACCGCGGTCTCACACCATACAGGGTGCCTTATCAAAGCCATGAGATAAACTTGTCCCCAGTTCCACAGCAGGACCACTGAAGGTCAGAGGTGTAAAGAAAACCACGTTACATTATATCTGACTGAGAAAAGATGCAGCTTGCGTCTGAGGTTTTTTGACCTTATGTCCAGAACACTTATATTAGAGGCTAATTGTGAAGAGCAGAGTAAAATACAGCCACACTGGGGTAAGACAAGATGCTCACCCGTATTAGGGGACAGGGATGGCACACAGAACGGCCACAGGACAGGAAGGAAAATCCTATGTCTGGAACCGGATTTTCTGCATTTTGTTGTGGAGGGTGTATTAATCAGTTTTCTATCACTGACAAAATATCTGAGGTAACAATAAACTTATGAAGAGAAAAAGGGCAACCATGGCTCAGTTTCTGGAGCTTCCAGGCAATGATTTGTTAGCCTTGCTGCTTGGAGTCCTGCAATGGAAGCGCACACGTCATGGATGTAACGTGTAGCACACACGTCATGGATGTAATGTGTAAAGCACACCCACGGGAAAGAGGGCACAGCCCAGTGACCACAAGGCCTCCTACTACATCTCACCCGGAGGCGTCATCACGTCACAATAGCGGCAACCAAGCTTTTAACACACGGGTGCCATGATGGCTGTTCTTGACTGTCACTTAAGTAGATGAAGAGGCGCCTAGGAGATGAGAATAGCACACTTGTAGATGTGCCTGTGAGGGAATTCCAGAAACAAATGGATCGCAGAGGCTGCTCTGGTTAATGAATGATTTAATCTACAGATGGGTTCTGGACGTGAGGACTATTAGGAAGTGGCAGAATTCTGGACTATGGGACCTGTTGGAGGAAGTAGGTTATGGTTGTGTGTCCTTGGGCACTGGATCTTGCTATGGCCCCTTCTTGACGCTGCTCTGACCTGATCCCTGTTGACATGGCACAGTAGTGCCTGTCAAACACTCCTAACCACTCTAACATTTTGCCTCACCAAAGGCCAGAGTCAATGGTGTCAACACCCAAAATCAATATCTTGCCCTCTGACGTCATTTATGTCGGGTAACTTGTCCCAGGAACAAACTCTTATGCAGAAAGTTGACAGCAATGATATGGGGTCATTGCGATGACTAACCTTAATAATGTGATTCCTTAGCCTCGGGAATCGATTTGGGGGGTGGAATTGGAAAAAGTTGAAGATGTGAACTAGAGAAAGCTTGGGATACTATAAACTGGGCTTAAAGGGTGATTCTGTTGGGAGCTCAGAACGCCAGATGCAGTAGGAATTTAGACAGTGGAGGCCAGGTGTGCTGGGTGGTTTTATGTCAACTTGACACAAACCAAAGTCATCTGGGAGGAGGGAACCTCAATGAAGAAAATGCCTCTGTAAGATCAGGCTGTACACAATCCTGTAGGGCATTCTCTTAATTAGTGATTGATAGAGAAGGGCCAGCACATGATGGGTGGTGCCATCCCTGGGCTGGTGGTCCTGGGTTCTATAAGAAATCAGGCTGAGCAAGCCATGAGGAGCAAGCCAGTGAACAGCATACCTCCATGGCCTCTGCATCAGCTCCTGCCTCCAGGTTCCTGCCCTGTTGGAGTTCCTGTCCTGACTTCCTTCAGTGATGGATGATGATGTAGAAGTGGAGGTGAAATAAACCCTTTCCTCCCGAACTACTTTTGGTCATGGCGTTTCATCACAGCAAAGTTATAAACCCAAACTAAGACAGCAGACTTAGGAAGTTTCATATGGAGATGAAGACCCTATTGGGAACTGTGCTAAGTCTTTCACATTCTCACCAAGAACTTGCCTATCTTTTGGGCATGTCTTGCAGTTTTATGGGAAACTAGGTTAAAAGGTAATGAACTAATTAACCCAGCAGAGGAAATTGTAAGTCAGTCCTACATTTAGGCTATGGCATGGCTACTACTGGATGCTTTTAGACAGGTTTTTCAATTAGAACCAGGAGAAAGGACAGAGCAGAAAGACTTGAAAAGTTTGCAGGCTGATCAGAAACCTGTGTAAAGTTGGGGCTAAGGAAGACATGGTTTCTGAAAAGAGTATGGCTATAAAAAGAAGCCAAGGACCCTGATGCATCAAAGACCTTGTAGGAGTTGGCCAGATCCATCATAGGCTCAAGTTTTGAAAGGGCAAACTTAATTGAAACTTTTTTCTTTTGAGAAAATAATGCCCCTGGGGCACACTGCTCACCCGGGAAGTTGTTTCCCAACATTCTTTTCACAGTGCTCAGTCACCTAGCTTTAAGACACCAACACAGTCAAGGTCCAAGTAAACCAGTATTTGCTCACATTGACTTCATCTACATGATGCTGTCTTTGTAGACATACAGAATGCAAGAGTTACAGTTTCATGGAAGCTTCCAACCAAATTTCAAACAATAGCCTGAGAATATATATATCAGGGTCAAATTTCCTGTAAGAGGGTAAACTTGAGATTACAAACTTTAAGCTGCAGTAGAGACCCATGAACGTGAAATATTTGTCAATGAAATCCACAGGCAATGTATACAGAGAGGCCAAGAAAGGAGTCATGCGGACTGCAAACAGTCAAGCCACAGGGACAGGAGCACCCAAGCTCTTTTGAGCTCATGTAACACCGCTTGCCCCAATGCCAGACATGGATCCATCAGTGTTTCCCCTGCTGGATTTTGGTCTTGCTTTGGTGTACTTTTTCTTTGCTGTTCTACTATGCTCCTGTTTTCCCTTTGGGAATGGGAATGTGTACTCTGTGACATTGCATTTGGAAGCAACTTATACATCTTTATGGAGACTTACAGATGAGAATTGCCTTCGGTCTCCACAGAGTCTTTATGCTTGGACTTTAGAAATGTTGACTCTGTAAAGATTATGAGGACCTATGAAGACAGATGGATGTATTTTGCATCAGGAGACCAATGTAAGGAGGTGTACTCGGTTGTAAAGTTGACAAGGGGTCTATGTGTTAGTAATCTTCACTATCAGATTGACTGTACTGAGGCTGTCGGAAGTGCTCCTTCCTTGGGTAGACAATGTCTAACCAAGGAGATGTGTTCGGGTGTAAAGTTGACAAGGGGTCTATGTGTTAGTAATCTTCCCTATCAGATTGACTGGATTGAGGCTGTCAGAAGTGCTCCTTCCTTAGGTATACAACGTATAACTGTTTCTCATAAGGTTCCAACACAAACCGAAGCTTCATGCTACCAAAGTTCACCCTGAAGAGCAAATGAGCTGAGTGGGTTTGCTTATGGAACACTAGCAGGAACCTCTGGTGATCCCAAAGCACACAGGAAAGTCTTGGTCCAGCATGGATTGTGTCTTTTCCTATTCAGATGGAGCTCCCGCCAATGTGCCTTCCCTTGGCTATATACTCTAGCCCCTCCACAGGACCCCAGATGCCATGTGCAGCTAAGGCAGAATTGCATGCATGGGGTGGGAAGGGTGGCTGGTACTGAGGCAGGAGAGCAGTAACTCTTCCCACACCCTCTGTCACTGAGGGAGTGTCAATTACCAACAAGCCCAAGCAATGGCTCCGTGCAAGCAGGAATCAAGAAGGTGGTAGCTTCATCAGATGTTTTGCTTCGAGGGCTGCATCCTACAGGGACTCCTAGAAGACTATTGCAGTACACATCTGTGTGTTATGTATGAGGGGGCACTTCCAGAGATGGCTAGATCCCGAAGGCTGTGACAGTGTGACTGGTCTAACTGGCCAGTAGATTCCAAATTGGAATCCATTGTTGGGATGTGAGGGAACTGTGCTGTGGAAAATGAGATATGAGTTAGAGGAAGTTCCCAAGTTCCTTCCTGGTGGTCTTCATTTGGCTTCCTGGCTGCCAGGATGAGAGTGGTTTTGTGCATGTCCCGATGTACTGAAACCTCTGAAACTGGGAGCAGAATTACCCCCTTCCTCTCTGGAGTTGCACCTCGGGTAGTGGATCACAGAGATGACCTAGCTAACTAACACATGAACATGGGGCCATTCAACTACCCGGGGCAAGGCTTAGGAGATAGCCAGATGGTGCCCACTTCTCTGAAATTATTTAGGGAGGCAGAGACCAGCCCATCCAAGATGAGGTTCTCTAGAAAGCCCACCAATGCCTTGGGTTCCTGTTTTCTACCTACAGTATTCACAGACTGCCTGAAGTGCGAACTGTGCATGAGGCATGCATCCTGCCTTACCGGCTCTAACATGTTCTTATATACTTTCTCAAGATGAAATTATTGCCCAAGAGATTTTGGAGCCAAACACATCAGCATCGAATGAAACACCAACAACAAAACGAACAACCCGAACAACAAAACCAACCAAGGAAAAAAGCAAGTATACATACCCCTTCCACCCCATAATCTTTGCTCATATTCCTAGAGGCCCAAGGTGTTGCCTGTGTAACTCTGAGCATTTACTTGAACCAACTATGGATACATGAGAGACACTGTGGCCTGAGACCAAGGGAGGAGTCACCTCCAAGGCAGGGTGCCTTGTTTCACTCTGAGGTGATCCCTGAGTCATATTCATGTGCATTCTGGGGTTCAGCATGTAAATGGGGTTCAGCCACTTCAGGAACACAGGCTTACAGATCAGCCAGGTCATTACAGTTTAACACACACTATCTCATTGCACTCTGTTGCATTTGTTTATCTCTGTGAAGCTGTGTTACTGTGCCTGTCTAAAACACCTGATGGTCTAATGAAGAGCTGAACTGTCAACAGCAAGGCAGGAGAAAGGATAGGCAGGGCTGGCAGGCAGAGAGGATATATAGAAGGAGAAATCTGGGAGAAGGGATCTAGGAGCAAGAGAGGAAGGAGGAGGACTCCAGGGGCCAGTCACCCAGCTACACAGCCAGCAACAGAGTAAGAGTAAGATTTACAGAAGTAAGAGAATGGAAAAAATTCCAGAGGCAAAGATAGATGGGGCTAATTTAAAGTTAAGGAAAGCTGACAAGAAACAAGCCAAGCTAAGACCGGGCATTTATAAGTAAGAATAAGCCTCCATGTGTGATTTATTTGGGATCTGGGTGGCAGGCCCCCCAAAAGAGGAAAAAACAACCAACAACAACACTCACCTACAGCTCCCAAGGGAGCACAGTCCTTCTCCTATGCCATGTGGCTGAGGTAAAGCCAAGGTCAGTATATGACACGCCCCAAACCAAGAAGAACAGCAGACAGAGACAAAGTACATGCTTTGCAAAGTACAGCTCCACACTGCACGATTGTACAAATGGATGGACAGAGACAAAGTACATGCTTTGCAAAGT
The DNA here is from genome assembly GCF_049852395.1 of Peromyscus maniculatus bairdii. NCBI lineage: Eukaryota > Metazoa > Chordata > Mammalia > Rodentia > Cricetidae > Peromyscus > Peromyscus maniculatus. Next base: position 58,237,215 of record NC_134868.1, on the reverse strand, counting down.
ACAGCTCCACACTGCACAATTGTGCAAATAGATGGTGTGATGGACAACGGAGAAGGAGAGGTCTGGGTTAAGAAGCCCTGAGGCTCTGTGGGCAATGCACTCAAGGCATTTTTTGTTGATGTTCAGATGTGACTGGATTTCAAGGGTTTGCTCACTGCACATCTGCCTAGACATAAACCACTGGGTTCAAAGTAGTTAGATGACACATGACTTTAAATATTAATTTCCCAACATATATTTTCAGCTAGGACTTGAATACTGTGCCATCTTTCCAGCCCAGCATTGTGAAATAGGAAGTAGCCCCCCGCCCCGCTCCCCAAAACCAAGTGTGTAACAAGGAAACCCTTCCCTGTTTCTTTCCATCTTCTTCATCCAAGATTCTGGTATTGATGATAACTACCAAGAAGATGGCTCTGAGAATTACCATGAAGTAGTGGAGAACTCAGAACTCTCATCTCTGAACAAGGAGAAATTCGAAAGTAATGGTAAATATGATCTAGCCCATCTCCCCTGCCTGAGCTAGGACACTACCAGGGAGCCAGCACCAGATGCACTGGGCGGCTGCTCCACCTGAGTTAAGTAGCCCTGCCCTGAGGCTGAGGGTCCCCTGGCTCCTCAGCTCTGCCCTGGACTCAACCCTCCCCAACCAGTAGACATGTCTTCTCCCCGGTGTGTGGACATCAGGCGTGGAAGAGCAGCCTTGCTGTAGACTTCCAGCCAAGTCACCTCTTCTCTGTGGTGGAAGGAGATAGCAAGACCCCATGACCCTGGGAGTCAGGAAAAGCCTCCAGCAAAGGCAATGCTCAGTGACGCTGGGAAGTTTGCTGTTCAGGGGCTGATAGAGCTTTTTTTGGCCTTAAAGCTTAGGTTAGGTTAGGGTTAGGACTAGGAAAGGATTAGGACTGTGCAGGGTGTAGGGCTTAGATGTAGTACTCTGAAGTCTGACTCACGTACAGAACCAGACCAAGGTTCCAAATCGTGGTGGTTTCTGGCATGGGGCAGAGGAGGTCATTAACACATACCCCTGAGCCCACTACACAACTCTGTTTGGGCCCTGGACCCTGCATTTACAACCCACTCCCCACATAGCTTCTCCAAGGACTAGCGTCTGGTGCCGGAATGGATCTAAGTAGTAGTTTGATGGTGTAAACACAAACATGATTCTACTTAAAAAAAATGAGTGTTTAATAGCCCCGAGCTTGTCCCACTCAGAGGTTTGGACAAATTGCCTGATGGTTTGGCACAGCATTTGCCAAGCAGTAATTCTTCATTCACTTACTGTCATTTAGTAATTAGGATTATGATCTAAGATCTAAGCAATAGCCACCTCTTCTCAGTTACCTTATTTACTCATGATCCTGACATAGTCACTAGTGCTTAGGCACTAATATCAACTATAGCTGATAACTGTAGCCATTTCTTCCTATCCTCGGCCTTGGGAGTCATTCCCATGTTCATTGCCCACCCCTAAGATGCTTGGATCTTATCTGGTGCCTCCCTGCCCCTGCCTAGCTTCTTTTTGCTAGGTAAGTCACCCTAAAAGACTAAGAACCAGATATGGTGGCATTGCTCAGCAAGCCAAGCCAGGAGGGCTGGGGACATATGCATACATCTCTGTGTCCGTTCTGTCATTTTCTTCCTCTGCCTTTCTCCCCATGACTCACACAACCACAGGCCTCTGTAGGTAGGATATTTTCAGTCGCAGTATTTGCGAGCCGGTAGGGCTATGGCAAACAGCCTGAATCTTAGATATTTTCCATATGTTGGAAGGGTATCTGTGGGACCAACTCTTAGCCAGGGATGGAGGAGTCAAAATACGAAGGAGGGAATGGTCTTTACATAGTGATTTCTTACCTCATCTTCAGATAAAACTCAGAAAAAGAGGTAGCATTCCAACCAATGTTTTTTTTTTTTTTTTTTTTTTTTTTTTTGGGTTTTTCGAGACAGGGTTTCTCTGTGTAGCTTTGCGCCTTTCCTGGGACTCACTTGGTAGCCCAGGCTGGCCTCGAACTCACAGAGATCCGCCTGGCTCTGCCTCCCGAGTGCTGGGATTAAAGGCGTGCGCCACCACCGCCCGGCCTCCAACCAATGTTTTAACATAAATGCTCCCCAGTGTCTACTGGTGTATCTTTCAGAAAATGGCCCCATTTGGTTTTTTTTTTTCATGTTCTTCATTAAAGACAGAAGCACTGCTGAGAACCTTCATGACCACAAGCTTGAGCCACACTTTTCTTCTGAAGGTGAGAACAGAATCCACCGTGACCACCCTTCCCTGCCACATGGGTGCAGCATGGGAGACAGTAAAAGCGTGAGGCAACCGTCTCCCTGCGGCCTCGCCCGGGGCAGGGGGTGGCACCCTCAGATTTTCATGGGGGAGGGGTGCCATTTCAAGGTTGCTTTCATTTGCAATTCTCTAGTTAATAATGACTTTCTGTTTCATATTTGAAGGCCACTCTCCTATTGTTTTTGTAAATCTGTAAAAAAAAAAATTGTTTTTGTTTTTCAAGACAGGGTTTCTCTGTAGCTGAAAGTTTTCCTGTGTCCTACTTGGTCTGTAGTCGCTCAGACCCAAGTAAACACACACAGGCTTATATTAATTAAAACTGCTCAGCTGTTAGCTGAGGCATACTATTGACTAGCTCTTACACTTAAACTCAGCCCATTTCAGTTAATCTATATGTTGCCACTTTTTCTTTGGCTTTACCTGTGTGCTATTACATGCTGCTCCCTGGACAGCAGGCTGGCATCTCCTGACTCAGCCTTCGTCTTCCCAGAATTCTCCTTGTCTACTTATCTGGGCTGTACTTCCTGCCTGGTTACTGGCCAATCAGCATTTAATTAAACCAGTGTACAAAAGCATTATCCCACAACATTTCCCCTTTTCTGTTTAATTAAAAAGGAAGGTTTTAACTTTAACATAGTAAAATTACATATAATAGAACAGTTACCAAGCAAGAATTACAGTTAGAATATCTAGTCTATTTATATTTGGCAAAATTAAAGAAAATATTCTATCTATCCTATATTTGTGAGTCTAAAGTTTCATATATAATTTATATTTTATTATAACCAAGGAAAACCATAATTATAACTATCTAGTCTTCAACTACATCGAAGACCTCAGAAGGATATAATATTACTTAAATAAACAGGAAGTATATTGTAAGCAACTTCCAAAAATCTAGAATGACCGAGACAGCTGGCTGCCTGGACAGTTACCCAAAGTTCTTCTACAATGTTGGGGCATCGATGTTCAGCCCATAAGTCTAGAGTCTCTCAGTCACTTTTCTCTCTGTGTCCTGTAGAATGTCTGGCAGTTTCTTCTGTGAAGCAGGAACCTGAAGGACCATTTTGCCTTGCAAAGTTCAATGGTCACCTTCCTATGGGTCCTGCATGTCCAGTTAATACAACATTTTGTCAAGTAGTCCAGGCAAGAACAGTTTCTTGCCAAATAGCTATTTTTGCCAAGAAGAAGAAAAACTCCATATGGAGTGTCTTTGGTGCCCATCTTTCTCTTTGAAGTAAATCAGTGCTGCCAGGAACAGACGTGTCTCACTGTCCAGAAAGTCTAAGTTTTTAAAACATTTTAAATGTCGTATTCTGTAGGTCTTTGAAGTGTTTGAAGATTACCTATCTATCTGGAATATATCTATGTATACCTAGAAAACTAAACTAAAACCTTCTTTTTGTTTAGAAAGAAAAGGGCAAGTGATGGGAGAATGCCGTTTTGTATGCTGTGAATATGTGTTGCTCTGATTGGTTGATAAATAAAGCTGTTTGGCCAATGGTGAGGCAGAATAGAGTTAGGTGGGACATTCTAACTAGAGAGGAGGAAGGAGAAAGGCAGAACAGAGAGATGCTGCCAAACATGAGAAGCAAGATGTAAAGATACCAGTAAGCCTCAAGCCACGTGGCAAGGTATAGATTTATAGAAGGGGGTTAATTTAAGATAAGATCTAGCTAGCAAGAAGTCTGAGTCATTAGGCCATACAGTTTGTAATTAATATAGGCCTCTGTATGTTCATTTGGGTCTGAGAGGCTTCGGGACTGCGGGACCATGGGAGCCTGGCAGGACCAGGAAAACTTCAGCTACATTTCTCTGTATAGTTTTGGTGCCTGTCCTGGATCTCACTCTGTAGACTAGGCTGGCCTCGAACTCACAGAGATCCGTCTGGTTCTTCCTCCCGAGTGCTGGAATTAAAGGTGTGCACCACCACTGCCTGATGTGATTTTTTTTTAAAGGACAGTTAGACATATAAACAAACCAAGTCTGTGATACTCATTGCAAACAATTTTTTTCAAATTTTTCAGCTGGCGCTATATTAAGATTTATTTTATTCATATGTATATGTGTTTTGCCTGCACAAGTGCATGCATGGGTGTGCGGGAGGCCCTAAGAATCTGGAAGAAAGCATTGGTTTCACCAGAACGGAAGTTACAGGTGCTGGGAGCTGAACCCAGGTCCTTTGCAGGAGCAGTAATTGCTCTTAGCTGGTGAGCCGTCTCCTCAGCCCTGATCAGTTTACTTTAGATGATGTTCATATTTTTTTCCATGCAGAAAAACCTACCATTTTTGTGTGGTCATAATCAATAATCTTTTGTTTTTAATATAGTGTTAGCCAGAGCCAACACTAGAGAGAAACTGTCATTTCCTCTGCTAATTGTGTGTGTCACTTTGTTGGTCCCACATGTGGTGATATACTGTGTACCCTAGTAAACTTGCCTGAGGATCAGAGGACAGAGCCAGCCACTGGATTAGACATAGAGGCCAGACAGTGGTGGCACACACCTTTAATCCTATCACTTGGGAGGCAGAGATCCATCTGGATCTCTGTGAGTTCAAGGTCACACTGGGAACAGAGCCAGGCAGTGGTGGCACACACCTTTAATCCCAGGAAGTGATGGCAGGGCAGAGAAAAGTCTATAAGGTGTGAGGAGACAGGAACTAAAGCAGTTCACCTGAGACCCCTCAGAGGCTTTCAGTCAGAGGATCCGTGGAGTTGGGGAGGTAATGGGTGGTGGCTGTGGCTGTTCTGCTTCTCTGAATTTCAGCTTTCACCCCAGTATCTGGCTGCAGATCTTTTATTATAAGAACATTTAACATTCGAACACCATCCATGTGGTCTCTAACTGCATTGAAATTTATCTCTGAGTAACATGCTCTTAATTCCATCTCTTTACACACCTGTGTATTCTAGCATGACTTTCTCAAAGACCATCTCATCCCCGTGCTTTGCAGACACACACTTAAAATATACCAAATTCCCAGATGTGTGGCTGTCTGTTTCTTTTGTTTTTTTGTTTTTCTGTTGGTTGGTTTGTTCTGGCTTGTGCACCATGTTAATATGTTGGGGCCACAGGGCTTCTTTAAGCTTCTGAGGTAACAACTCCCTCCCTTTTCCCTGGTTATTCTTGAGTTTCTGTGTCTAATTTCCCCTATTTAAAAAGAAAGCTTGTATGTTTCCTATTATTGTGGGTCATTTTAGAAAATAATTTAGGAAAGAATTGATCCTTTATGATGTTGAGTTGTTCTTTCTAAAAACAGGTAGTGTCTTTATATTTCTCAAGTCTGATTTCATATATTATGGGCACACTTTTGGGGTTTTCCTGGTATAGGTTTGGGTTTTCATGTTAGGTTTATCACTAGGTGTTCAGTCTCCCATACTGACCACTATAGCTGACTTTCGTTTGTAAATAGTTTTCCTAATAACAAACCAACCTTGCATCCCTGGAATAAACTACACTTGATGGTGTTCAGCATTTTCTTACAATAGTATTGACTTTGTCTCGCCAATAATTGGTTGTATTTTTGAATCTAAATAAACGAGTTACATTAGTTTGTGGGTTCTTAAATTCTGTATCAGGTTGCAGTCCCAGGGCAACACCGTAATGAAGAATGAACATTTTCTCCTTTTTAAATATTTATTTATTTATTTATTTATTTATTTATTTATTTATTTATTTATTTATTTATTTATGTTTGACTCCGGGGAAATTTACAGAGCATTGAAAAGCCCCATGCAATGGACTTACTGGGGCACTGTCTTCTGAGGTAGCTGCTGGATGACTTTATTCCCTTTAGAGAAATATATTTCTTAGTTCAAATGTTAATCTTGGCTATCTGTATTTCCTTGGAAATTATCCATTGTTTCTAACTTTTAAACCCGTATTTGCAAAGTCTTCAGAGTATCTCATAACCTATGCCATCTACTCATTCGTTTGTTTGTTCGTTCGTTCGTTCGTTCGTTCGTTCGTTCGTTCGTTCGTTCATTCGTTCATTCATTCATTTTGGTTTATTTGGTTCAAGACAGGGTTTCTCTGTGTAGCCTTAGCTGCCCTGAAACTCACTCTGTCGATCAGACTGGACTCAAACTCCCGAGTGCTGGGATTAAAAGCATGCACCACCATGGCCTGACTCATTAATTTTTATTGTTTTTCCTTTTTAAAATTTTGCTCCTTTTGTTTTGCAGCCTTCTTTGCCCCCTTTTTGATGGCATCAGGGTGGTCTGTCTCGTTGGCTGTTTGCTCCAGCATTCGGGTTCTGGTGTGTCCGTTCTGTTCCCCACCGCCCTGGCCTCGTTATGGTTTGTTTGTGACTCCTTGCTCTTTGCTTCATTGCTCTTTTTCAAGTTTTTAGGCTTGAGTATTTCTTTCATTGCCAATAATTGTTCAAAATTATTCATTGTTTAATGAATTCCACAGGTTCTCATTTATGTTCTAGGACTTTCCCAGAAATCCTGTCGCTTTAGTTTGGAGCTCTTTTGACTAAAACTGGCTTTCTAATAAAAGTGTCTCCTAACGTTGCTTTGAAAATAACTTACAGCTCCATCATATCATGTTTAGAATGCATCATTTGTAACAGCACTGCCATATGCATCCCCCGTGGTCGTCAAGCACAAGATCAATTTTATGGATGTCCCACGAACAGTTACAAAGAAGACTTGTACCCTAATGTCACCGGCCTCGGGAACTCAACGTGTGTTTGTGACTTGGACTTTATTGGCCACATTATTCTGTTCTCTGCTCTCATCTTTTATCCATTGAGTCTTCTATTGAGAGTGTTATATTGTTATCCTGCTACAAATGTCTTCTGTGTATGTCTCAATGCACTTTTGTAGATTTTACTTCCTAAGTGTGGTATCTATTATTTGACACATAGATTTTCATGGATGTTTTATATTCATTATGACTTGCAGCGCTCAGTACTAAAAAGAATTTGCTCTGCGTTTAAAGCTTCAGGGACCTCATTTGCTTTCTCTGACATAAGGCTTGTTCTTTCTACTTTCTGACTGTTTCGGTTTGTCTGTTTTTGTTCATTTCTCGACATTTGAATTCATTTGTCGTTTTTCTTCATTAAAAATACATATATAGTGGAACTTGCCGTCACGATGATTTGATCTGTGCAGTTCAGTGGTGTTACACACATTATAATGCACACCCCACACCTCTACTATCTCATTGTTCTTTTCATCCTGTACCCATTAAATATTAACCCCTCCCCTCCCCCCTGGGAGGCTTTCTACTTTCTGTTTCTATGAGGGTGTCTGGATATGTGGACTCACACAGTTTTGTCTTCTCCAGTCTGCTTATCCCACTTACCGTACTGATCTTACAGTGACCAGTGTTGCTCTAGACTACGGAATCTTCTTCCTTTTTTAAGGCTGAATAACTTACAGGTGGTATCTCCTATAAAGGGGTAATTTCTAGAGCATTCCGAGAACTAAAATATAGCATAAACAAGCTGCCCAATCCAAGATTGGCAAAGGACTTGAATATACAATTCTCCAGAGAAAATATTGCAGTAGACAGCAGCTCTTAGCAAAGACATCACCACCACCAGTTATTAGGATGTGGAGATCCGAACTGCAGAATTGGTGGTGTGGGAACAAGGCTCCTTTTCACCAGCACCACCTGAAGGTGTGGAAGCTGCCCCATGATGGACGAGGAGCTGGTGATGAAGAGAAAATCCCGGGTGTGAAGACCTCAGTGGCTGAAGATGATGAAGACAGCTCTGGAAATGGTCCCAGCAGCTGGAGTGGACACTCAGTGTGTGGCACTCGTACTGTACAAGGGGCATCATCCCCTGAGAAATTCTCTGCAGTTCATGATCATGAAGAACCCAGAAGTGGGATTTAGTGATCACCCCAGGATCCATCTTTCAGAGAGCAGTATTCATTTGCACGTTCAGACCTGGGGTGGTCTTCCAGTAAGCCATCCCAGAACGTCCTGACGGCTCACAAATGCCGGCCAGCACATGTTTGCCCCACATGCAGGGTAATGAGAGAGACTACTCTTAGGATGGTGTAGAACTCCTAGCTGGAGTTTGTGATTACAACGCACCCTGTTCTGTGGGAAGAAGTGGTTCTAGCTGTGGACCTATGGCAAGTGCTGGAATCACACAAGGGTGTTCACTATGTAAATAACTGTTCCTTCAGTTTCAACAAGGTATCATCTTTGCCACCAAGAGAGTGAACAATAGCAGGTAGGGGTGAAGATGCAGGGCAATGGAACAGCATGCCTTGTCTGTGAGCAGGCACGACCGTAGAACCTCAATGGGAAACAGCACTTCACCTCCTCAAGACAGTAAGGCGAGATGAGCCAGTTGTCAAAATGGTGACACAATTACACCCAAAAGAACTGAGCAATGTGGAAGAAGTTTTTGCACATCTGTGTTCACAAAACCACAATTCACAACTGTTAACTGTAGGAGCAACTGGCGTCTCCGTTGACAACTTAACCAATAAGTAAAATTGGTGTATCCATGTGTTTTTTAAAACCATTCAGCATCTCTCTGAGTATGCAACATGTAATAGACCTTACTTTCCAAGGAAACTTTTGAGGATTAATTAACAAGCCTTTTCTATCAGTGATGTCACTGATAACTGTCCACAGCTCCGCCATGATGTTACATGTGCGTCGGGTGGGTTTGCTGGGCTCCTGTATGCCTATATAAACTTGTCAGAAATCATGTTCTCTAGAGGATGCTGGACTTAGTGTCACGGAAACAGGAAAGAATGAATCCCGTGCCCAGTGACAGCGTCTAAGTATCATTTGCAGGTTTGTGGAATTAGAAACGTTGAGAGGTAGACTGAGATGTGGATTCAACAGACAGGAAAGTATCGAAAATAAACGTAGATGGAAAGACATGCAGTTCCTGTTACTTAAAGGACTCTAATATATCACTTCATCCCCAAAGGGGAGAAGAAAAGGAGGAAAGGCGAGAAGGAAGTGGGAGGGAAGGTCAGGAAAGAAGGGAGGGAGGGAGGGAGGGAAGGAGGAAATGCATAAAAGGAACAAATACGGAAAACAATGCATGTCCCCAGCAGCACAAGGGGCAGCAGCAGACCATTTTAAGGTCCTGACACATGGAGTCTCAATCAGCGCATACGGGCCAGTAGGAGTGAGTGACCGTAAAGACAAAGTCCAGCACTGACGGGGCGAGGTGCATAGACCGAGTCAGCGGAGGAGAGTAATGGAATGATTAAAAAACAATGGGGGAAATAAGAGGCTGGGAGAATGACTAGGAAAAGGAGGAGGAAGAGGAAGAAGAGGAAGGAGGAGATGAAGAGAAGAAGGAGAAAAATGGCAAAATCAGGCAAATACAAAGTAACCAGCAGGCTGGCAGTATGACCCCAAACATCAATAATCCTCAAATCTGATTTTTTTTTTCCCTCTGACTTTAGTATCTCATTTTTCACAGCTGCACATGGGGCACTCACCAGCACACGTGGCCTTTTAGCCATGAAATTAGCAGCAAACAATTTAGATCAATTAAAACATACCAAAACCATTCTCTGGCCACAACAGAAATAAACGAGAAATCAGCGATGTAAAGAGACGTGGGGGAAATTGTCTAAACATTTGCTCATTTACTCAGCACGCTCCTCAATGGCCCACTGTGTAAAGAAGTCAAAAGAGGAATTTGGAAATATTTTTAATTGAATAAAAATGAAAACACATGCTGAAATTTGTGGGAGAGAAATCAGTGCTTATGAAAAGTTCCAGCATTAAATGTTACTAAGATGTGTGAGAAAAAGGATTGAAGACACAAAATACCAAAGTAGTGCAAGGAGGAAATCATAGTGATTGACTTAGGGCGACAGCCCAGCTGAAGTGTGGACTCTAAGTGTGGTGGGATGAAGAGGCTCCATCACCCGGAAGCTTTGTCAGTGGTGGAGGAGGGATGGGAGAGTGAGACGCAGAAGCCGGGATGAGCAAAGACAGGGTAGATATGGGACCTACCTAAGCAAGGATTCCCCCAATAACACAAAGCTGCCCCAGTGACAGCCCACGGCAGTGTGGCTAGGGAAGATCTCCCCTTGGTTCTCATCCACTATTTTATTCATAATCATGTTCTCATTATCCTTGGACCTCAGGCTCCACATCAGAGGATTCAACCAACTGGGGATTAAAAATACACCACCCCCAAAAAATGTTCTCTATACTGAACACTCTCTTGTCCTGATTGCGCCATCAATACAGCAAAGTATTTTCCTAACATTTATAATGGATTAGTGCTTATAAACCATCCGGATGTGCTTCCAAGTGTCAAGGGAATCACCAGGCTACACACAGTGCCACGTGAACATCTTTGGACCTGGGTACCAGTTGGCATCCAGGAACCACTCTTCTGCAAAAACTGAAGGCAGCTCATCTGCTGTTCTTTCCCTCCGACCTAAGACAAGACTTTCCACTTCCAAAACCATGGCTTTCCTCTCCTTTAGCCGGGAGCGGCTTGGTGGTGCATCTCGAGTGATGGGATGCCAGACGGGTGCTTTGGGTAGATAGCCTAGGAGATTCAAATCAGATGAAGGACAGAAGCCCACAGGGCTGATGCATCCCCGCGACACTAGCCATGGGAGGTAGCATTACAACTGAAAGGCATTTGACCTTGTGGTCCTCACCCTCCTTCATGGAAGAGGGGCAAAGAGGCCGAGCGTTCAGCTCCATCTGGAGCCTTCCTTGGGCCCAGCATCGGCCATCGCTGTGGCTCCCCTGCCTCCCACAGCCTGAGTCACACCTTGTAATTTTTAGAAAAAGCTAACTGGAAGCAGCAAGGGGGCTCCTAATTTAGCTTGCTCCTAAAAATTAAAAGAGAGCTGTCAGGCGGAGCTCCGGGCCACCGGGTTCCTGGGTATAGGAAGGATTCTGTTCCCGCTTCCTGTCAGGGCCTGCCACCCTGGGGTGTGAGCGTCCATTGTGGAGATGGCCTCCTCTGGGAGCTGGAAGACAGGCTGAATGAATGAATGAATGAATGAATGAGCATTCACACTGAGGGCCATGCAGAGCTCCAGGGGGCTATTTGGCTAAAGGCCAGGCAGAGACATCCCTGTGAGAACATGACAAGCCAAGAAAGGCTCGGAGACTCGCTGGCAAGAAGGAGAGACAACGTACCCACGGTCCCGATGACTTTGGCCACCACTCCACTCTATTCCAGGATCCCTGTGTGTCCTCCATGTGCCGTCAGTGTGCCTGTGAGGTGCACACAGCCTTGTTGGAACAATCAGGAAGCAGGGTGTTGGGAGAAGACAGGAGATTCCAGCACATGGATGGAACACACAGTCACTGCAGGCGACTACAGCATACATTGAACAGAAGGGCTCAGATGAGGAAGCCTAGGCAGCAGCAAGCCAACCTCTCCCTGAGATGCAGGCCAGGTGGCTTCCCTCAGCTCCTGCGGCCTGTTTGCCAAACTGATTCTACCCAGGATGGCTCATAAAAGCTACTAAGTTGTTCCAACATTAAAAAAAAAAAAAAGTAAACCGGGCGTTGGTGGCGCACGCCTTTAATCCCAGCACTCGGGAGGCAGAACCAGGCGGATCTCTGTGAGTTCGAGGCCAGCCTGGTCTACAGAGCGAGATCCAGGACAGGCACCAAAGCTACACAGAGACACCCTGTCTCAGAAAAAAACAAAACAAAACAAACAACAACAAATGCAAGCACTGATGGAAAGTTTGTTTCAATGGCAGGAGAGATAAATTTCTTATTGTGAATTGAACTCAAAGAAAGTGGGGGTGCACTCATGCAACTCTTGAGCCACTGAGATCCAGGGTGTCCACGAGGCCTGGGAAGCCATCTTACAGAGCCACCTCCACATGGTGACAGCCTCTGCCATAGCACTGAAGTTGGGGCTGCCACCAACTTGTAGGGACCACGTGGAGTCCTGTCCACACTGGAGGCCACCAGATCCTCAGGAGATTGTTCTGTGTTCCACATTTTAATCAAACATTAGACTTACTCTCTGCAACGTGGCTGGCTGATCTGTCGTGCCTGTGTCCTGGGGTCGTCCTAACAAATTCCCACAGACTGTGTGGTTTAATTCCTAGAAATTCATTCTCCTCTACTTCTAAGAGCCTAACGTCTGAGATGCAAGAGTGGACGGGACTGATTGTCCCGGTGGACATTCTTGGTGCTCTGTGGCTCTGCACACATCACCTGATGTTTCCTCTGTCCTTGCCCAGCACTCTCCATGGGTGTCTATGTGTCCAGATTTTCCGTTTTTATGAGGACACGGTCACATTAGCATAGAGCCAACCTTTTCCTCAACAGCCTCATTCTAACCTATTATATCTGCAAAGACCCTGTTTCCAGGAGGCCACATTGTGGATTATAGAGTCAGTGTCCACACTCTTGGGCCACTGTGCTTTTCTCATTCTTCTCACAGGATCTTAGAGGTTAGATTTAAAAAAAAAAAAAACCCACATTGTTTTAATAAGTTACTATTTTATGTTGTTCCACATTCATTCTTGTAGTTGGCTGTGGCCTGTGGCACGTAAGTTGGACACATTGGAATGGGGTTTATTATCTAAGACCATCGTCATCCCAGCCCTTGGGAGGCGGGAGAAAAAAATCAAAAGTTCCTGAGCTGAGCAGGTGGATCAGCAAGTTAAAGTGCTGATCCCAAGTCGGATGGCTTCAGTTCCCTCCCAGGAACTGACACAGTGGAAGGAGAGAGTCTGCTTTCATGATCTCTCCTCTGACAGACACACACGCTCTGTGACGCATACATACACTCGCGGTTAAGAGCACTGGCTGCTCCTGCAGAGAACTGAGTTCAGTTCCCAGCTCCCACATGGCAGCTTCCAACCACCTAGAACTGTGGCACCAAGGGATCTGATGCCCTCTTCTAGTCATCACTCAGACACATACATGTACCTAAAAAGGAGACAGGGAAGGATTTAGGAAGACACTGGACAGCGTGTGCGCATGCATGGGCGGTAAAAGAGACCCTGTCTAATAAAAAAAAAACAAGCTAATATATTGTGAACAATTGAGTGTGGTGGTGGCCTGGCACACCCTTGGCCACTTGGTAGGCTGAAGGCAGAGGGTCTCTTGAGCTCACGAGTTCAAGGCCAGCCCCACGTATAGCCCAGAGTGTGGAGGTCCAAGGTGACATCGAGGAGTCAGTTCCTACCTTGCAGAGGTTGGATTTTTTTTTTTAAATTGTTGTTGTTTTGTGTTGCTACAGATCAAATCTAGAGCTTCACTGATGCTAGGCCAGGGCTCTACCAGCAAGCTGAATCCTCAGCCTGAGTTGTTTCTGAAGTTGAGAAAAAGTCCCACTGTGCTGCTTTATCATGGTATATATATTTTTTCCCACAGAAAGGAAGAGTTCAAGCAGTGATAATTTTGGGAAAGTGTCTGTTCTGGACAGAATCCTTCAAAACATAGGAAGACCTGAAGGTGGCCTGGATCTAACAGGCAAGTGGGCCCTAATATGCAGGTTCCCTGCTGGACTGGGGTGAGGTAAGAATGCCACTTGCCGGAGCCTCTTTTTAGCAGCTCTTGGGTAAGCTGGTGCTTTGCAGGGGTATTTGATGGGACAAGTCCAAATTAAGGGGTCCTAGGCCAAATCATTGAAGGACTCCCTCCTCAACCAAATCGGAAGTGTGGTTCTCCCTTTCCCAGAAACAGGTAGGACCTCTAAGTGATTGTCACCCATACTGTGGTCCCAACCACCATGCATGAAGGCCTGTCCCACTCATGACCAGGACATTCTGTCGGGCCTTCTCCTCACCTGGGGAGAAGACCTCCCTTGGAGACTGAGTTCTTCCACCTCTCACCCTGTCAGAGCCTCATCTCGCCTCACCCCTGCGGCCCTGCCTCTTTCGCATTTCCCGTGTGGACTGAGAGGAACTGGCTAGATCCTGGGAGTGACGTCTCAGTAAGAACACAGGCTCTGAAGTCGGCCCAGCCTGGGTTTGAATCCCAGCCTGGCCATGATGAGGACCTTATGTAGATCTCAGCCAGTGGGCCAAGCCCTGAGCTGAAGCTCTGGGTACTCAATGTGGTGCAACTTCAGCCTCCTCCTGGGTGTCAAGATTGGAGTTCAGTGATGTTGCAAGGCATGAGCCAAGAGCCTGGCTCCAGGATAGCTCTCAGGACCCATCTGCTTGTTCCTAGGGGAGGGCCACATCTGGTAACCGCCAGAGGGAGGTCATGAGGGTTGGTAGATATCCAGGAACCAATTCACCAACTCCACAAACCAAGAGACTCTCTTGGCCCTGGTCAGTGACCATGGGGTCTGTGGGGCCCTGTCCCTTATGCCAGTGTCTCTGGGGCTCATTTGGACTTTGCAATGGCCTTGGAGGGACTTGATGTTGCCACCAGCCATTTCCACCACAACCTTCAAAGCTCCCCACAAGCCTTCCTCCAGCTCCATAAACATCATCCTTGACAAAGGGTACCACAGGACCCCAAAGTCACAGGTTTCTGTCCAAAAGGTGCTTCCTTCCAGCATAGGGGCCCATAACCAGTGGGACCCCTCAGTCTGGCTACTGTCCAAGGATAGTTGAGTGGCATGCAGAGAGGATGGCCACCTGGTCACTGTACATCCCTGAGAGCCTCATAGTGACCCCTAGAAGAGTGTAAAGTCTCTGATGCTGCAAGTAGAGACCCTGCCTGTCCAGAATTTTTTTTCCTGCACCCGGCCGCACACACGGAAAGCATGGGCTGTTTGTTCTCCACCTTGCCCAGGAGCCACGGGGTGTGGAGCATCGGGAAAGACAGGCACGCACAACTTCTCAGGGACTTCTCCTCTCTCCACACAGAGAGCATCTTCTAGGGGAGGAGGAGAGGACCACGCCCAGGAGAACAGCACGGCGCAGGTGCTCCTGAGATCGTTAGAAAGGCATGGAGCCACTGGTGAGCTCCATCCCACCTGTCCTTAGGAACACACACACTCTTTGTTATCCATTCATAAAAGAAAATTGTTTTTTCCATGTAACCCTAAGTTGAGTTATTTAGGTGCTAAAGGGTACAGGTTTTGCAGGGTTCTGCCTTGTTTATAAGATACCACAGACTGTCTTCTCCCTTTCCACATCCTGCGCTCTAATCACACCAGGTCCTGTATTATAGCTATCTTCAAGGGGAGAACGTCCTTCCACTTCATCCATCTCCTCTCCACAAAGACGCCCAAACCAGTGCAAAATGTCGCATCTCAGTGTCATTAAGACTTGGATATCCTCAGGCATCCTCTGAGCGCTGCAGAGACGCATAGCCGCTTCTCTTGGGGACATTCACATATAGTTAAAAACTGAATCCATGAGCAAAAGCAAAGGTATTAGTATCAGCTAGCAAAATGAAAGGGATGAGCTAACTGCGGGTAGTCAGTGTAAAATGTGCCCCTGAGGGGTGAAAAGCCTTCGCTGGCCCCAGACCTGACTGGACAGAACTCCCTCGGGGTGGGAGTGTCACACAGTCATACAGACATGGTGGGCACGTGGGCACTGCCACCCTAGATTATGAACTGCCGCTGGAGGGACCTCTCGCCACAAACCACGGTCTGGGGGAGATGCTGAAAAATATGATGGCAGGTTTGTTTTTAAAAATGAACTTCATGGACACTTAGAGCAGACTTTCCCACCTGGAGCATGAAAGGTGAGTACCGAGTCAATCGCGTAGTTTATTAATCACATAGTTAAGCACTGATTGCTTGTCTGTCTGCCTGTCACCAATAGAGGTCTGTCAAAGTTCACAGAGAAGTTCCCCCCCTTAGTTCTGCCAATTGTCAAGTCTTTCAGTGACCAGCGTGGTTATCTCCGGGTGGATTTAAGCCTACATACTGCCCCTCCTCTCTCTGTGGGTTTCATCTGTCCTGCATCTAGGAGTGTAAACCATTCTCTCTCTCTCTCTCTCTCTCTCTCTCTCTCTCTCTCTCTCTCTCTCTCTCTCTCTCTCTTTCTCTCTCTCTCTCTAATGTTTCCTATCTGTCACCCTCTTCTCTGTAGCATATTCAAGGTGTGTGTTTTTAGGTGATGTATAGGACCCTTTGGCTTGAAGCAGGTCTGCCCAGACCCTTCATATTTAACGTGAGCCCATTCCGGATGAGTTTGTTTTAACTGCTTGTCATTTGTGTCACACACCTGAATTTTCCCTTCATTCATCTCACTTGGATGAGGCAAGCATTTTTATTCCATTTCCCTTCATTACATTGTTAATTATATATTTTATCATTATTTTGAAGGTTGTGTGAGAGAATATAATGTGCATCCCTGACTCACTATAATCTAACACAACCTTCAAAAATACTGATAAAATATATAATTAACAACGTAATGAAGGATATGTGCAAACAGAACGCTTAACTCCCGCTAATCATTGTTTTGCATCATTTTCTCACATTTCAGCAATGCATATATTTTAAATACCAAAGAATTATTGGTCCATGCAGTTCATAGTCTTGTAGATTTGCCCACAGGCCAGGTTTTCATTCCCCATTGCTCTGCCACACACACATTCAACACTTGTGAATAGTGCAATATCCCTGCAACCAAGTGATCCCTTTAGCATTTACTGTGGGTCCACCAGGAAGATTTTCAAGAATTTTCAGTGCCTGGAAGCATTTGCTTTATCTTCGATTTCTGAGTAACGTTCCCACTGGGTGCAGACACAGGTATGGTCTGCAGTGGTTCCACTTTCCGAGTAAGGTTCCCACTGGGTGCAGACACAGGTGTGGTCTGCAGTGGTTCCACTTTCTGAGTAACGTTCCCACTGGGTGCAGACACAGGTGTGGTCTGCAGTGGTTCCCATCACTACCCGAATCCCACCGTCTCGCTCACAGTCTGCCGTCACAGCCAAGTTAGACCCCTGCGGCAGCAGGTGTCCTCTGTCCTTTTTGGCTCTTCATTTTCATCCCAGCTCATTACCCCGATGAGGCTGGTGTGCCTACTGTCCTCCTCCTGCATAGGGTATACGTCCACATTTGGGTCTTGGCCTCTAGGTCACCCATTTCTGCTTGTCTTCACTCAGGATGACCACTAGGGACATTCTTATAAAACACCCTACGAGGAACGGCAGATTGGGTGGCAGGTGTCACTTCACACATATTTTTTGGGGGGACCTTTGCACCTGGAATCCTGAGCTCGAACAGGCTTGAATCACCTTTCTCCCCGCCTAGGGAAGTACTGCTGGCCCCTGAGCACTTGGGCTCTGAACGCCTCAGGCCACAGTGGGCCCGCGCCAAGCCTACATCAGTAAACTCCCCTCCTCTCTGAGTCCTGACCCTCGTATTTTGTCTTGGTAGCTTCCTAATGTGTGTGGATAGATAGACAGACAGATTGTGTTTTCAGCAGAATAGTCAGCTACAAACCAGCCCACCATTCCAGAAATGGAACTCTAGATACCCAGAAGCTCAGATAATACAGACAAATAATGAAAGAAAAAAAATTTAAAGGACAATTCATGAGACCTGACTATTTCTACACCTACCGGGTGGGTGGGGCACGTTGAGAGAAGAGACTCCATCTTGTACGTGATGTTCTTTTTTATCTGGCTTACACGAGGGAGCACGGGATTACTCCCTAAAGTGGAAGAGATTCCCATGGGTCGTTCATTGACTACGGGCCATGGACCAAGAGCGCCTTGTAGAGCAGGCATCATCCTGAAGCATCCTGAGACTGTGATGGCTGGAATGCCGGCCAGATGTGCTGTAGGGCTCACTCGGTGTGCCCAGGGGAAGAAGGGAAGGAGACCCTCACCCGTGCTGCTGCTGCTGCTGCTGCAGGTCGAGCTGACCGGATGGGGAGGACTGAACAGGACAGGAAATGGCAGTTCAGAGCAGTGGAGGACCTGGCATCACTCGGTTTGCTGGGAATTTGTCAATGACTACCGACATCCCCCGGGAATGATGGTGGGTGCCACGAGGAAGCAGAGGGTGAGTTCCTCTCCTGCTCTGGTGCAAAACAAGTGATTGCCAGGCACCGTAGATCAAAAATGACAGTGTCATGTGTCATTAGTCTAAAATCTGTGAACGGATTTTGACGGGCTCTTTTTGGGTTTTTTGAGACAGGCTTTCTCTGTGTGAACGTTTTGGCTGTCCTGGATCTCGCTCTGTAGACCAGGCTGGCCTCGAACTCACAGAGATCCGCCTGCCTCTGCCCCCGGAGTACTGAGATTAAAGGCGTGCACCACCCCTGCCCGGCTTAACTGGCTGTTTTTTAAAGACAACAAAACAACTGGCTGAGAATTGAGCTACAAAGCAGAGCACAGACACCCTGTGATTTACTTATGACGTGTTCCATCTCGCAAACCTTTCTTAACCAGGGGATGATCGGCTGCCTCCTGCACAGCACAGCCGAGCGGCACAGGGCACAGCATGGAAGGCTTTTATATCAGGGTCCCATGGCCCTGTGTCTCTAGAGAGGTGTACTGTGTATTACCGTCCTGGGAAAATATCAAAACTCAAGATACAGTTCTCGCTGGATGTGTATCATAAACCCAAAGCACTGTAAGTCCAGACCATCAGCATGTGTGCATTTTCTAATTAAGGCTTCTCCCCAATGACACGCAGATGCAATCGCGTTTCCAAGGCTAAGTGCCAGCTCTCCCTGCCGGTCAAGCCTCACTCACAATGCTTTGATGCCCACA
The DNA here is from genome assembly GCF_049852395.1 of Peromyscus maniculatus bairdii. NCBI lineage: Eukaryota > Metazoa > Chordata > Mammalia > Rodentia > Cricetidae > Peromyscus > Peromyscus maniculatus. Next base: position 58,218,348 of record NC_134868.1, on the reverse strand, counting down.
CTCCCTCACGGCACGTGTTCATAGCAATTCCTTTGCAAACCAAGCGTCCAGGCTGTACGGGCACCAGATTTGCCGGGTCTGCTGAGCATCACTGATGATTGCAGGTCTGGGTGGTTTTCCACGTCTTCACGGTTGTGATGGTTAATCTTTGTCAGCTTGACTGGATGGAGAGTCACCATGGAAACACTTCTCTGGATATGTCTCTGAGGGGGTTTCCAGAAAAGCAAGACTTCACTCGAAATGTGGGTGGTGCCATCCCATGGGGTGGAGGCCTGGACTGAATAGAAGGCGGTGGACTAAACACCAGCGTTCATTGCTCTCTGGATGCTGTGTGACCGGAAGCTTCCCCACCATGATGACAGGCCACACCAGCAGTCCCAGGTTCCCACCAGTACCTGTGGAATGCATGGGTATTTTTCGTGAGGCCTGGGAGGACCAGCCTCTCTAAAGAAGACTGCTGCTTGGGGTGGGTGGATGGGTGCTGTGTCCTGGTTACCCTCACCCTCTTAAACTTCAAGTTCTTCATGTTCTGGAGTTTGGGTTTCTCCAGTGACCTGCACTGGAAACAGCCCCCACAGAGATAAATCCATCTGTGGGGCAGGGTGGGGATGGGAGGCATTCTGCTCCTGGCTCTCACTGAAGTGCTCCCGACCTCTTTCTGGGAGGACCCTTCTCATGGTGCTCCCAACCCTCCCTCTTTCAGGGCTAAAAGACTCTCCCGGTGGCACCCCACCCTGTCCTGCCACTGCCCCAAGGAGGCTTCTCTCAGTCTGGCTGGACACACGCCCCATATATGTGTGCATGCACACGTTAGTGTGCACACTCCCACCTGCGTATTCTGTGCCTTGTGCCATGAACGGACCCCACTGTGCTCCCTGCAGTGACACATTCTGGACACACCCTCTCAGACTTCCCAGGAGGCCAGCACCCACAAATCCTACAAGGCCCGAATGAGGGCAGCCTTGGTGTGACACTGTTTCCTGTCCTCACGGACACACCCTATTCAGAGCCAGGCCCCGATCAGCACTCTGGCAGGGGTCATGTTTCACTCTGTAGCTCTGCTCTGGGATTGCAAAGCAAACAGCTACGGGAAGGACATGAAGATGAGCACGCCTGTGTCTGGTGGGCTCTATTTGGGCACAATGGGGCAGGGGGTGGGGGAGCGGCAGGCTTGGCCAGCTCTAACACGGAGTCCGTGAACTTGCTCAGAGAGAGGAAGTGCCCAGATCTGTGTAGAAACGTTAGCCTGTGTGTTTCTGCAACCCTTCAAATGTGTGGGTCCTCAGAGCAGATGTTTTAGTAGTGTGCAATTTTAATTCATATCTAAGTAGCCAACATGGCTAGTTGCTCACCAGCTGCTATGAACTGATGTTTTGGGGGTAACAGGGGCTGACCTGCGCTAAACATGCCACTAGGCTGATTGGTTGACTGTGGAGATCTACAATGTTACAGGTTGGGAGCCAAATTATCTTTAGTCCCCTTAACTGTCCACTTGTGTGTCTGATGCAATACCCGTGTGACTATTCGGTAAATCCTTTTGGAACAGAGTGACCCCTGGATTCCACTAATTCAAAGGCTAATAATGTCATCAGATAGCATCTGAGGCCTACGATAGAACCCCCCCACTTCCTGTAACCCACCTACCAATGCTCCCACCAATACAATTTAAATTTTTTATTATTAATAATTTTATTTTAAGTGTATGGGTATTTATGCTTGCATGTATGTCTATGAACCGTGTGTATGCCAGCAGAGTGCGCCAAATCCCTTGGAACTGGAGTTACTGACTGTTGTGAGCTGCCAACTAGATACTTGGACTCAAACCCAGGTCCTCTGGAAGAGTAACAAGTGCTCTTAACCTCTGAGCCATCTCTCCAGCCCCTGCCCCCACTACTGTATTTCTGAGTGTCTTAATTTATTATTTTCTTAGTCCTAGTTAAGGTGACGATTGCTGTGATGAAACCTGAGAAAAAGCAGCATGGGGTGGAAAGAAAGGGTTTATCTGGCTTACAGATCTAGAGTCACAGTCCATTGAGGGAAGCCGCGGCAGGAACTCAAACAGGGCAGGAACCTGGAGGCAGGAGCTGAAGCAGAGGCCATGGAGGGGTGCTGCTTACTGGCTTGCTCCCCACGGCTTGCTCAGCCTGCTTTCTTATAGAACCCAGGACCACTATGGGGGGGCACCCACAAAGGCCCTGGGCCCCGCATTTGAGTCCAAGTATCCAGCTGTGGATCACTAAGAAAATGCCCTACAGGCTTGCCTACAGCACCGTCTTACGGAGACATTTTGAAGTTCCCTCCTCTCGGGGACTTTAGTCAGAGGCAGGTGAACATGGAACCAGCTGCACACCTGACCTCCCGTGAACTTGACACAAGCCTATCTCTGGTGAGCCACAGTGCTTCCTCTTGTGTTCATCCCCAGACCTCACACTGTAATACATTTTACAGACTTTAAAAGTCCAACAGCTTTACAAATTCAACCACTCTAATAGTTTTCTCTTTAAAAATATCTAGTCTCTTTTAAAATCAAGTGCCGTAAAACTCCAAAGTCTCTTTTTTAAAAGTTTGAAATCTTCCAACTGTGGGCTCTTGTCAAATCAAAAATAAATTACTTCCCTACTTCAGCAGAGAACCCGGGCGCAGTCACCATCTGAACAAAGACAAACCAAACTCTAACAGTGTAAATAACTCAATGCCCAGTACCTGGGAATCACAATCTCTGGACTCCTCCAAAGGGCTTGGGTACTTCTCCGGCTCCGCCCTCTGCAGCACACACAGCTTGTCTTCTAGGCTCCAGCTGACTCCACCGCTGCTGCTGTTCTCGGTGGTCACCCCATGGTCCTGGCATCTCCAAAATGCTGGGGTCCTCTGCTGCAACTGGGCTGCACTTTCACCAATAGCCTCTCCTGGTACCAAGACTCAACTTTTCTCCATGACCCTTAGAATCCTGGGGCTTCAACTGCCTGTCCAGCTGCTCTTTCAATAATAGCCTCTTGTAGCTTTTTACGTGGCCAAGGCTCAGTTGCTCTCCACAATCCCTTTATGCCTTCTAAACCAGACCCAATTCCGGCTGCCAGCATGAAGTACCACCTTAGCTGCCTCTGGAACACAGCTTCTGAGTGCTGGCTCAGGAGACACTTCCCAGAAGACTTCAGCAACGATGCTGCTCTCTTCTTAATGACCGCCAATTTCTCAGCTCCAGCCGACCAGCATCTATTGTCTATGTAAAGTTGGGGAAGAAAGAGTTTATTTGGCTTACATATCCAGTCACAGTCCATTGAGGGAAGCCAGGGCAGGAACTCAAACAGGGTGGAACCTGGAGGCAGGAGCTGATGCAGAGGCCATGAAGGGGTGCTGCTTACTGGCTTGCTCAGCCTGCTTTCTTACAGAACCCAAGACCACCAACTCAGTGGTGGCCCCACCCACCTACAGTGGCCTGGGCCCTCCTCCATGGTTCACTAAGAAAGTGCCCTACAGGCTTGTCTACAGTCCCATTTTATGGAGGTATTTTTCAACTGAGATTCCCTCCTCTCAGTTATCTTTAGCCAGCACACTTAATTTCAATATTAAATATATATGTGTATGTGTGTATAATGTGTGTGTGTGTGTGTGTGTGTGTGTGTGTGTGTGTGTGTGTGTGTGTGTAGGTCTGTCTGTGGGTTTGTACATGTGAGTAGAGCACACAGAGGCCAGGAAGGCCATTGAATCCCCAGGAGCTGGAGTTGCAGACAGTTGTGAGTCTCCTGATGGGGATGCTGGGAACCGATCCTGGGTTCTCTGCAAGAGCGGTGTACATCTTAACCACTGAACCATCTCCCCAGGCCCCTCTGTACTTCAGGAATCAGTCACCATGTTGGAACGTGGTGCTTGGGGTCTCCTGGTCCATGGCCCACGAATGTTCAGCTCCAGAAGAAGCCGGCCCTCTGCCCTTTGACATGGGGGCTTCACTTTTGGTGTCCACACTGCCCAGCATCTCTAAGCTGGGGCTGTGCCCCACAGGGTCCTACGGCTCTCCTGGGAAACGTGCCATTTCCACCACACCAGATGTTCTCCAGTTGTGTCTTCCATCCTTAGAACTCCCCTAACGGCAGAAGAAGCCACACCCTTTCCTATGGAGAAAATTTTCACCTGCGTCTCAAAGGCTGGGAGCGGCAGGCTAGTGAGAGAGTTTAAAAAGCCATCCCGTTCAAAGCGGCTGACTCCTTGTAAGAACGACTTGAAGTTCCCACGTGACACTGCTCAGCTCAGTTGCAGTCACTGGCAATGGAGCATTACAGAGTTCAGCAGTCCTGTAACAACACACTTACCCCGTAGGCAAACACGGGCCTCGGGCAGGTGGGTGGACGAGGTGTGTCTGGGAGGGGACCTCAAGGCAGCCCCAGCTCCTCCCCCGCCCCCAATCCCCCTCCTCGGCATGACCTGCATGCCTGGCCAACATGGTGACCTTTGAGCAGAGTCTGTCATTCCTCAGGACTGGCAGTGACGGCTGCGGCCGTGAGAACTTACAGGGACGGAGAAATAGAAGCGACGACAGGTTTGAAGATACAGTTGTCACAACCGGTAGGGAAACTGGCCGGCTGGCTCAATGATTGTTGAGACCAGCAGGTCAGACGTGGGGGACATGAACGGCCAGGCTGCAGGCTCAGAAAAGAGTCTCTGCTACAGGCATGGAAAGGAGGCCATCCCCTCCCCGAGGGTGACAGCCTTTCCCTCTGCTTCATTGTTAACTTGGGGACATCCAATTGGGATCAGAAGAAATACGTGGATGCTGTGAGCTAACCATGCTGGCACGTGAGCCGTCACACGGCCCTGCTGTCCACAGCCCTGGTCACGTCACAGTCACCTGGGACACAGGCATGTCACCTGAGACACCGGCATGGCCTGCTTCTGATCCAGGCTCTGCCCTTGTCCAGAACCACAACTACTGTCCTGCACTGCCTCCCCATGGAGCCTCCGAAAATTGCAGCCACCTTGCCCATCAGGGAAGTCCTATCCAACAGGAGGCCACTAGAGGGCCACTGCTCACCAGGTCCTCTCAGTCCCACATCCCCACCCGAAGGCTCATCATCCCTGACAGGAATCCTGGGGCCTCCAGCATTTTTGCTCCCCAGCAGCCATCAAGGAGACCCTGTTTGGTCCACATCATGGCTCCCCAGCCCCCGTCTCACTGAGTCCGCACCAAAGCCCACAAGGGCACAGCTGACCCTGCAAGACTTTTAAGGACTCGGGGGTTTGCTTGGTGTGTGGGTAGACCTGGTTTGAGACCTTCCCCTTCCTACCTACCAAGACACGCTCCCTGGGGGAAGGGACCAGAACAACAGGTTGCTGCCCTGTGGTCTTCAGGTGTATCTAAGGGTCACACGGTGGGAGGAGTCACCAAGGATGTCCCCATGCCACTGTTCCTCTCGCTCTGGACACAGCACCAGATGAAACCACGAGACGTGAGACCAGCGTGGTCTTGGGGAATGAGAATGGGAGGGGATGGGGAACCTGGGAGCAGCCCAGGGAAGCTGTTAGGGCTGGGTGTCCCATGGACAACCTATAATGACATTCTCATTGCCTGGGAGAATGCCGTCTCATCCCAGCACAGAACCTGTCCTGTGGGGACAGCCCCAGGGTGGGACACCAAGACTCGAGTACCACATTCAGTGTGTCTTCTCACCGCTGACTGGGGACGCTGTCCAACACTCAGAACCTTCAGGAGGGGCCATGGAGGGGTCCCCCAAGGGTAGCCCTGACCCCTCGGACTCGCTCAAAGGGAAAGAGGCAGTTCTGGTCTCACCCTGATCATCTGTGACCTCGGAGCGCTCTCTCGGCAAGGATGCACATAACTGAGGCAGGTGCTGAGGGTTTCCCCGGAAACCTAGTCAGCCAGCTGCCAGTTTCAGGGATACTCATGGGAGAGGTAGGACTCCTCGTCACTCACACAGCAGTCCAAGGCACCCTGACTCCATGCTGCAGAAGAGGATACCACTTCTCTCTTGGAGACATTCTTAACCACAGGAAGTCACTGTCTCACTCCCTCAACAATGGGTGTGGTTGGACGGGGTGGAGGACACGTTGACAGGTGTGCTGAACTGGTCTGGGCACACAGCCAAGGGGAGCCAGGTGCTCCATGAGCAACCTGACAGGGGCTTTAAGTTACCTCCGTCTGCAAGGACAACCCCAGGTCCATCCTCACTACATGCTTCCTCCTGGGGTGCGTTACCTGCAGATGACCCCTCACATCCACCCTGCTCTCAGCTTCCCTGGTTGTCCCTGCAGGTTGGCCCTGGGTGCCAGTTGAACCCAGTAGCCAATGACCCGCACCCTTCAGTGGCAGACGACGGGGCGGCCGTGCCGGAGGGCTCCTGGTCCACTTGGCATTTATCACTGTGTCTGCTGCACGCTACAGGTGCCACAAGGAAAGCCATTGTGGACTCTCCTCCAGGATTTGGGGGTACTCCTCATCGGGTAGTTCTCATTCCAGGCAACCAGTCCCATACCCCGGGCTCCCACACCCCAGGCTCCCATTCCTGCTACTTTCCTATGGCCCTGCGCACACGTGATCACCACAGGACCCACACACCCTCCCCACGCCTTCCATCACAACTCCAGCCCATCCCAGGTCGGGTATAGCACATTCTTACTTCCCCGCAGATGGGGGCTTGGATTTAAGGTTTGGGTAGTTCTGTTGCCTTGGGTCAGTGGCTGATAGTCTGTAACTCTGAGGATCTTCACGAGCACATGAAAATGTCAAAGTGAAAAATGGGTGAGTCATAGTAGAAATCGGCAAATGTGCTCTCCTAGTGAAAGAACGCTGGTGTGCCCCAGCTCGTCGACTTAGGTGCTCGTTAGTGTGTTACACACTAACTAGCGTGTTACACACGTGCAACTCTGGCCGGCCCTGCGGTAAGGGAGCAGCTGAGAGAAGCATCTGGGCTTTCTGCTGCTCCCAGGTCCCGCAGGCCGACCCCGGCTGTGGAGACCCTATCCTAACCCTGCCTGTGCCCTGACCTCTGAAAACTGGGGCCAGCCGCAGAGTTGGACTGTGCCTTCTGTCATTCACTGAGGGTCCATGAGTTTGAACACCATCCTTCTCAGGAGGGTCTGCTCTGAGCCCTGGGTTTCCACAGGACTTCATTCATCATCTTGGCCTCCAGGCTCATCAGAGTGAAGGTTTCCTTCCACTCCCTCTCAGAGACATGAGGAAGACCCGTAGCAACAGGTGTTAGCTTGGAGTTAGAGGCAAGGGCGGCTGTTTAAAACGTGGTCTCCCCAGATGAGCCACACTGCTCACCGCTGTCTGCTCAACGTGAGGTATCTGTGGGGATGAGCCCCCCAGGAGCCGTGAGGAGCTTCTCCATCCACAGAACCGGCACCACCTCTCGCCGTCATTCAATACTCGATGGGGATATTGACACTGTGCGCTTCGGGGCCTTGTTCTATTTTTAAACGCTTGATTTGTGCCTTTTCACTTGGATCTTATTCAACTAAAACTGTACTGTGTGCTCAGCTGAGGACGAGTAAACATTGCCCGGGGCTGTGGCAATGTGTTTGCACAGACCTCAATTACAAAATTAACAGGGCAGATTGTACTGTCTGTTGAGCCGAAGAGATGACAATCAAAACCCCTAATGAAGGGAGACATGAGAAATAAGACCTCAGGACAATACTCAAAAGAATGGCTTGTTTATTTATCAAATTTGATTTACTAGCCAGCTGTGTGACTTCCGTTTAGAATTCACCAGAGAGAAGGGCCTTGCTCCGGAGCAGCAGAAGCCCCAGACTGAGAGCGGGGAGCAGGCGGGAGGGGGAAGGGAGGGGAGGGGAGGACAGTGACGGGATGAGTCTCCACTGGTCGTATTGGCCCGGCCCAAAGTTTCACGTGAGATCTAGGCACTGAACAGGTAGGTCTTCTGCCTGACGTGAACTTGGGGTCATGCGCTTGGCAGAGGTAAGCCTGAGGCTCATTCTCACTGGTGCATTGAGGTGAGGGGGCCTGGCTGAGAGACAGCCACAGACGGCCGCAGCCCCACTCCTTAGCCCCATCCAGAAGCCTCTCAGACTGGACTCTCTGAAGCACAGTCAGGGAGGAAAGCAGGTCAGGCATGATTAGAGGGTCCCCAGGAGCCTGACTCCCAACAGAGGAGGGAAGGACCACAGGGTCAGCCCCACTGCAGGGCCGCTGGCGTGAGGGGAGTACGGGCCTTCACCCTGGGCCCCCAGCATAGCTTCAGGCTGCTCCATCCTGGCACCTGAGCAGGGCCCCACTGCAATAAGAGAAAGGAGACATTCAACTCCGTGTCCATCCCAGAAGGTGGCCTCCCAAGTCCCTTCAGATCAGGTCCCCAGAGAGCAGCAAGGCAGAGATCCTAGGGACAAGATCAGATTGTCCAATCCCTGACCCAGCAACCCTCGAGAGGGGGGCTGAATGCTGAGTGTCTGGCGACATAAAGAACATGGTCTCGGAGCCCCAGGACTGTAGAGCCGGACAGCAGAAGAAACACACGGGCTTGCAAGGCAGGAACCGTGCTCTCTTGAAGATGCCTGGACTCTCTCCGCATCACAGGAAATTAATAAACGTGCGTGTGTGTGTGTGTGTGTGTGTGTGTGTGTGTGTGTGTGTGTGTGCGCGTGCGTGCGTGCGTGCAGACTACACCGAGGGCCCCTTGGAGCCACTGCAGTGAGGGTGTGAGATGAACGGAGGGGTGGAGCTGCCCTGATGCTGACTGCCAGGGTGTCAGGGACAGGGCTTCAGCAGGGGCATCCCCAGCTGGATATCCCATGAAGCCGGCGAAACTTGCTTCCACCCCGAGTGTGGGGACTCCAAGCAACAGTGGGCACTAAACTGCTACCTAAGCTTTATTTCTAAAGATTAGATAAGGACAGTAGGTGACATGGGCCATTTTCATTCGAGTGTATGCGTGAACATACCCCCTTTTATGGACCCATATCCTCTTTCTTGTCCTCCATCAGTCTCTGTCCCCGAGACACTTGTCTTCTGCTCTCACGCTATCTAGAAATCTCTGATTTTATGTGTCTTTAAAGTCTAGAGAGAAACCAAACCAAACCACATAATGTATTTGTCCTGAGACAGGCTTAATTGGTTTAATGTGATTATCTCCTGTTGCATCCATTTTCCTACAAACAGCGAAACTTAATTCTTCATGGCCAAGTTCTCCACGCCCCCCTGTGTTGGTTCCATCGCTTCGCTACTGTGAAGAGTTTTAAACACTGATGTGCAGGTGTCTCTGGGATGTGCAGACCTGGGGTCTGGGTTACTGCCCAGGAGTGGCCTATCTGGGTCATATGGTGGGTCTTCTTTTGGCATCTCAAGGAGGCTCTACCACGATTTCCAGGGTAGCTGGAACAGCGGATGGTTCCCTTTGTCCACATCTCCACATCTCTATCTGCATGTGCTGTTTTCCTAGTGGCTGCCATTCTGCCCAGTGAGACAGACAGGACCTCACCATCCCTCTGCCTTTATTCTCTGACAGCCAGTGAGGCTGAGCATCTCATGTCGGGTGACCATTTGCCATCTCCTTAGGAGAGTGCTTCATTAGTCCATTTCTTACTGAGTTGTTTTTGCTGTCGTTTTTGAGTCTTAGCATATGCTGGATGTCAAGTCTCTGTAGACGTAAAGCTAGCAGAAATCTCCGGTTTTGAAGGTCTTGCCTCTTCACTTGTTTCCTGTGCTGTGCCAAAGCCTTTTAATCCCATGCAACTCCACCGTGGGGCGATTTCTTGAGTGACTAGAGTCCTGTTTGGAAAGTGCCTGTGCTGAGATCTTTTTTGTTGTTGTTTTGTTTTGTTTTGTTTTGTTTTGTTTTATTTTTTTGAGACAGGGTTTCTCTGTGTAGCTTTGGTGCCTGTCCTGGACCTCACTCTATAGACCAGGCTGGCCCTGAACTCACAGAGATCCACCTGGCTCTGCCTCCCAAGTGCTGGGATTAAAGGCGGGCGCCACCACCGCCCAGCAGCCGTGCTGAGATCTTAACGAGTTTCCTTTTTCCCCTGGCTGTTTTAGAGTTCAGGTGTTACATTACAGTCTTTATTTCACCCGGAACTGACTGTTTTGCCAGCGTCACGTGTTGAAGATGCCCTTTTTGCCAATGTATATTGTTCTAGGCGCTGCCAAAGCTTGGGTGGCTACAGCTGCGTGGGCATGAGTCTGCATCTTCTATTCCATCCCATGGGTCTGTGTGGTTCTGGGCTGGCACCACGCTGTTTGTCATTATAACTCCATAGCCAGGGGTGAAACCATACAGGGAAGAAATGCTCCCATGGGGACAGTCCACTGTCTAAAGCTAACCTGCATGCTGCCCATACTCACATTCGTACCAAACATACAAAGCAGGCCGCCACAGGACAGAACCCAGGCTGTGCTAACTCTCCTCTGATCCCTACTTGAAGCCCAGACTCTCCTGCAGGGTCTTACATGAACTCCTTAGGCCCCAAGTAAATGCAGGGTCCTGCTGACCAGGGAGGTGGAGATTGGGGAGGCAGATGGCAGGCAGGCCTCTCCCAGAGTCTGGCCTGAGGCTTCTCCCACACCCTGAACTTCACCAAGAAGGTAGAAACAGAGAAGCTAGGAAAAGAAAAGGAGTGTGTTGCTTTCAAAACGGTCCTTGTCTGTCCACTCTGCCTGTGGCACACAACCACAGTGAGGTCAGCGGCCGCTGTGCAAAGCCAGGGCGGCACAAACCGCAGACGGCAGCCATGTTGCCCGCGCTATCCAGCGGCCATCATTTAAAATGCGAAAAGAAACAAAAGGTAGGAGACTGCAATAGTTAATGTATCTAAAACATTACCAATCCAATAGATAATATAAAACCGAGGAGTAACACCTTGCCAGGGAAGGAATATTTGCACACCTGGGCCCAATCCTTGGTCCACACCCAGGCTCTGCAGGGGCTGCTGGCAGGAGCAGCTGTAGTCTGACTGCTCGAACTTAGCAAGATCTCGATGAATTATCCCATCCTAAGAACACTGGGGTTCCCATATAGCATCCTTGGACGATCCCAGGCTTGGAACGAAGGCCAATTGCACGGGCATCCTGCGTAGGTTTGGATGCTCTCTTCCGGCAGGGACACACAATGGGTACCACCACCCAAATGTCCCTCAGCTCCCTGGCAGTCATCACCCCGTCTGTCCCTCAAGGAGCATCTGGGTGATGCCAAGAAAGGGCTCCTCGGGGACAGCTCTGCTCAGGCTGCACAGCATAGGGAGGGTACCACATGCTTCTGGCTATCCCCTGCCCGAGCCGTGCCGAGCCGTGCCGTGCCCGAGCCGTGCCGAGCCGTGCCGAGCCGAGCCGTGGCCGAGCCGTGCCGTGCCCGAGCCGTGCCGAGCCGTGCCCGAGCCGTGCCGAGCCGTGCCCGAGCCGAGCCGTGCCGAGCCGTGCCCGAGCCGTGCCGAGCCGCGCCGAGCTGTGCCCGAGCCGCGCCGAGCCGAGCAGTGCCGAGCAGTGCCGAGCAGTGCCGAGTCGTCCCGCTCCTGTGGGACACAGAACACCATCTTCTGAGGATCCCGACCCTGAAAACTGATTTGAAAACTGTGACGCCAGGGCTGGCTCTCACCTACAATCCCAGCACGAGGGAGGCCCAGGCAGAAAGTGCGGCAGTGAGTTCGAGGTGTGAGCGTGGGGATGGGCTGTAAAGAGAACTGTCAGAATGTTGCCCACGCTACTGAACCAAAACAAACTTCCAGAGGACGAGGGTGAGATTCCAAACCATGTGAGCAGCCACCGTTTCTTCCCTGCAGGAAGATGTGTGCAGGGACGTCAGCAAGAGCTGAGCCTGAAGCGGCTTTCCTGCTTCTGCCGCACTTGGCTATGACGGGAAGCCATACTTCAGTCGGCGAGTTGTACTACTCGGCTCCTATGACTGTGATGCCTGAAAACAACGGCCCCAGAAGGACTGCAGGACAGAGACACGCCTCACCCGCTATACCCCAAACTGTCGGATGTCCAGCCACAGCGCCAGCCCTGCCGGGCTTGTGTTGAAGTCGGTCCAGTAAACACCTACGCTCCGGAGCAAATGTGCTGAACTGTAAATCTCGATAAGTAGGGGCAGCTACCAAAACGCACTGCCTTGAACATTTTGAATGAGTTTTAAAACCACATTGTGGTATTTCTTACGTGTTTTAGACAAAGAAAAGCAGAAACACACATCATCCTTACCAACGAAATCATAAAATTTTATAACATTTATGAAAATCCATTTTCAAAATGTTTTCTCACAGATGCACGTCTTTCGAGAGGTGTTTATCTCCTCACTCACTGTCAAAACATCATTTGCAGCACCTACCCAGGAGAGGCGGGTACAGTGTTTTCATGTTGTTCAGAGTGTCTGCTGCCCAGGGGCTTCCTCACAGTGCCATCCGCCATTCCTAAGACTGGCAGATTCTCCCAGGCCTGGCACAGCTGTCTCCCTGCCATGCCACCGTGAGGACACTGGCAGTTGTGTTTGTCTCCCAAGGAAAATGGACCCCCTCTCCCGCAAATCCCTCTCTGGGTGATGAAGGGGTGTGCTCCTTCAGCTCTCAGGGGCCAGCAGTCGCCGGAAAGTAGGCAGGGCACAGTGAGGCCCAGGCCAGCCAGCCTCTTCCTCCTCAGTTGCCCCTGAGAAAGGAGCCACTCAAGAGCAGGATGTGGGGCTCCTCCGGAGGATTAACCCCGGAGGAACTGGGACCAGACAAGACAAGAGCAGTGCCCATGAGCAAAGGACACTGGAAATCTTTCTCAGGAATACAGCATACACCAGAATTGCTGCAATGTCTTACAATGTGGAAACTTGCTTCAAAGTTCTGATTTTATGAATTTTTGGGGGACGACGGGGCTTATGAACCCCAAGCGGTTTCACACTCCCTGTGTAGCAAAGGATGACCTTGAACTCCTGGTCCTCCTGTCCCGGCCACCCAGGTAGAGGTCACAGGCAAGGACCTCTACAGGCAGCTTTGGCATCTGTAAACTTTTAAGGCAAGATTAAGTTAAAGCTATGTCCTAAGAACTCCTGGCCGTCACCGTGAATTCGCTCCTGTGATGCCAGGACTCTAGTGCCCCGGAACTTTAAAGAGAGCAGGCTGTGCTGTCAGCTGGTGGAAGGGACCAGTGCTTGCCTGCTCTCCCTCAAGTTCTGCACTCCGAGTGGTGTATGAGTTTCACAAACTAAACTGCACATGTCCCGGAACACAGTCAACCAAATTCCACCAGTTCCAACTCACAGACCCAGGAAGCGGACAGTTTTGCCAGACTACTCAAGAAACAGGCAAAACATCTGAAAGATAATGGTCTTTAATTCTCTAAGTTCTCACGTATGCAACATAAAAAAGGCATAATTATGTGACTGGATAGGACATTTTTACAAAAAAACAGTTCCCTCCATCATCTGGTCAGTAGTATATAAATATTCACAATGAAAAAATAGGGAAGAAGGGAACCTCCAACATCCAAGCTCTTTCTTTCCAACACTTCTCAGAATTGTGAAAATAAAACAATCCCGCCTTGCTCCATTCGTACCCAGGGCTCCGCTGCTGGTCTGCACAGCTGGGCTGTGCTCGCCCAGGACCCCCTCTCCACATGGCTCCTGCTCTTCTGTACTGCTTTACAAGTTATTTGAAATAGCAAACTAAATATCAAAATGTAAACTTTGGAAGAGAAAGTAAGAACAAGTAGGTGAAGGCGACGCTTGGGTATCGATGTCCTCACGCAGGCTAGTGTCTTAAACACTAAAACCAAAGTAAAACATTTACATATTTCCTTTTCCTAGAGACATGTTTCAACTTAGTGTGACCATGGTAACAAAAACTGTCTCTACAGAAGATGGTAGGAAAGAGCGTGACATTACTCTTAGTTAGGAACACACCACTGCCCTAGTTTTTTTGTGGCAAGAAACTGTTGCTGTTGTTGTTTAAAGTGACAAATATAAATTACATGGTGGAAATAAGATGCTCCAACACATCACAGCATCTCTCAACTATGAAGACTACATTGTAGGTGAGCAGCCTGCTGAACTCGGTGACATTACACTCAAGTCCAGTGGGTGATGAGACTTCTTCCGGCAGACGGAGTGCTGAAACACTGTGGCCTGTGTGCAGACAGGGGCGCCTGCAGCTCCCTGCTGCCTGGAGGCTCTGGCGTGAGTGGGCGTCTCACAGTCCCGCTAAGCCTCACGTGTGGGAACTGCGCCGCCCTCTACTGCCCAGAGAAACCCGGAGCCTGGGTTCTCTGGCTTTGTAATGTTCATTGAAGTCCAGCCTGAAGCTGAGAAAGCGGAGACTTTCATCAGAGCTGGTCGTCAGCAACACCAGAAACTGCTGGACAACACCCTAGGATGAAACACAGCAGAGTCAGTCGGAGCCCTGTCCATGCACAGCCCCCCCTCCAGCGCCACTGTACCCATGAGCCTCCAGCAGGAAGTCGCTCAGCCTGTCTGCTCCCATCAGGGGTCCCTGCCTGTACAGTCAGACAGGCAATGCATACATTCCGTGGAAGAGCAACTGGCCTCCTGATGTCCCCTCTGCACTCACACTACAGGACTAAACAGCCATGGATGCCAAAGCATCTTATTCTGTGATGAGCACAGAGCTCAGGGACCCCTGCTCTCTCTCACATCTCACTGGCTCACAAATGCACGCTCAGTCATCACTCTATGGGGGAATAGATCCTAGATCAAAACCATTACTGGGACTCCACACCACTGTGAAAGCAGCCCTCATGTAGGACACAAGTCCTGTCAGATGGTGATGTAGCAAAGTCATTGTGACTATTCATGGTTTCAATCTCTCCACAAGGCCACACTCGGCCTGCACCACCCAAGGCTCAGTGCAGTCCCTCAGTGCAGTCCCTCTGGGGAGCAGGAGAAGTCACAGGTCCCCAGGGCCAATCTCCCATCCAGGCTCTCATGCTAGCTCTACAGCTGCCCCGAGGGGAGCCCATCAAGGATGAATCCTCAGGGGGACCACCAGCTCCCGAGACACTCCACCCTGGATGCTGCTCATGCGACAAGGATGAGCCACATCTCTAACCTCTCAAAGCAAGCCAGTCACGGAAGAGGGCACTGTGGCTTGTACTGTACGCACCTGGTAGAAGTGTGTCAATATTCGCAACTGTGAACACATTTTTGGTATGGAGTCCTGGAATTCTCGGATCCTCCGGTTCTCCTCCTCTTCCTCTGCCGCTGTCACCCCCCACTGGCCCTGGACAATTAGAAGCAGCAAGTTCAACTGCTGGACGGGCGCCTCCTTGCACGTACCGCTAACGGCGTCATATGCTCAGATACCACTGTGACCCACTCCCACTAACCCGTCTTCTTGTGGCTTTGGTGCTGTGGTACAGATGGCCCTGGGTCCCTCCACGTTCCTCATTCAGACAGTGGGCACTAGGGCACTAGTCAACTGAGTGCTGGCACTCCTGACTTCAGCGCGACTCCCCTGGCAATCTCCCTTGGACACGTTCACCTATTCTCATTCTAACACGTCATTTTCAGCCAGGCATGCCTGGTAGCCCACACCTGTAATCCCATCTGAAGCAAGAGAATGGTTAAGGTGGAGGCCAGACTGGGTTGTATACAGTGAGACCATTTCATCCCTCCCCCCAGCAAATGGTAGACTTCACTGAACGTGTGTCCAGCCAGCCTGTACGGGAGTTACCTAGTTCTCTTCCATCGACTAGATTTTCTGATCTGAACCTTTGCATTCCCGGCACACACCTCGGTCTGGAGAAATTGTTCATTTTGCTAACATTTCTCATTTGCATTGTATGTGATTTGCCCGTTGGTACTGAAAACTCAGGCCCATTCTTTCTGAGTCCTATCGGCCTTAGGTGCTTCACACAGTCTGGCAATGGCCCTGTCGTAACTTGGAACTGTGGCTAGGCAGGGTGGAGCCTTTCCAGCAGAGCTAATGGTACTTTTGACAGCTTAGCTAACGGTACTTTCGACAGCTTACTGCCCTTTAGCACATCTTCTGCAGGCCATTTGGGTGTCTACAGACCACGAGCTTCATTTACAGATATCAATCTATTTGCATACATCTAAGGAAATAAACCGTCTATTCCTTCTCAATTTTTCACATGTGTGCTCTCACCTCTTATTAGCCACTAGACCAACAGCTTATTTGCCCTCTATCTCCAGCCACCCAGGCCACACTCCTGAGACCTCCAAGAACAAGAACTATCAGTAAATGGACCAGGCACAGTCCTGGAATGTTTTAGCAAGAATCTGGCTTCATTTTGCCAGTGTCCAGAGCTTTTGAGCCAAGTTGAATTTAAAGATGATGAACTATTTGTTAGAAAGGTGTGTGGACAAGCTTCAAGTTTTTGACAGTGAAGGACAGACAGCATCTGTGGCTATTACAGAGCTCCCCACCATCAAAGAGAAACCTGGTGTCTGCATCGGGACCCAGGGAAAAGTGTTTCCTCGGGTCAGCACACAGAAGCTGACACAGCTGTGGTTCATGGGGCAGTCAGTCTACCTCTCCAGAAGGTGGAACTGGTTTTAAAGGTGTAAAAGACACAGGAAGGAAGGGTGACGGAGCGCAGCTGAGGTCAGGCACTGTGTGGCCGCGTTGAGGTGCTCATAGAGATGCGAGCCCTCAGAGACCACTGTGTGAAGCTGGGGTAGAGGCCTCAGCGTGCTGGGGATGCCAGGATCACCGGACATGTTCGAGGAAGAGTTACTGGCATGAAGTGGATCTGGCCTGAGCCTGGGAGGGAAGCTGTGTGCCACAGTGGGCGGGCTGAGGGGATGCGGCTGCCCGAACCCTTTGGGGCCCGGCCGACTTCATCATGAGTGGGAGGGCTGAGGGAATGCGGCTGCCCGAACCCTTTGGGGCCCGGCCGACTTCATCATGAGTGGGAGGGCTGAGGGGATGCGGCTGCCCAAACCCTTTGGGGCCCGGCCGACTTCATCATGAGTGGGAGGGCTGAGGGAATGCGGCTGCCCGAACCCTCTGGGGCCCGGCCGACTTCATCATGAGCCCCAGAAGCCAGACATGGAACTGCAGGATTTGGTATTAGCCCTGTTGGAGTTGAGGTTTTAGTTTGATTATTCCTTTCCATGCTCCTGATTGTTTCATTTTGAACCTGGAATGTTAATTCCGTGCCGTTTGATGTTAGAGTATGCAAGTTGTTTAGATCTTACAGGAGTTCATAGTTCAGAGTCTTTGAACTTCTAAAACAATGGAACTTTTTAAGGCTGGAAACTTTGAAAATTGGTTTCTACATTAGGAGAGTAACATGAGACTTTGAGGGCGAGGGACAGAAGATGTGCTAGCTAGTTTTATACTAACTTGGCGCAAGCTGTAGTAATCTGAGAGAAGGGAACCTCAATGGAGAAAATGCCTCCATGAGACTGTGCTGTAAGCAAACCTACGGTGCATTTTCTTAGTTAGCAATTGATGGGGGAGGGCCCAACCCATGGTGGGTGGAGCCATCCCTGGGCTGGTGGTCCTGGGTTCGATAAGAAAGCAGGCTGAGCAAGCCATGAGGAGCAAGCCAGTAAGCAGCACCCCTCCATGGTCTCTGCATCAGCTCCTGCCTCCAGGTTCCTGCCCTGTTGAGTCCCTGTCCTGTCTTCATTCAGTGATGAACTACAATGTGTAAGAGTAAGCCGAATAAACCCTTTCCTCCTCAACTTGCTTTTGGTCACGATGTTTCACCACAGCAACAGAAACCCTGACTAAGACAGTGGGGTGTGGTTTAAAGTAATGTATCTGTGCGTCAAGCAGACAAGCAGGGAGTTGTGATGATTAGTTTTAGTTATCAAATTGATGAAATGGATAATCACCTGGGAAGAGTGTCAATGAAGACTTGCCTAGATTAGGCTGGCCTGGAGACAAGTCTGGGAGGGGTTTTCTAAAGTGTTAACTGAGGGGGAGGACCCACCTCAGCTGTCATTGGCTGGGCCCTGGCTGATCACATGCATTCTTGGCTCTCTGTTCCTGATGGCTGATACAGCTCCCTCAAGCTTCCTCCACCGGGGACCGGGAACTGTGGGGGAAACAAGGCCCTTTC
Organism: Peromyscus maniculatus bairdii; assembly: GCF_049852395.1. Classification (NCBI taxonomy): domain Eukaryota; kingdom Metazoa; phylum Chordata; class Mammalia; order Rodentia; family Cricetidae; genus Peromyscus; species Peromyscus maniculatus. Next base: position 58,200,353 of record NC_134868.1, on the reverse strand, counting down.
TCCCTTAGGTTGCTATTGTCGGGATGGTTTGTTACAACTGGAAGAACATCAGGATCCACAGGGGACTGGTTTCAGCAGCCTGGATGGATATCAAAACTTGAAGGAAGTCAAGTTGTGGAGCTCCTTATGGAAATGTGCAGATTACAATTCTTTTTAGTGGCATTTCTTTTAAGCGTCCATCACAATTGCCACTGATAGAAAGAAAACTGACTGCTGCATGTTAACTTTGATTTCTAAATAGCTGGGAAAACACACTTATTCATGCCAATAATTCACCTCAGGGTCATCTTGGATTTCATGTCCAGCACTTCTGCAAAAGAACCTGTTTCCCTGCGTGCTCACACTGGCGACGGTCGGTGCAGTGTGCGAAGCCAGCAGTTCCCAGGCTCACTCTCACCTAAGACGCTCTCAGCATTTCACCAATGGGCAGATCTGCCACCCAGATCTTCAGTCAGATCTTCCCGGGGATTAATTAATCTTTTCCTTTATTTTGCAAAAGTGAGTTACAGTAATTTTATTAGACCAATACAAAGAGTCCTGTATTCTTGGAATGATCTCAAATGTTCTGTAACATATTTTCCATTTGGTACATCAATTAGTAAAAATTTTGTAGTTTCATATCCACGTTCTACTACACAGAGAACAGCAGAAATGAAGCCAGTTAATGCGCACTGCGATGAGAGGTCACCATTATGAACCCACTCCACAGGACAGGACAACGTGACTCGGCATGCATCCCCTAGTGAGACAGATTCTCGGGAAGCAGCACTAGTCACGGTATTTTTCAATTTCTGTGGCTGGTACTGGTCCCGGAATCCTACTGCGCACAGGGGTGTGTACAGAAGTGTGGGTGTCACAGGCGGCAGGAAGTAAGTATGCTAATACTAGAACCAAGAGTGTCAATGTATAAAGTGTAGTTTGTAAAACTAAAGGAAGTAAAAGCCCTTCAATCCTAAATTTGAATTGGAAATATCATAATAACAGAGGAGGTTTTGAGAAGAAAAGTGGGAAGAGAGTAGAGAGGAGCCATGAATTGCAGAAGGAAGGACCTCTGGGACCGCTCCACCTAACAGCAGCATGACAGATTCGGAAGCCAACCCCCGCAGCAAGGCACTCAAGTGCTGAAACCCTTTCAGGGGCCAGCGCCAGCGCTCACAGACCCAGTGGACCCACATCTGCATGACTGTTGCAAAATTATTTTACCTTTTGGATTTAAATAAATTTGCCAGGCAGTTTCAGCGTTACGGCTCTCCCTCTCTCTCTGAAACACACCCAATAAACCCACACTCGTGTGGCTGTGTCCCTTCTGTCACTGACAGCTGACATCTGGGAAGACCACCTCCATGCACACAACCAGCCATTGAGCTATTATCAGAATCTTGCGTCTGTCGGTCACACACAGGCTGCTTGGCATGGATCAGGAGATTACGTGTGTGCAAATCCCAGGGCTCTTCAGAAGTACCCACAAACCACTGCAGCCAGGAGATAACCCAGTAGTACCAAAAGGACACATCCTCTTGCTTCCAAACTCCACCATACTTCAGTGCCTGACACCTGGCTGCCAGGCCCCTCACATGGGCTGGCAGTAAACCAGCCTAACTGCCGACCAAACAAGCTGCCTTTCATGACCCCGAGGCAAGCACCTAGACAGAGCAGACGGTCCAGGCGAGCAAGAACAGGAACCCCACCACCAGCCTGACTTGTCTAATGGATCTTACTTATTTCAGGCTACTGGGAATACACAAAAATGTCCGAAGGAAACCTAGCTCATGCGTCAGTAAGCAAGTCAGGGTGTCTGGTCCCTCAGCTTCAAGAGGCCGACTCTGGAGACAAGAGTACAGACAGTGTCCAGTTCGGACACCGGGACAGCACTCAATGGGACAGCAGTCAGAACGTCCTCCGACTGGACTGCGCCCGCTTCTGTGTGCGTGCCGATTTCAGCAGGGGAGCGGCTGCTGCTGACGCTGCCCAGACTGCCGGCCAACGGTGAGAGTGTGGGTTAAAAACCGTACCTCGAGCCGGGCGGTGGTGGCGCACGCCTTTAATCCCAGCACTCGGGAGGCAGAGCCAGGTGGATCTCTGTGAGTTCGAGGCCAGCCTGGGCTACCAAGTGAGTTCCAGGAAAAGCGCAAAGCTACACAGAGAAACCCTGTCTCAAAAAACCAAAAAAAAAAAAAAAAAAAAAACCGTACCTCGATTTCACGCTGCTTCTTTTTCTCTTCAAACTGCAGTCGTCTCTGTAATTCTTCCAGAGCCGCTCTGTACATTGCATCTTGGGCATTTTGAAGTTCAATAATTTGATCAAACACAGCTCTGAGCTGATTTAAAAGTACCTAAAAAGACACAGCGTTCTCAAATGAACAGAACCTCAACGTGCTAGTGAGGCACTTCTACTCAAAGATATTGTACTAGTGCTTTGCCCTCTAAACTGCAGAGACACTAGTGGTGACTAGGAAGCCATTGGGTAATGAGGCCTCCACCCTACCAAAGCGGTTACTGTTGCTCACTGGTTGCTGCTGGATTCCCACAGCACTGAATTCTGACTCTTGAGAATGGACTGTTCTAAAGTAATGTACTGCACAAAGTGTGAACTGAGGATGTATACACACTAAATACCACGTGTGTGCTTTCTGTGTGTGTGTCTAGATGGAGAGGCTCCTCCTAGTCCTTGCTTTGAGTCTTAGTTACTGTTCTATTGTTGTGAGAGGACACCAGGACCAAGGCAACTCATATAGAAAACATTTAATTCCAAAATCATGGCAGGGAAATGGATACGGCACTGGAGCAGTACCTGAAAGCTTTACATCCTGATCCACAGGCAGCAGGCAGAGAGACACTGGGCTTGGCCTGGGCTTTTGAAACCTCAAAGCTCAGCCCCAGTGACACACCTCCTCCAACAAGGCCACACCTCCTAATCCTTCCCAAACAGTTCCACTAACTGGGGACCAAGCATTCAAACATATGAGCCATCCTCATTCAAACCATCACACTTTAGAAGACGAGCTCCAGCCAGCCTGGAGAGAAGCAGCTATCCCACACTCACTCCACAGCTAAGGACGCTGTCCCTACTGCCCATCTCTAGGCCATGCTGAGGTGTCAGGCAGTGTCACCGACAGCTGAGCTAACTGAATCTCCAGTCAAACAGAACCAGAGCCTTTGCTGAGCAACTCTGAGAACAAGCTAACCCAAGAACAGACGCTGGAAATAAACAATCCCTGGCTCTCATTTCCCATAATGCACTCATGTGACCTGGGTCCTTCAACTGCACAGCAATGCAGAGAGCCAGAAGGACCCGATCAGGGGACACCACTCCTGACAGGCAGTCACATGGCTGGTTCTGACCACAGGCTCAAGCAAGTTCATCCTGTTCTCTGTCAGAATTGTATTATGCTAAAACTAGAATGGAGATGGCTACATTTAAATTTGATAAGGATGTAGTTCTCTAGTTTCTCTATTGTAGTCATGTGAAAACAACAAAAACAAAAACACCTTCTTTTTGGAACACTGCCTTGCCCCTGAGGTCACTAACTGACGTTTCCTTTAAGTGGAATGTGCACTGTGGGTACTGGTCTGTTCCAGGGGTCTGCAACTGCACGCTCCATGCTGCCTCCAGCCTGCACCTTCTCAGTGGGCTGCTCAGGGTTTTCAACACTACACAAACAAAGGATGAGACACACACATATCTGCACCTGTCTGTCATCCCTCCTTCCAACTAGCTCTGTGTATTGTCATCACTGACTTTTTCACAAGTGGCATAATCAAAATACCACACTTGAAATTACTATGTCCACAACAGATTGCCTTACTCTGTTTTATACAAGAGATTTCTTTCTTAGGAACAAACAACGACAATGTCCTCTGGAGTCAGGAGGACCACGAGTTCCAGGCATTCTGAGCTACAGAGCAGGACCCTGTCCTAAAGCAACAAACAACAGCCAATCATTATATTAAACACCCAGGAAGGCACAGTTCCAGGCCTGCTGGAGCCTGGGGTGAGGCTCCTTCAGTGAGCCGACTGGGACCCCCAAACACTCCCCATGACCACTGCCCCACAGGCAGGCAGCAGCAGAATCTCTGGACTCTGCCCATATCCACAATAGCTATTCTATAAAGGTGAGAGCCAGGGTGACTCAACCTGTCTCTCAGCCATTCCCCATCCTTTCATGGCTCAGGCCCCACGTTAGCAGAGCCAGAGAGAACACACTGAACAGGGTGCCCTGCGGGTGCAGTCCTTAACAATTCCAACATTACAGCTGGTGACTTTCACATCTGTTCAACCTATGCAAAACAACAGAAAACATGACTCCCACAGCTTGAAAAAGGTAGCAGCTACATCTACAAGTCGGTTACCATGGTGAGTCACATCATTTAATTCCTACAAATTTACATCGTGCCTCTGGAAACAGAAGAACCCTGGAGTCACAAGGAGAGCCTGTCTTTGGTGTGAACATTGACTCTGGCCCACATGTTCCACGTCTATGACACATCACAGAATGGCCAAAGGCCCCCTTCATAACAAACATGGGTGCCAGGTGACAGAGGTGATACCCACTGTAATAGAAACCTCACAGAGACTGGACCTAGTAAAAGTGGTCAGCAGGACCCCAGACCACTTCAGGTGCATACTGCATGAGTTACTAATATTGTTCAAAGTATGTTGCGCACTTTTAGGCCATCATTTCAGTATCTAGAAAGCAAATTCCACATAGAATGCCTTTGGTCACTATTTGTCACACTATAACAATGAAGTTTATCCAGTACTTTTCTCCACCACAGTAGGCTAATGCACAGGACTGGAACACAAAACAAAAGCCCTGGTAAAGTATAGGCAGACGCACGCCCTACGTGTGTCTTGAGCCATCCACACCAAGAAACGCTCTTGGTACTTCACACAGATGCACAGTCCCCTACTTCAAACTCAGAACGTGTTCTTTCTTGAGCCGGATCTTTAAAGGAAATCAGAACTCCAGAGCCTTACTACTTAGCACCTTCCCAGAACAGGGCCCTCTACAAGAAAGGAATTCAGCAGAAAGCCCTAGCCAGGAGATGCTCAAGCTCAGATGTGCACAGTCTGTTGGAATTCATGCAGTCATACACCACTAACTAAACACATTATCCCTACAGACTAACAACATGACCACAGGATGAGGCGCTCAGTCTAGGGATGCAAGGCCCTGGGACTGATTCCCAGCAGGGAGAAAGAGGAAGACGTCCAGAGCTCCAGATTTCTGCATTCTCTGGGCCTTTGATACATGCCACCACTTGTTCTGATGCTTAGGTGCCTTTCTGGTGTCCATCCCGCCACAGCTCCAAAGGGCGTCGTTCATGACGGAGTCTCCTGCTCCATACACCGTCAACAGTATACTGCTGCTCACCACTGTCACAGCCATGGCAGCTGTGAGAGCATGCGTTCACTTCACTTTTACTTCAATTCTGTTCAGAAAGTGAGCCTCAAATACCAGGTTTAATGAGCCTTTCTCAGTGACCACTGACCCCGAGTTGCTGTGTTAGACAGCTTTGGTCCTGGTTTGTAGGAGTGAGCCTTACCCTGGAGTCGCTGTCCAGGAGACAGCGGGAGGTGATGGTGTCCAGGAACGCCTCATGTGCTGCGATAATGTGGTCCAAGTCCTGGGCCTGTTGCACTCTGTTCCAAAGCTCATCCCAGGAGCACTCAAGAACCTGAAAGGACGAGTTGAGACTCTGGAGGGCCTGTTCTTCTGAAGGCATCACCTCTCACACTGCTGAGCCACACAGCATGGGGCGGAAGCCGGCTTACCTCAAAGGTGATGTAGTACTGCATTTGATGAATGAAGTGGACCATCTCGGAGGCCAGGATGTGACACTGGTGCAGCACCCCAGAGAACTCTGCAAGAGACAGGGTGTCACCAGGGGAGGTGCTTGGTGACAGCACAGACCTCTGCCGCAAGCTGCCCCCCAATGAAGCCACAAGCCTTATTCCAGACCCCTGAGCAGGACACGAGCTCTCCGCCCACTTCTGTGCTGTAGCTAAAGGACCTGGCTACACAATCAAGGAGAGACATATTACTTTATCAAAGATGAGGCCTGAGGAGGAACAGCATGAAACAAGATACAATCATATTTAACAAATAAGTACAGCGCTGGGTGGCTCGGTGGTAGGAGGACTTGCTTTGCAAGCACATGGACGTTATTTCAGATCCCCAGTACCCATGTGAAGGGCTAAGCACGGTTGTGCATGCCTGGAACTCCAGTACTGGAGGGTCAGAGACAGGGCCTCTCAGGGGCTGCTTGACTAGCAGCCTAGGGAGGAAGGTGCAAAGTGACAGAAGAACACTAGATGATGCCCTCTTCTGGTCTCTGCTTGGCCATGGGCACATGCAACACATACACAGCACACAGCTGAGTATAAAGTTGATTTTACAGAGGTGAGCATCATGCATCAACAGAAGCCTTATGTCTTCTCTGCTTCTGGCCCAACCACCACACATGGACTAGTTACATCCCCCTAGTCATCTCATGACAAGAGGGCTCAGGGTGGGCCCTACTTCAGTGAGAAGAAAGGCAGGGACTCCAGGGAGTAGACATGCATGTGCAGAAGTCACAGCACCTTCCTTACAAAACTCCAGAGATTCCCCACTGCTCCCATCAGGACCCCAGATAGCTGAAGAGAGCTACGTGTCCACACAACAGGTGCCATGCCACTTCCCCCGTGACTATTAGGAGCCTTTAACCAGGAGTGCACCCACCCAGCACCCAGCACAGGACCCTCAGAGGAGTATCACACTCCACAGGTCCCCCACAGTTTGGAATCTGAATCTATGAATACAGCTGCTGTGTAGCCATTTTCTCTGAATTGCAACAGTCCCAGCAGACAGAGGGAGGTGGGTGAGCCTGTTAATATGGACCTCCCCAGTCCAGAGAAGCTGTAAGGCCTGTCTTTACAGGGGCAGGGACACCGCCGGGAGGAGGCCTGTCAACGTGTCCAGCTGCCTGCGCATCTACAGGGGTGCAGAGCGAGCTCCAGGGACACAGCTTAGGTTAGCCGTGCCCAAGCCAGGATGGGGTTCCGGTGATGCAGCTGCCTCTGGGTCACACGTGCTCCATCAAGGAGCCCCTCCCCAATACTCCTGACCCCAGTAAACTCACTGGTCTGCAGAACTCAACTTCAGGGTAATTACTACTGTGGTCTGACTTGGTTCCCTGTCTGCAGTTAGCAGACGTCTGTTCGCATCTCCCTGGGAAAAGTCACATAAGGGTGGACATGCATCTGACAAGGAGACTATGCTTCCCAGTTCTCTTGAAGCATAGAACAGAGTGTGGTTTTCTCTACTGAAACCGGGCTAGCTAACCTAACGCCATACAACTGGACTTCTGATTTCCACGCAGAGGACTGACCTTCCTCTGTCTAGAGGCGCTCTGTTATGCATGATTGCAACCTCAGAGGAAAGTCTCTGCAGAGCTACTCTGGGTTTTTGCCCCGAGCTGGAAGGAAAGGGCTCTGCCTGTCCCCCCTTAATGGTAAATGTTCCAGGGGATCCTCCCTGGAGCCCAGCAGTGCACACTGAAACCTCCATGTGTATCAGGGCATGCTACCTCACATTTGTGCACTTTGAGTACATCTGCAACAGCCTCCAGGCTGAGCGATCCAGCTGGAGAGCTGCTTGATTCACTTCCATCCCAGGACTCAAACCCTGCCCACAGACCTGCGTGACCAGGGCCACACTGACCAATGTTAACATGCGCCTTCTTCAGTTTGCACACTGGACAAACATGGTTTTCTTCCTAGGAAAACCCATCACTTCACCTTGTGAAGGAGACACTCTTCCATAGTAACAACTGACAGTGAGGCCACTGGCTGTTGGAAAACAAAGTTGAGATCAACCCCTCCGGGCACGACGGAAATCTGTTACCCTCACGGCTGTCCCCTCTGGCCAAAGAGTCCAAACAGTCTGCCAGCTGCTGGTAGGCTGAGGAATATGGGCTATATTTAAAAGCACAGCAGATTCCTTTATACCTGAATATATAACTCATACCTGCTATCCCCTGACTCTATCCAGTACCCTGAAAATGCATACAAAATACATGCTTAAAGTATGTTTTATGATGGCCCAGAAGAACCATAAAAAATTGTAAGAATGGTCTCAGAGCAGCACCAACCTGCACTGAGGTGCAATGAACATACAAGTGTACCCCGTTGGGTTAACACCCAGTTTTACACAGCAAGTTAGGAACGTCTATTAAGGGGCTGGAGAGATGGCTTGGCGGTTAAGAGCGCTTCCTATTCTTGCAGACGACCTGGGTTCAGTTTCTCAGTACCCACATAACAGCTCACAACTGTCAGTAATGCCAATTTCCGGAGACCCGCACCCTCCCCCAGCTCTGAAGACACCAGGCACACACATAGTGCGCACACACAAATGCAGGCAGATACTCAAATCTTCTTAATGACCAGCCTTCCCTTCTGCTTACCAAGACGCTAGGCAGATTCATTCCTGGTTGTCTACCGCCCTCTAAGGGCTACTCAGAGATCTTCAGTGTCCCAGGCATCTTCAGCAGGGCGCTCCTGGACAGGCCCTAAGTCCAAGATTCCTTTTTAAAGAAATGCCCTAAGGCAGTTTCATCAAAGCTTCAAACTACGCTCCCCAACTTGCACTTCCCCTGGCCCTGCTCTGTTTAAGGTGGCTCCATCAAATACCTAGCTGATTCATTTTCTAACACTTGGGATTTAAAGATGCTTCAGGAACTAGCGTTTTTCTTCATGTCTTGTGTTCACCATCCAGCTGCCCTCATGCCCTTCCTAACCTCATTCGGTGTGTGTGAAATACAGGCAAGTGTCACTCACAAAGACAATGGCTCACTGCTGGGCTCAAGCTGGGTGCTGTTCTGAGGACTTTTTTGCAGATTTCATCTCGTAGACAGTGGCACTGTCGAGGCAGGCGGAGAGCTGTTTCCGCACACACAGGTTTTGAAGAGGAAGACATGTAAGGTACCATCGCTGTAAGATGTATCGTCATTAAATAGATCAACACACACACACACACACACACACACACACACACACACACACACACACACACACACACACACACAAACGGCGGCCAAGCAGCCTGGCTGTGCTGCACATCCGACTGTAGCCCCAGTCACTCCTCAGCGCCGCTCTTCTCCCTCCGATGATCAGCAATGCGTACAAACTGCCCTTCCACACCTCAGTCCAGAACCACTGCCATCCTCCCAAAGGCAGCCGGCACGGCCATGGCCGTCACACATGCAGGCAATGCAGACCCTGCCGGCTGCGGCTCAGCAGCTGCACACACACCCCAAGAGTGCAGAGTAACAGTGCTCACTTCAGAAGTGATCCAATGTGGTGTATGCAGAAGGTGAACCCTTGATCCCCTGTGGTTTTCAGGAGACCACAGGCCGGCTCAGCCTCCCGACTTTTACTGTCTGCTGCAGGGACAAGCCTCGCAGAGGAGAACACTGAGCAGAAGGCATCAGCAGTAGCAGTGGCAAGTGAGGCTGTGACGCAGGAGGAGGCTGAGCCCAGACACCCATCCGACAACATCATGTCCCCAAAGCTTCCTACAGCGCAGTGACCGGGAAACTATCATATGTGCCCTTCTTCCAGGCTCCTCATGCATGGCTTCTGTGCAGGGCTTCTGAAACTGGCTTGGGTTCCTCCACAGGCCTTCCACCTTTGGTTCACTTTAGCTTGTTCATGACTCATTTTTCCAAGGCTTCCATTTTTGCCTTCCTATAAACTTAAGCCTCAACCCATGGTACAGACACGCGATCACAGAACGCTGGCCGTCCCTTCCCTCGCTCAGCCTTGGACTGTTCTCCACTGGAGGGAAGGACATGTGACAGGAGGTCCCCACAATGCCTCCCGAGAGGTTCTAGGACTGACTGGTGACTGCGCACCTGAAAGGGCGCCTCCAGGGCAGACACAGCGCTCAGCAGGGGCATGGGCTCACTGCAGACCCCAGCCAGCAGGAGCAGTCCTACTCGGCGGTCAGAGAAGCAGCATGTCATGTCACCATTTTAGTCCAGGCGTAATGTGTTGCTTCATACACACTCATTTCAAAGGGAATTATTACTTCCGTTTCTTTAGGTTCATTTGTTCTTACTATCTGGTGATAAATTAGCATTTGTTTTATTGTTGTATGAGTAGCAGCTTGCCTGCATGTACGCACATGCGCCACATACATGCTGGGGCTGGAGGCTGTCAGAAGAGGGCATCAGTTCCTCTGGGTGGGACTAGAGTGTTTGTGACCATCGTGTGGGTACTGGGAATTGAACCTGGGTCCTCAGCAAGAGCAAGAGTGCTCTAAACCACTAAGCCAACCTGCGGCCACTTACTTATGTATCTTACACATAACAGACCACACTGCCTCCAACCAGTGCGCTCTGCCGTCAGCCCTCCCAGAGTGAACTATCTTCCACACTTGTCTAAACGTCACTGTGCATCTCTGTGAGCAAGCACACAGCCTAAACAAAAGAACACAACTGCAGGGTCAGACAGGGGCCGAGAGGGCAGCACCTCACTGCACAAGCCTCGCCTCAGCTCTGCACAAAGACACTGTTCTTTCCCCTTGAGGACTGAGAGGCCAGCTTCTTTGTGAGAGAGAAGGCGGTGAAGGAGACGCGCTCATCCGCCACACTGTCAGCTTCATCACAGGAACAGGAAAGCAGCCGCATCCCAGTCCTGGTCCTCCTCAGCCACCAACCAGGGTCCAGTATCAGTGACCAGCTGGTTGTGTCAAGACCCTGGTACAGGCCACTCTTGTCTGCGGTCACCCTGGCTTGGGTCCTTTGGAAGCTGTCTAGAGTCAGCCTACAACCGAAGTAGTGATGAGGAAACCTCTTCCTTCAAACAACTGTGCTTATTTATAACAATTAATTTTACTAATCCAAGGGCAGATTCAGTTCAGTTGTTCTTTAGAGGTTTATGAAATGTTTTCATAATCGATTTCAACATAATGAACTCAAAATTATTCATAACTGAAGTAATTCAATATTGTAACATTAACAAAATCTTGACCAAATGCCTAAGTTCTTAACTATAGTTCTAAATTACAAAATATAAAACATGTCCACATCCTGGATAGTGGTCAAAATAAAAATTAACACCTCCAAGAGAATATAATTAAGGCACTAAGTGAATTTGAAATGAACAAGGACCTATTGGAAGGTTTTCCTTCCTTGAAAATTAAACCAGGTGCTGGAACGGCGGCTCAAGAGCGCAGTCTGTTCTTTCAGAGACTCTGGGCTAGAGGGCCAGGAGCCACATGGCAGCTCACACTGTCTGTGACGCCAGTTCCAGGGACCCAGCACCCTCCTCCGGTCTCATGGCACCAAGCACACACAGCACACATACACAGTCTCAGGCACTCACACAACTACACCCATGAACAGTCGTGAAAAAACAAATGTGATTTTAAAAGAATCTTCATGGCATGGGGAAAAAATCCACCGTGACTTAATTTTCTCTAAATCTCTAAGGAAGTCAAAATACAATGATCCAAATAAGCCTTTTCAAAAACCAAACTCAAACACGACAGTGAGTCTTTCCGTGCAGTTACTCTGAGGTGGTGCAGGCTCCCTGGCCTCCCCTGGCTTTACCTGGCATGTTCCTCAGGAGTTTCGCATTGCACATGTGTCCTTTCCGGATGTCAGTGAGGATGTACTCCATGCGCTTGGCCCTCCACAGGAAGTTAAACACTCTCAGGTAGTGGCCCATGCACTCTCGTGTGAACACCTACAGAGACAAAAGACAGGCCGTGGCTTGTGCAAAGAGTCTCCTAGTCCGGGGCCTAGCCTCCCGAAATCAGCAAACACAGGGAGGGTTCCAGCACATCCCAGGCGGTACAGCACGCTCCAGGAGAACCACACCATAACCATATCGGCCACGTGGTCCCTGTAGGCCAGGCAGGCAGACTCCCAGTGGCAGCAGTGGCAGGTATGTTCCCAGCAGTCCTGGAGTTGAGACACAGGGCAGAGGTGGTATGGCAGGAAGACAGCTCACCAGGACTTTTCTTCCCCCATCCGGTTCGAGACAGGGTTTCTCTGTCCTAGAACTTGCTATGTAGACCAGCCTGGCCTCGAACTCAAGAGGCCCGCCTGCCTCTGCCCCCAAGTGCTCAGATTAAGGGTGTGCACCACCATGCCCAGCTTTTTTTTTTTCAATTATTTTATGCTTTATGTTCTGCCTACATGTGTGTCTGTACACCATGTGCAAGCCTGGTATCCCTCGAGGCCAGAAAAGGACACTGGGTCCCCTGGGACTCTAGCTACAGACACAGTTGTGAGCCGCTGTGTGGGTACCAGGAGTAGAACATGGTCCTCCGGAATGCAGCAAGTGTTCTTAACCACTGAGCCAACTCTCCAGCCGTAACTCGCCAGGACTTTAAACCCAGCCCACATCGGTCTAAACTTGGACACCTGACTGTGACCCCAACTTCTAAGAGACACAGAGGGGTCACTCGCTTCAGTGACAACAGCCACAAAAGCAGAAGCTAGCCTAGCAGCACCTCAACCCTGAGGTCATCATCACAGGATTACTGACTCCTTCCCAACACCTCTATCTGATGCCCTGGATGTGGCTTCCCAAGGGACGGGTCCTGATGCAGAGACCCCTCCCGCCCTCCTCCTGTCAGGCCTCCTGCGCTGGCTAAGTGTCACAAATAAACGTTCAGGCTCTCCAGTTACACTTGAACATGGGTAAAGGACACGGAATTTAGGTAAGTGCCACTGGAGGAAGCACATGCACACACACTCCGTCCCAGCTGCCGCACCGACCCTGCACAGGATGTGCCTTCAGCACAGGAGGAAGGCCACACTCTGCTCTGAGGGAGCTCGGATCCCAAAAGCACCTTGCCTTGTCCATGTCTGTCCTCTGGCCGTTACAGGAGACCCTGGGTGCTGCTCAACCTACCCACCTTTTCATCTCCCACTGGTCCATCTAGACCCCACGCCAGTCTCCTTAGACTCGTGGAACTTGAACCTTGCTCCTTACACGTTAGCAGAACTATAGCTGCAGGCCAGCTCAGCTTGTGTTCCTCTGTGTACCTTGCACATCTACGCCACAAGGACCGCCTATGCATACCCCCTATACCACTCAAGGGCAGGCTCTGTGTAGCCTGAAGGTTTCTCTGGTCCTGCCCGGCCCTGTGATCCGGACAAATCTCCCCCACCCACGCTTGGACCCAAATAAACACACAGAGGCTCATATTAATTATGAACTGGATGGACTATGGCTCAAGCTTCACCCCTAGAAAGAAAAAAGAAAAAGAGAATAAGATATGAGATAGATCACTGAATCTACTCTGAGAAAAAAGATAAAGAAATAATAGGATAAATAGGTAGATCATTGAATCTACACTGAAGAAAAAGGGGAAGATATAAAAATGACAAAAGGTAGACTACTGAATGTATTGTGAAGAGAAAAAAGAGAATATGGATATGATAAGATAAAAAGGGAGATTATAGAATCTACTTTTAAAAAGGAACTACTTGTTTTAAATAAGCTAAATAATGAAAAAAATTTTGGTCTGAGTTTATCAGATGTTACTGGACTAGACATTGTTAATATATATAATGGAGGTTTTATCTGAATCTGTCAAATGTTAATGGACTAGATATCATTAATGTAATTTTTGGCTGTATATATTGTATATACTTATTGGATAGTTTTTCTTGTATTAGTTATAAGCTTTTTTAATTTTAGACAAAAAGAGAGGAAATGTGGTGGTATTGTGTTCCCCAAAATATTGTGTACTCTAATAAATTTATCTGGGGTCAGAGAACAGACAGCCACTAGATACAAAGGCTAGAAAATGGTGGCACTCACACCTTTAATCCTAGCATTCCAGAGATAGAAATCCCTCTGGATCTCTATGAGTTCAAGGCCACATTGGAAAAAGCCAAGCATGGTGACACACCTTTAATCCCAGAAAGCCAGCCTTTAATCCCAGGGAGTGGTGGTAGAAAGCAGAAAGATATATAAGGCGTGAGGACCAGAAACTAGAAGATTTGGCTGGTTAAGCATTCAGGCTTTTAAGCAGCAGTTCAGCTGAGAGCCATTGGGATGAGGACACAGAAGCTTCCAGTCTGAGGAAACAAGACCAGCTGAGGAATTGGCAAGGTGAGATAGCTGTGGCTTGTTCTGTCTCTCTGATCTACCAGCATGGACCCCAATAACTCGCCTCAGGTTTGATTTTATTAATAAGAGCTTTTAAGATTCCTGCTACACACATGTTCCATGGCTTTACTGGTCTGCTGGCATGTTGTTCCTTGGGTGGCAGGTTATTTGGCTCTGGGTTTTTGTTTTTTTTTATTAATGAGACCATTTAGCACTTCCTCCTACAGCTCTGGAAGGCACTCGATGATGAGGAGGAGGAGTAGGAACAGGAGGAGAAGGAGGAAGAGGACGGTGGAGGGCATGCAAACAGCTACACACAGGAGTGACTGGAAACTGCTCTTAAGTAATCTGGAAATCAAATCCGGGGCCTGGGGAATTATCTGTGTACCACTTGCTTCCTACACTACTAATTATCACTCTGTGATAACAGAAATTAACATGACTGATTTGGATGCCATGAGTCAATTACTGGATTGTTCTTTATTGACATGACACATCCTGGAGTGGCCTTTGAAGTACCACACACAGTCTCACGGATTTTAAAAATTCAGTTAAGCCATCTTTCATGTACTGACTACATAAGAGGAAGACATTCACTGCTTTGCCCGGGAAGCAGGAGTCATCCACAGCAGTTTCACCATCTGGCTCCACAGCTCACCTAAGGGAAACTATAGTCCCGATATACAGCAGCAAGCTCCAGACTCCTCCTCATCTGCAGAGACCTCAACAGCGAGCAAGTCTCCATCCTGCCCAGTGTGGGACAGCAGCCCTGATGATGTCCTGTTCTCAGCCTCCCTCACCAACCTCAGGTCCTAGCACACAGCATGGCCACAAGGCCTCCAAATCAGCCTTCTGCAGCTGGAATCAAGACTCAGTGACCTCACCACACTTCAATCTGGATGGACCACAAATAACATGAGACTCATGAAAAGCAGAACTCAAGGTCAACCAGAAATACTTCATAGAGTTAATGAGCTGTATTTAGCTAATGTGTTCTTCAGTAACCTGGGTTGTGAATTTCACAACGTCCCAAATTAGACTTACCCAAAAATTTCACTGACATTTTATATCTTAGAATTAGTAGAAGCTAACATTGCTATTATACAAGATATAATTATATGATTGCTACAAGATTTATTCCTACTATAATTAACTTCTGTTAAAAAATGAGAACCTCAATTAATGAGAATAGAACGGAAACAGGTAACACACAAATTAACCAAGGGAAAAGCAGAAAAAAACACTGTATTTATACAATAGGCTTCCTTTTATCTTTCGTGGGTTTTTTTGGTGTGTGTGTGTGTGTGTGTGTGTGTGTGTAATGGGTGCATATGCACGCAGATGTCTTCAACTGCTCTCCATCTATTATTGAGACAGAGTCTCTTATTTGAACCCAGAGCTCACTAATTCAGCTCGCCCAGCTAGCAAGCTCATTCCGGGGACGCTCCTGCTTCTGCTTCCTGTGCCCTGGGCAGGAGGGCTACCACGTCTACTCAGTATGAGAGCCAGAGACCTGAACTGCAGTCATCAAGCCAGTACAGCCAAGTTTAACTCACTGAGCCCTCTCCCGGCCCTCCTTTTCTATCTCGGCAACTTCTACATACAATTAAATCTGACAAACAGAGCTCGATACCAGTTTGAACACGTGTGCTTGCGTGAGAATATGCCTACAGTCATGGCAACTGCTAAGACTGCACCACCTACAAACAACACTGAAGTCATGCAGGAGAGCACCCAACACACACACATTCCTGGCTGAGCTACCAAACAACCCAAAGAGTCCTTCTTCTTCTTCTTCGTCATCGTCCATCTGTCACAACAACTCAGCTGGCTACAAACTGACCCTGTGGACAGACACAGCTGTCACGGATGTGTCATTAAACTAAAGCTGTGGTATGAACTGTCTATTTTATTCTTCAGTCCTGCTAAAGCTCTACTCAAAACCCGAGTCTTAGCTCTACACAGCACACAACGTCACTCTGACATGACACACCTAGACCACCATCGAGCTCCTCCTCAAGGCCCGTTCACTTTCTTAACCGTCGATGCAATTATCTGTACTATGGCGTCTTCGGCCTCGGGGCCTGGGACGGAGCGCAGGACCTTACTCATACATGCTAAGCAAGTGCCCTAGCACCGGGCTACATCCCGGGCCTTGGTATTGTATCTTTCATGCATGAAAATACATAACGCACATCAACTAACAAAGCAGATGATACGAAGTCTTAAATAATTTGCTGAAATACCACACAGTTTCGCAAACTAATGACTCCTCGGGACACAAGCTGAGGAGAAAAGCCACTCACTCAGACTACGGTGAAAGATTAAACTTAAGAACAGGTACGCATTTAAACTAGGAGCTCTGACTTGATCCAAGTCAAATATGGGGTTCATGAGTCAAAGAACCCTCCCTAACAGCTCTCAGGCCACAGTGGACTTAAGACACGGGGCATTCTGTGAATGTGGCTTCTGTGGAACGGTCACAGCAAGGATGTGATCTACCCCACAGAAGGGACAGTCTGGAAGCCACTCTGCAGCCACCACTAGGGACGGGATTTTAGAGCCCAGCCAGACCTTGCTTAGCAAACAGTCCCAATAATGAAAGATATACAATTTATTTCCCCAGCACTTCAGATACAGAGATGACTAAGTCTCTGGGGTTCTGTGGTCAGGAGGACTCACTCAGTCCTAAAGAAAGGCGGTTAACGCAGACATGTAAAGACAATCCCCCAGGCAAGCTTCTGTGACAGAGCAGGAGAAATGGTCCTCCTTCTTCACACACGAGTGGAAGGGCCGTGAACGCTGTGACAGCTACCGACTCGCCTGCTTGAATGAATGCTAAATATCCAATTTCATCTAAGTACGAAAAATACGATTCCCCGAAAATACACTTTATGCTTCCTTCCAAATTATCCTAAATTAGTTGCTACAGTCTAAGAATAATGGTGTAAAATGAACAATGCGTTTATTAAGCACTTGCTGAAACCTGTGACAGAACAAATGATATTTCTAAGAATTCTTAAAATAATAGAGCATTTCAGCTCTCATTAATAATTATCTGGCTTAAGCAACTCATTCAGTGGGCATATCCTAAGAGCACAATTACTTGGAACCTTGGTTTTTAGACGAGAAAGCCAGTCTGAAACAATAAAATGTCCAGCAATCCAGCAGCTGTGAATATCACAGGAGGACACAGATGACTTACGGTGGCAATTGGTCCGTCGACGTGGTAATCCAGGCTGAAGACATCCCACCCAGTGTCACCTGGAGACACCTGCAGTGATAAACAACACACGATTGAAAGGCTTGTACTTACTGCTGAAGAACCTGCTCACTGCTCAAAGAAAGCGTGGTAAAGTAAGGGACAGGCGTCACACCAGGCAGTGCTCCGTGTGCGAGCCAGCGGAGGGCTCCTCCTCACCAGCACAGCACCCACAGTGGTGAGAAGCAGGGCGACACACCACATGTGCGCTGCCAACACCACAGACAGGTTCCAAGTTCAGAACCGTTTTAGGACAAAACCACACGGCCTCCTATCAGGCCCTAAACCTCAAAAGGCCCGTTGTCAAGAGAACCAGTGGGTTCTAGTAGTGACCGGAGATCAGCCAGTAAGGACTCCTGTTCACAGCCTCACCTCCAGCACGGCCCTTCTGTCATACCACCGCCAGACACCACATCTGAGGAGCAGATGTGGCCCCTGCCTGCTGACCATTCGAATCACCTCCAGTTTACTGCTGAACACCCGTGACGCCCCCATGCTCTGTGGGGCCTGCTTCATGCACAGCGTCTGCCTTGGGAGCTGTCCCCTTAGTGAGACGGCGTGCGACTTAAGCAGGGGAACTTGCCTCCTCTAACACAGGGCAGAGCACACCCAGGATGTTTCGTTTCCAGGAATGACCTACCGATTTGTGCCTGACACAATAACTAGGGAGGACACTGGGACTCAGCTGCCCCCAGCAGCCTCACACGCCCCCAGCACCCCTACACGCCCCCAGTACCCTCACACGCCCCCAGCACCCCCACACGCCCCCAGCAGCCTCACACGCCCCCAGCAGCCTCACACGCCCCCAGCAGCCTCACACGCCCCCAGCACCCTCACACGCCCCCAGTACCCTCACACGCCCCCAGGACCCTCACACGCCCCCAACACCCCCACTCGCCCCCAGCACCCTCACACGCCCCCAGCACCCTCACACGCCCCCAGCAGCCTCACACGCCCCCAGCACCCTCACACGCCCCCAGCAGCCTCACACGCCCCCAGCACCCTCACACGCCCCCAGCACCCTCACACGCCCCCAACACCCCCACTCGCCCCCAGCAGCCTCACACGCCCCCAGCAGCCTCACACGCCCCCAGCACCCCCACATACCTCCAGCACCCCCACACGCCCCCAGCAGCCTCACATGCCCCCAGCACCCTCACACGCCCCCAGCACCCTCACACGCCCCCAGCGCCCCCAGCACCCCCAGCACCCTCACACGCCCCCAGCACCCTCACACGCCCCCAGCACCCTCACACGCCCCCAGCACCCCCACACGCCCCCAGCACCCTCACACGCCCCCAGCACCCCCACACGCCCCCAGCACCCTCACACGCCTCCAGCACCCCCACACGCCCCCAGCAGCCTCACACGCCCCCAGCAGCCTCACACGCCCCCAGCACCCCCACACGCCCCCAGCACCCCCACACGTCCCCAGCACCCTCACACGCCCCCAGTACCCTCACACACCCCCAGTACCCTCACACGCCCCCAGCAGCCTCACATACCTCCAGCAGCCTCACATCTAGCCTCCTGAGGATCTCTGGGCTGTCAAACTGGGCGTTGGTGGCTCTAACAGCGGTTTCAAGAATCCCCGTCAAGTTATGCTGATATAAAGTTGTTGCTGGGCGAACAAGTTCTGGTCTTAAGAAATGTGTTTAAAATTAAATTTATTGTTATTTGAAATTTTTTTTAATTATGAATTAAAAAAGGTAAAAGTTCAAAAACTAAAAAGACAAACGGGATGGATAAATGTAGTTATAAAAACATTATGGTGCCCCCTAGCATCCACCCTGTGGTCTCAGGTAGGTTTCTTAGAAGCCCTTTCAAGTACAGCTCCACAACCCTGTGGTACCCTGGTGTGGAATAATCCTCTTACGCACTGTAAACGTTTGTCACTTGAACTGGTTTAATGAAACGCTGATTGGCCAGTGGCCAGGCAGGACGTATAGGTGGTCCAACAAACTAAGAATGCTGGGAAGAGGACGGGCGGAGTCAGTCACCAGCCAGACACGAGGAAGATGAGAATGTTGTACTGAGAAAAGGTACCAAGACACATGGCAAAACGTAGATAAGAGTTATGGGTTAATTTAAGTGTAAGAGCTAGTCAGTAACAAGCCTGAGCTACCTGCTGAGCATTTATAACTAAAATAAGCTTCTGTGTGGTAACTTGGGAAGCAGCTGCTGGGTATTTAGGAGTTGCGGGTGGGGCAGAAACTTCTGCCTACAGTACCCACTGTAAAGCCAGCCACTCTGAACACGCACACTATGATTTGGAATATTTTGCTGTCTTCTGAGTGCTTCTTTCTCCTACCTCTGTGCTTAAAATCTATTAAAATACTTTTAACAAACTGTTTCATCAAAAAAAGCTTCATGATATTAACTGCACACAGGGTTGTAGAAAGCACATTTCTTCAAAATACTTAAAACATTAATTTTCATTCAGCTTAGGCTAAAGGTACTTACAATGCTATATACATTTTGATGAAATTTCCCAATTATGACTGGCCTATGGGTAGGATTATTGTAATTTCCTACAAAGACTCAATGTCTACACACGTATAAAAATCATAGTTCCACAGGCCCACCAGCGCCACACCACCATGCTGTGTTTCCAAACACGAAGCGCCCACTCCTTGATTAAGAGATCACCTCGGGTGCGCCTATGCAGAGACAAGGGGAAGGCAGGAGAGACTGATGGTCTCCCTTACACTTAAACCACAGCTCTGAGAAGAGAGCGCAGCACTGTCCGGTGACACCCCAGGAGGGCAGAGGGCAGCGGGGTCTGCAGTGCTCTCCAGACCTCTCTCTGCACTGCCTGGCTGGGCTGCCCGCACACACGTGCCCACTCTGCACACCCCACACCCTGTGCACTCCTCCCACAAGCCCCTAGAGAACACCTTCCCTTTAACAGCTCCGTATCACACACGCTACTCTCCAGGAAAGCTGCTGCCCCCTCACTTCTGGTGTGGAAATGCTCTACAGTGTATGGGAATGCCAAGCGTCCACACCAGCCAGTGGCCAGCTCTAACTCAGGAGCTCCAGGTCAGCACCACCACACTAACTCCCCAGGGGATGAGATGGGACAGCTGGGGACTGGACCTCCAGGGAAGTCAGATAAAGCTAACTTTGAGGCCATAGGGCCAGAGCATCAGCTTCGTTAGCACAGGCGAGGTGCAAAGGTAACTTGCTATTTTTTTGTCCTAAGAGGAATGTTTAACTGTGTATCCCAAAGGGAACACTGATTCCCAGCAAGTGTCTCAATGAAAACACCGCCCTGCTGTGCCCACACGTGGCCCGTTCCTCATCAGCCCTGTCTGGAGCCCTGAGCTACACCAAGTGTGGATGCTCCACAACAGGAGGAAGACCACAGGGAACACAGTGAGAAGGGCAACACTTCTCAATTTAAAATATGCATTTATCAAATTAACTTCAAATTGAAGCCAAAATTGACTGTGACTATTCCCCAACTCCACCCACTCAGGGAGCTACTATACATGTCACGGCGCTCACTGGGACATGAGGCATCCCCCTGAACTCTGCAAGGCACACATCTGATGGTCTGCTGGCAACCAGAGAAGAAAGTAAGGGATTGAAGCCACGAAAATTGTATCTGTGTAGTTTGTTTTAAACACAGACTTGGTAAGAATTCAATTCATTTCCTCCTGATGTCAGGTCTTTATCACGTTAGAGATACTGCATACTTTAAAGATGGAGCTTCTCACTTGAGCAAATCCATTAGGTGCCTTATGAAGTCTCCTTGGCCCAGAAGCAGGTACCGCCGCATGGCCTGCATATGCTCCAGCAAGCTGTACTTCTTATTGAGGACATCCAATAGATATTTGCTGGTTTCAAAATAAGCAGCGTCAATTTTCCCTTGAAATGCATTTTCTAAATCTGTGAATAAATCTGCAGCTGTAGAAAACAAAAGGGAAAGGCACACATCCATGTGTAACATGTATCCTAACAAAGGAACAGTAAAGGCATCCATGGAACCAGAGCCAACCATCAGTGTAGACCCCAGCCAGCCAGTCAGTCAGTCAAGGCAAAGCAGTCTGAGACGGAAAGGCCAGCATCCCCCGTACCAGGAGCTGGTGCTGGCCCTTGATTCCCAGGAGGAACGTGCCCAGCAGTGCCTGTAAGCTCCAGGGTCACAATGCAGGCTGACATTAAAGGAAGTCTCACTAACTGATGCGAGCATCAGTCTCCCAGCAGGACTAGGAGACCCCAGGAGACCACCTACACCTCTTGTGTGTTCCATCATGATGAAAAGGTCTTCACTCCAGCGCTATAAATGGTCTTCTGACTCCTCTTCCATCTCTTAAACACAGTCATCTTCCCCGAAGCCGGCTCTGGATCCCACCTCTCTCCCAGGACCACCCGAGAGGTTACAAGTCTGCACACAAGCCACCTGCGTGGGATGCTGCACTCTCAGGAAATGCAGAGGCCGCCTCCTGACCTCAGAAGGCCGCGGCAGGCCTCGAGGAAAGGACAGGCGGAGGCAGGAGGAGCGGCCCCCACCCGCCGACAGGGAGCAGCGGCCCAGCGCGGGCAGAGCGGACCTCCGCAGTCTGAGTCGTGAGCTGACCCTGCCTTCTCA
Source organism: Peromyscus maniculatus bairdii (assembly GCF_049852395.1). Lineage (NCBI taxonomy): Eukaryota > Metazoa > Chordata > Mammalia > Rodentia > Cricetidae > Peromyscus > Peromyscus maniculatus. Next base: position 58,178,378 of record NC_134868.1, on the reverse strand, counting down.
TCTGCTGCATTCGTTTACTGTCTGTTTCTCACCAAGGGGATAAAGCCATGCGCATTACTAAGGAGGAAGCGGTTAACTCTGCTCCAACGCTGCTGTCTCACTCATTCTAAAAACCGAACACCCACATGGCCACATTGTGTCACAGGTGTACACATATGCTCTGTGTGAAGGTGTGTTAGTGGTCCAAGTCATCTATAGATGCTACAGGTTATACGGATCACCACCACCAGGTCACCATCACTGTTACCATCACTGTCACCACCAGGTCACCACCACTGTCACCACCGGGGTCACCATCATCACTGTCATCACCAGGTCACCATCACTGTCACCACCAGGTCACCATCACTGTCACCACCGGGGTCACCATCATCGCTGTCACCACCAGGTCACCATCATCACTGTCACCACCAGGTCACCATCATCGCTGTCACCACCAGGTCACCATCACTGTCACCACCAGGTCACCATCATCACTGTCACCACCAGGTCACCATCACTGTCACCACCAGGTCACCATCACTGTCACCACCAGGTCATCATCACTGTCACCACCAGGTCACCACCACTGTCACCACCAGGTCACCACCACTGTCACCACCAGGTCACCATCATCGCTGTCACCACCAGGTCACCACCACTGTCACCACCAGGTCACCATCACTGTCACCACCAGGTCACCATCACTGTCAACACCAGGGTCACCATCACTGTCAACACCAGGGTCACCATCATCACTGTCACCACCAGGTCACCATCACTGTCACCACCAGGTCACCATCATCACTGTCACCATCAGGTCACCATCACTGACACCACAGGGTCACCATCATCACTGTCACCATCAGGTCACCATCACTGTCACCACCAGGTCACCATCATCACTGTCACCATCAGGTCACCATCACTGACACCACAGGGTCACCATCATCACTGTCACCACCAGGTCACCATCACTGTCACCACCAGGTCACCATCATCACTGTCACCATCAGGTCACCATCACTGACACCACCAGGGTCACCATCATCACTGTCACCACTGGGGTCACCATCACTGTCACCACCAGGGTCACTACCACTGTCTCATACTCACCACCTCACACTATCGTCACCACATCTCCATGCCCAGCCATGGTCACTATCCCCATCCCTTCCGTCACCACCCTCAAAAGGACCGTACCGTCACGGGGTGACTCCGCAGACTTGGTCACAGCTATCATCTTTGTGGTTGGTGTCTGATCGTGACAGACTTGGTGCAGGAAATTTATGGACTTTCCTATCAAAAGGACCTAGAAAGAGAAATAAGCTATGATTACTTTTGTACAAAAGTTAGGATCCAAACATCTCAAATATTCACACGTTTCGTATCAGCCACTGAATTAAAACCACAGGACCTGAGCATCACATCTTTATAAGTGAGTTCAGGAGCTCAAAAACACACGGAGAAATGTATACATCAGCACAGTCCACCAGCAAAACACAGCGAAAGCGTCTTTACTGCACATCAGTCTGCGTCACATAGTTCAAGCGCTCTGAGCACAGCAGTGTCCTCCGGCCCAGCCCTACCTTTCTAGACTGGTCCATCGTGATGAAGGAAGGGATCATCGACTTCCTCAGCGTGTACTTGTCATGCCACAGTCGGTCGGTTTTAACGGTCGGATCTGACGCCACGAAAAACTAAGAGCAAAAGAACACTGAGCATTAGAAATATTTGTGAAAAATATTAGTGACTAGTAACAAAAGAAATTATTATAGCTATTCTCTAGGTAAGTTATTCAGACACTAGGAGTCCACTCACTTATACAATAAACTTGTTTGACAAAGCATTCTGGACAGAAAGCTAAGTTGATTATGTTCCCAGACATTTAAAACCAAATTACAACAAAAACAAAGTGCGCTTTCCTTGGAGACTTAGGAGCGAGCCGCAGCACGAGCATGAACGAAGCTTCTCCCTGGCAGCCTCCAGGACCCATGTCCCGAGGGCTTCAGCATGCTCATGGAGTTCTGAGCATGGGGGCAACATGAAATTCCAGAGCATTCTTAGCACTCACTGGGTTCACGTGCTCTGCCCGCCTCCACTTCAGAGCAGCCCAGCACGGGCTGGGTCAGCAGCACACACCCGAGCACATACGCAGCACACAAACTGCCACCACAGCAGTGCCCACAGCACACGGGGCCCCCTGTGCAAAGGCCAGTTACAGCCAACCGGCCAAGGGGCACTAGAGGGAGAGACTTTCTCCCGTGACTCTCATGGTCCGCCTCCCACACCCACAGCCTAGAGAGGGCTTTCTGTAGCAGGGAAAGACCCAGCTGCCAATGTCATTGCTCCAGTTTATCCACGCCACTTCCACTTTAGCCACAAGGCGGAGTACCACTGCTCTGATCCCTACCAACTGGCTTTCTGGAAGCAGAACTGACGGGTGAGGGATGTTCAGTTTGTACGTACGACACCACACACATCTCCAAAGCCTGTGCAGCTAGCAGCCCCACCAGCAGGGGACCCTGCATTCTTCCTTCACCCTTAGCTAAACAGAGTTAGTACACCGCCACAGTGTGGTGCTTTCCTCCTGTGGACTGTCCTTTCTGTCTCTGGCCTACCTTTCTATCTCAACTTTTATTAGTAAACAGAGTCTCCATACATTATACGTACATCACATACATTACAAATTTCCAAAGTGAAGCACTTGCCAGTGTTGGCAGTATGTTCTGTGCTTTTTATTTGCCTATTCTGTCATTGTTCCAGCTTTGGGCTTCCCGACTCTGATGCTATCTCCCCATTTCCAGATTATAGAAATAACCTTCCATCTACTTTACCATTTTACTTTCATTAGTTTGTATTATTGCTATTATTAGTTATTCTAAGTAAAATATTATCTTTTATTGGCAAAATCTTTTTGATTGAAGTATCGTATCCTTCTAATATGCTATTAATATGTCAGAGGCTTTCTGGGATGGTGCTGCATGTCTTCAATACTAACAACAGGAAGGCAGGCAGATCTCTGCAAGTATCCAGGCCAGCCTGGTCTACACAGTAAGATCCTGCCTCAAAAGTAAACAAACAAATAAATATCGAAAGCTTGAAACTATTATATTTATTAGTTCTAACAGTGGTTTTTCTTGGGTTTTCCATTTAGACAATCACACAATTGATAAATAAAGTCAGTTTTGCTGGGAAAATGTTAAAAAGCATGTGAATATGTCAATGATCTATAATGATCATATAACCATTAAAAATAAAGTTTCTTTCATATCCAAGGACATGAGGAATGATCTATAATGATCATATAACCATTAAAAATAAAGTTTCTTCCATATCCAAGGACATGAGGAATGATCTATAATGATCATATAACCATTAAAAATAAAGTTTCTTCCATATCCAAGGACATGAGGAAAAGCGCTAATCTTTCCAGGAAAAACAAAATGCAACTTTACATTTACAAATATAGGCCAGACTAATAGCTAGTCAGGATTTCAAAGAACATTTTAAGAACTTGGTGAAGAAGAATTTAATGTCAGAAAGTGACACTCATTTATCTACTTCTAAGAAAAAATTATGTGTGACATGATAAACAGTCCAGTTGAAACAGAGTAAACACAAATATTACCTACTCATCAGATTACTAATACTTTAACTTTTTCTGTTAGATGTGTTTATACTATCAAAACTTTTAAATTGCACAAATAATTTGTGAATTAGAAAAACTTTAATAATTGATACCAGCTAACCATCCTGTTGTTTTGTTTGTTTTAGACAGCATCATTCTCTCAGAGCAATCAACAGTTTTTCTTAGAAATCCACTGCCCAGCTGTGTAACAGTCAGTAACGAAGAGTCCCCCACTTGACTTTGTAGGCCAAGCTTACGAATGTTGGTGTTCTTGTGACCACAGAGAAAGGTCATTTGCTTTCAACTAACTCATCTATCTTACACCCTTTTACTGTATATTACCTTCCCAATTAAAAACATATAACCATGGCATCTTGGGGAAATAAACACTCTGCTCTGATGAGGTTATCATGCAACACGTACTGAAATTAACCCTGAGGAAAACAAGGAAACGTTACAACCCCACTCCCCCACCCCCACCCCCCCACCCACCCCCGAGGGCCTCTCCGGTTTCCATCTCTGTGCTGTAACTGCCCTCTGGCTTGCCATTCCACAGATTAGATTAATTGCATATAAACTGTATTCTCTGTTATTCACTTAAACACAAGAGCTAGGTCTTACAGACAGCACACCAATTTATCCTGATGGCTGGAGTGTAGCGGGGCTTCTATCAGTGTGAACAATAAGAAATTTTAATTTAAACCATAAAAAACTCCCAGACAATTCAGTCATCTTTGGAAGTCATGAACACATTGCTTCATCTGGGGCACAGGAGCGTGCAGTCACTCTACGAGCAGCTAGTAGTGAGCACAAAGGGTGTGCTCATCTTCAGAATATAATGAACTCTGTGAGACATATATGGTGGCGGAGGAAAGAACCAAGGTCAGAATATAATTGCAATAAGCCTTCATTATATTGATGTATTTTCCCCTCAAGGTCCTTTCATTTCTACCATTATGTCAAACACAGAAAGAATCTAGGGGAAAAAAATAAAATGTCATTGTACCCTGATTTCTCATTAACTGCTAGACAAATGTGCACTCCCCACCCCCAAAACAGGAGCAAAGGGGACATTTTCTTAGCATGCAACTTAGTTCCTAGGAATCAGATACAACAGTACAGACCACAGAAGCTCCCACACCAATGTGCCTGCTATGGAAGCCAGGACTCCAGCTTTGTCCTGAAGAGCTCACAGCAACTTCAAAGGGGGCGCAATCCAGTCAGCTAGCTTCCCTGTGTCACAAAGGTCACGGACCAGGCAAACTCTCCAGGTACAGTATTTCAAAGGGCACCAGACTGATCCTTTGCTAATTTTATCCTGAAGTATTTAGTGTGTTTGATGTGAGTGGAGTTTTTATTTCCTGTTTGCAACGTTTACTGAGTATAGAGAAACACAAGGAATTCTGCCCGACTGGTGGGCTGCCAATTTGAGAACCTTAGTGTCAGATGCAGGTGTACCCCCTTTCCAGTGCACATCTGCACAGTGCATGCTGGGGGTTTCTGGACGTTAAGATCATGTCATCTGGAAAGGGTAAGTGTACTTCTTTTCTCCCTGACTGGATCGCTTCATTCCTGTGCTTTAGTGTGCACTCGGCACAAGGCCGAGGAGGGGTGGTGACGGTGGAGTCCTTGTCTTGGTCCTCATCCAGGGAGAAGGCAGACGACAGCCTCATTAGCTGTTACTGTTTCAAAAAAAGTTCCTTTCTGGTCCAGGTTTCAGCATTTTGTCACCAAACTGTTCTCTAGCATGAACAGAGTAGATTGTGTCCCTACACGATTACCATGGCTGTCACACTGGTGGACTATGGTCACACCTCTGTATTACTGGGATGAATCCCCTTGTTACAAGAGTGTTCTCAATACGCTCCTGAATTCTGCTTCCTGTATTTAGTGGAGGCTTTGTGCCCGTGTGTGTGTCTTGTGTGGTGCTACAGCGGCCTCATAAAACAGACTTCACGCTCCTTCCCACTGTACGTCCTAGAGTTTGAGAAGGCCCATGGCGAGTCTGTACGGAAACTCCACCGTTCCAAGCCACCTTCTCATCACCGCTTTTCCTCAGGGAATTTCTCCATCACTGACGGACCCACTGACCTGCTGGAGGTCTGCGTACATTCCTGCTTCTTCGCGAATCAATTTGGGCAAGTCTGCATTCTGGGAAATCTCGGGTTTTGCTGAAGAGGAATCTCTTCTTTCTCCATTTCTGCTTGAGACTCTGGCTGGCTGCAGAACTCCCAGGGAGGTTAGTCCACGCACCCGCCACCTTCTGGCCTTCTCACGGAAAGGCAGCTGCTGGAAGACTCTCCCTGTCTCTGGCTCTCTGCAGTTCCATTATAACATGTCTGGCTGCTCTATGGACCTCTTCATTGCGTCTCTCGTGGACTGAACACTGATAATGGGGATTTTGCTCATCAGTTCCATGCCGCAGACTCAAGCTGTCTCTTCCCCTCCCTCCTTGGTCCTGTCTGTCAAACTGGACAGCCTCGTCTCACTTCCCGGCAGTGGGTGTGTCTCGTCTCTCTGCTCAAGTCCGCTGAAGAGCAATCTTAGATGGTCTGCTGTGTGACAATGACACAGCTAAGACAGGAAGGCTCATCCTGGTCACAGCTCACAGGTCCGTCCACAGTGGCAGGCAGCGGCAGAGCTGTCTCTGCCCCCCTGTGGTGGAGCCCGGGCCCCCAGCCCGCCTCTGGGGTGCTGCCGCTCACATCCTAACTCGTCCTCGCTGGGCTCTCCTTCACAGACACACCCAGGTGGCTGTGCTTTGCCAGGGCTCCTCCTCGGCCACTCAGGCTGACCGGCCGGTGTCTGCACCCGCATCTGAGGGCTGGAGAAGCATTTCCTGTGCAGGTATTCCATCAACTACAGTGACTGCACAGCTCATATACAGTCACTGAAGACATTCGATTTCACAATCAAATTATAACTCACTCTGGCCCTGCTGAAGAATTAGCCTACGCAAGGACTACAGAGGCAAACCCCTCAAGCTTGTATTACACAACAATCAAGTACACAATGTAACTCTCTAACCTACTGACTTTATATGGTAAATCTACTATTCGCAGTTAGAGATAATCTTCACGAAAGTGACTTAAAACTTACACGAAAACTGTTTATAGAGTTCACCAGACAATGACGGACATCAGGGATCTATACTCAGGGACAGCAGATGGCCACATGTCACCCGACAGTCGACCTGAAACAGGCGTGGGCAGATCCTGCCACTTGCCGCTCGCCTCACTCTGGCCCCGAATGCACTCAACAGGCCGAACGTTATGCAGATCTAGTGAGGCAGAACCCAGCAGCAAGGGAGCAGGTTCCAGACACAGCAGCGTGGACTTCGAGGACAACACGACAACCCCACAAAGACCACACTGCACCCACCCTCACCAGGCGTCACTCACCAACAAAAGGAGCGGGGCAAATGAGCACCAGGGTCAAAGGGTCACTGGGCAAAGGACCTGGCAGGCAAACTGGGGACCCTGGTCTTGTGGGTGCCTGTGTGAATTCAGGGGTGATGCATCAGCATCAGACCATAGATTCTGGTGTGAGGAGGTCTGAGAAGACTGATGAGTCAACGCAGTGACACTGTAGATCTCAGGTAACCCTGGGGAAGGACCCAGGGGACGTTTGCAGAACTCATGGAACTTCTCTAGAAATTTTAAATTAAGTCCGAAGGAAAGCATGAAAAAATAAAATCTTTATCAATGGGACAAGAACTGAGGTTATGTTTGTTGAGTGACAAGATGAACCAATTCTACTGAACTCAACAAAGATGCTCACTCGGTAACTTTTAAAACCTAGGGCCGAGAGATGGGTCAGCAGGTGAAGCCAGCCTGGCGAGGGCTGCAGAGACCGGGTATGGCAATCACAGAGGACGGAAGTTTGATACTCACCACCCACAGTGGATGGCTCACAACTTCCTATAACTCCAGCTCCAGGGGGAGCCAAAGCCCTCTCTGGACTCTGTGGGCACCGTCCTTACACACAGAGACAATTTAAAATAAAATAAGGTTCTTTGTTTTCTTTACCTTATAGTCTTTTGCATATATATATGGTTTCCACTTTTGTGTCTGATGGGATTTGTGTGTGTGTTTCTGCATCTCTGTTTCTTGTGCCTTTTTTGGCCTCTCTTTCTTCTGTTTATCCATTTGTTTTGTTCTATTCTGGCATGTTTGTTTTTTTTCCCCTTGGTTTTTTGAGACAGGGTTTCTCTGTGTAGCTTTGGATCCTGTCCTGGATCTCTCTGGCATGTTTTTTTATCGTATTTTATTATTATTTTCTAGATGCCCATTTGTTTTCTAGTGAGAGAGAAAGGGTGTGGATTTGGGTGGGAGGGGAGGTAGGGCAGACCTGGGAGGAGTTGAGGGAAGAGGAACCATAATCAGAACATTCTATGAAAAAAAGTAGAAACATAACACCACCATTAAAAACAAACAAACAAAAACCCTGGGTGAAGTAGCACATACTTGTAAGCTGAGTGCTGGAGTGACAGAGACAGGCTGACTCCTGGGGCATGCTGGAGGGCCAGCCTAGTCTACTCAGCAAGTTCCAGGTCAGTGAGAGACCCTGCCTCAAAAGATGAAGGTGAGCCGGGCGGTGGTGGCGCACGCCTTTAATTCCAGCACTCGGGAGGCAGAGGCAGGCGAATCTCTGTGAGTTCGAGGCCAGCCTGGTCTCCAAAGTGAGTCCCAGGAAAGGCGCAAAGCTACACAGAGAAACCCTGTCTCGAAAAACCAAAAAAAAAAAAAAGGTGAAGGTGAAAGTTGTCTGAAGAGCAAATGCATGAGACTAACTTCCGCTTCCGCACACATGCGTGCATGCGCGCACAGACACACACACACATACACACAGGCACACACATGCACAACACCCCCACACACATACCCACCATAAATCAGACCCATGTTCCCAGCAGCCAGGTGTCTTCAGAAGAAGACCCCAAGTGTATACCGTACCACATCACAGTAAATCAGTGTCTGTATTGCACGTTTCAGAAATCCAGAAAGAAGTCTGGGCATGTAGCTTAGTGGTTGAGCATTTGTCTAGCATGCATGTGGCCTGGATTCAACCTCTCCTCCCCACAAAAAAAAAATGCCTCTCCTGCACCCACTTCCATGGCAAACACTGGAGTTTTCGTGATGAATGCTGTATTTAGCATGGCATCTATGTACTTCTTAACCTCTTAGCATGTGTTAACATATGATACAACTTTTATCGGGTTCCTGTCTTTCCATTCCTTAGTGCTACAGACAACACTTTTGGGTGTGATGTCCCTACCCTGGTCCCCAACAACTACGAAGTCCTCTGGAGTTTGCTGCATGGTTCTGCATGCTGCTTCACACCGTAACTACCTACGTTTCAAGAGGAACATAAGCACAAATGCCTTCACTTGCTGCATTCAAACCAACAGCACAGCTGACCAAGCTTATGAAATGACCACGTGAAGAGACGGCTCCCCAGAGCTGTGTCACCAGGCCGTGCTCCATCAGTCAGCGAGGGAGCACCAGCATGCAGCAGCATGCAGCGGCATGCACTTCCACCTGGCTGAGCTCCTAGCACCGGAACTGGGAGAGCAGCTTCCCCTAACCTCATGACTGCACTGATCACAAAGCACAATGCCAAACATGAATGGCCTTCCAAGGAGGTGAGGCACAGTCCTGGTCAGAGGAAATGATAACGGTTGAGGTAAATCACACTGGAGAAGGCGACGCCGGCGTCCCCTAACCCCGAGTCTTGGTACTTACTTCATGGTAAGTGTCCTCCAGCTCCCCGTCATAGATCCACCGGTAGAGGAAGCTGAGGACAGGGTGGGACACTAGGCTCAGAATGTGCTGCACCAGGGACTTCATGTAGGGGTCTCCTGTCTTTGTGTAGGCATGGACAGCAGAGGCCAGCTCGCCCCCTTTCCGTCCTAGGGAATGAGGCAAAAATACACAGAAATAAATTTGAATTCATGGCACAAACCAATCCCATGACACTAAACCAACGACAGCCAAACAGCAGAGACAAGTGCATCTGCTCTCCTGAGTCAGTGAGAACTCCTTATATTTAGTAATAGCAGCAGCGATGTGACGCAGCAAGGCCCAGACATCGGGATTCAGTGGCTGGCTTTGCACACTCAAGCAGGAGTCAGCCAAGGAGTTTTTCAGTTATGAAAGTGACCAAGAGTGAGCAGCCGCCCAGTCTAGACACTCGAAATCCACAGTTCACACTGCAGTGCACCACACACCATAGTATCCACGAAAAGCAAAGGTCTAAGGAGCAATGGGGACAAGACTCGGGGTGTGGCACACAAGGCCAACTCCCTGCCAGTGGCCCTGCGGCCTGGCACGGCTCGGCAGGTGGGGCCCAGGAGGACCCTGTGGGCCGCACAAGCGGCAGAACGGCTCCCGGCAACGCAAGCAAGCACAGTGGTCAGTGCTGCATCAGAAGCTGGGGGTTCTACGCGGCCTCCAGTCTTACACAGAGAGGCTGATGAGCCTAGGAACTCAGGAGCAGTTCTTACAACATCTGCCAAAGACCACACAGGACGGACAAACTGCTGCAGGACAGCTGCAGGGCTTCAGTGGCCAGTACCCACTGCAGAGGTGAGGAACCCAGAGGGAAGAGGAATGATGGCAGGGACCCAGCTGGGGAGGGGTGTGGTGAGGAGGAATGGGGGGAGTGGGTTGTTCTGTCCCTTCTCTCTGTTTCACAGAATTACCAGGGTGAGGAAGGCTGCCCCCGGATCGTATGTGTGAACCTGGACTCCGGGGCGCTCAAGTTCAGGTCCTGGGCAACTCAGTGGGGGGTGGCAGCAAACAGTGCAGAGCATGGGAAGGCAGAGAAGGCTGTGAGGAAACGCGTGCAGGCAGGGCACAGGTGGGCATGTCCCTGGCAGGCAGCCCACAAAGCTGCCTCTGGTCACCCCCTCCCCAGTTTCATCTTGGGGGCGCCCTGAGAGCCTCAGGCTAACAAGCAGACCACACTGGTGCCAGGTGACTTTCCCTGCAGGCCTGTATCTATTATCTGTGTTCACTGAGTGTACCCTCAAGCAGAGCAGTGCTGAGATGAAGCCATATATACACAGCCAAGAAGAATGAACAGCTGAATTCAAAAACTGTCAACAATTTCCAGAATTTAAAATCCTGAATCATGACAGGACACTAGTGGAATTCAGGTGTTTCTGGTACATGGACTGCTCTCACCCAATGTGAGATTGAACTGTTGACCTTGTGTACATCCTACTTCACAAATGAGTCTGTCAGATACACTAAGCCTATAGGCTGAAGATGATGCCCCAACACTGCGGAGAAACCTCAGGTGACTGCCCAGGCAGCTGGCTGTTTCTGTCAACTCACAAATTTTTTGGAAGTTGCTTGCATGCACTTCCTGTTTTTTATTTTTGTTAGCTAATATTATTTCCTTCTTGGGTCTCTGAGGGAGTTGAAGATTAGTTAGTTATGGTTGAAGATTAGTTACTTATAGTTGAAAAATTAATTAGGATAGAAAGTGCATTAGATACATCTTGGATTTACCAAAATAGGATAGATAATGGAATTATTTTCTCTGATTTGTCCAATACCTGTTTAGGTATTTATTATTTGTATATATTGTATATAGTTATTGTACTTTTGTATATAGTTTTTCTTTTGTTAGTTATAACCTTTTGCTTTTTTTTTTCTTTTTATTAAAATAGAAAAGGGGAAATGTGGTGGTAATCTAATTGTACTGAAATGTGATTTTGATTGTATGTTAATAAATAAAGTTGCCCGGGGGTCAGAGCTATTAGAGCCATAGCAAGAGTGTGGCGGTGGTGGCACACGCCTTTAATCCCATAGATATCTGTGTGTTCAGGGATATAGCCAGCATTGGAGACATATGCCTTTAAGACCTAGGGGGCTGTACATTCAGACAGTGACGAGGCAGTCACGTGTTTGGGTTTACAACCAATGAGAAGGCAGAACAAAATACTTTAAATAGACGAACAGACAGGAAATAGAAGCCTCATTCGGGAAGCTGGGACACCGCAGGCGGAAGGGTGAGATTTTAGCTCTGAGCTCTGACCTCTCGGCTTTCTCTTTTGCATTGTTTCTGTGTTTCTTATTTAATAAGACGGTTGGTTACATCTATAGAGCAGAACCACGGGCCCTGCCGACAAACAAGTTTTGCACTCAAGTCTAGAGGCACAGAAAAGAGGAACTCAGAAGACCTTGGCAGTGATCTACCAGCGCAGCGAGGGTCTTTAGTCTTATTTTGGGGTCGTATGTCCAGACCAGGAGGCGCCGCAGTGTGAGGCTGCTCTCTAGTCCCAAATTCACACCCTGATCGTCCTCTAGCTGGAGCTAAAAAACAACAGGGAAAGGTTAAACAGAAGTAACTGAGTACAAGCCGTCAGCCCCTAACCCACACAAAGTGAATCTAACAACAAGGTCAAGGTCCCTCTGGGAAACTGCACACGCTCAGGCTGCACACAACGAAGACGTCACACGGCAGCCAGGACCCGGAAATGAGCAGTTCACTGGCTCTGGGATGCAGTGAACAAATCTTGTATTGCGGACGTGGTTACTCCTGTATGTGTATGAAGGAACAAAATCCCCTCTACCGTGTGCATTTTCTAACTGTTGAGAGCCTGGCGGATTCCAGGGGGGCGCTCACCTGAGAGTGCAGAACAGAGAGGAGTCTGTAGTACTCTTTGAGCTCCTGATGCAAGGCAGCACAAAAGCTCTGTGGGAGGGAGAGAGCGGGGTTAAAGCAGGACCATGCACACACAACCGCTCCCTCTGTGCGGGAGGAGACACCTTCCCAAGGAGCTCAGCAGAACTGAAATCCTGGACCTGTGGCGTCTATTCTAATAACAAAAAGCACAAACCTTGCAGAAGAGAAGTGGAGATGTGAAAGGTTTTCATGAAGCTAAAAATGTGGTCACTTTAGAGGATGGCCCTTTAAGATGGGGGCCTTTCTAAGTGTTAGAGCTACAGTAACTTTCCTGAATGTTCTTCCAAGCATTAGGAACTTCCCAGCCCGTTTGACCCGGCTTACTTTCCCACTCAGTGCACTGACCACTTCTCGCTGCATCTCCCCCTGAACTAAACGCACACTCTCAGAAGCAGTGAAGAAGAGCCCCACTGGCCTAGAGTCCAGTGCTAAGTCCTCTTGGCATGAACCCAAGGCTATAAACAGAGCACACAGCCCAAAGCCTGCTCTGCAAGACAAGCCATCATAAACACACTAGCAAGGCTAAAATCTATCCTCTTTAAATTAATATGCAGCCCCATGGTTTCCCACACACCTTATGCAAAATACAATCTCATAAAATACGAACTTATTTTACCAGACAGAAAAACAAAATGCCCTTTCAGCTATAAAGATGAACATAAAATGCACATTTTACTCTTCTGTATCTCTAAAGACGAGCACACCAGCTTTGGAGACACACAGCAATACTTCCAAAGTCAGACTTGCTGACTTGCAAGGGAACCACAGACCCTGGAGTGAAATCCTGGGCTCCCGATGAAGGCTGACCCTCCACACCTCCCACCACCGTACACACACTCTGCCAGGTTCTATATAAGGAAATAATTTGCACAGGGGCATAGAAGTCCTTACCAAACTATTAAGTTTCCCTAATGTTACCAGAAACAGATGTGGAATTTGTTCAGGCACATCATCACATTCTATAAAGCCGCCACTCAGCCTCCAAAGGGCAGAACCACAACCATGTAAGTTTAAAAAATAAAAATAATAAACCATTTATCAACCGATCAAGAGCTCCAGTTGCAGTGTGCCATGGAGAATGCAAAGCCGCAGACTACGTAGCTCCAGTTACAGGTGGTTCCTAGAGTCCGATTTTTTAAAGTACCGAATTGGACATTTCTTAGAAAATACAGCCAATGGGCATATGAGGAAATGTTCAAGGCCACTAATCACCAAACATCCATACAGCAGGGTGCTGTGAGCGCACCTACAGCCAGGGAGCTGAGTGGCTAGCTGGGCTGGGCTGCCTGGGCTTGCCAGAAGAGAAGGGAGGCTGAGAACTGTACTGGAAGCCAGCATCTCCCTCGGCACAGCTCTGTGCCATCTGGAGTAGGAGATGGGCTCTGCTGCGGCCGCAGAGAGAACGTGCACAGTAACTACCCAGGACACACATCTGACAAGTCATTGACACCCAGAATATATCAAGGATGAAGAAACCTAGAGTCCGATTTTTTATTTTTTTATTTTTTTTTTTTTTTTGGTTTTTTCGAGACAGGGTTTCTCTGCGTAGCTTTGCGCCTTTCCTGGAGCTCACTTGGTAGCCCAGGCTGGCCTCGAACTCACAGAGATCCGCCTGGCTCTGCCTCCCGAGTGCTGGGATTAAAGGCGTGCGCCACCACCGCCCGGCGCGAGTCCGATTTTTTAAAGTACAGAATTGGACATTTCTTAGAAAATACAGCCAATGGGCATATGAGGAAATGTTCAAGGCCACTAATCACCAAGGAAATGCAAATCAAAAGCTGAGACACAGCCTAACTCCAGGAAGAATCACCATTATCAGAGGATGAGGAAAAAGGGGAAGCCAGCACACTGTGGAGAGGTGGGGGTGGGGAGTGGGGATGGGGACAGGGACAGGGGATGGACAGACACTGTATCAGCTATGCAGAGGCTCCTCAAATAACTAAAAGTGGAACTTCCAGATGCCAACACCCAGGACCTATGTCCAAAGGACACAGAGCCAGCGTGCTGAGGGAGGGCTGCTGTGCATCCGTCGCTGCAGCATGATTCACAGCAGCCACACGAGGAAACTCACTGGATCCCACTCCACCAGAAAGAAGATGCTGTCCTCACAGACAGAATGAAGGGTGAAGAGAGTAAAGACCGGCCCACAAAGCCTGCTTTTAGTGTCAGCCCTCAGAAGAAGGGCGATGGCCACCTGGGCAAGTGTCTGGAGAGCAGACAGTACGAGAGGAGGCAGGCAGGCTCAGGACCAGCAGCTAACTCTGCACTCTCTCTTCACCTTCCTATTGCAGAAAGGACTATGGAGCATGGGCAGAATCTGTGCAAAGTGACGTACTGTCAAACGTGAAGCCGGACTTCATCTCTGAGGTCTCACGTCACAGTCACACTCCCGACCACCAGCCACGCTGCCCGTGACACTCCCGACCACCAGCCACGCTGCCCGTGACACTCCCGACCACCGGCCACGCTGCCCGTGACACTCCCGACCACCGGCCACGCTGCCCGTGACACTCCCGACCACCGGCCACGCTGCCCGTGACACTCCCGACCACCGGCCACGCTGCCCGTGACACTCCCGACCACCGGCCACGCTGCCCGTGACACTCCCGACCACCGGCCACGCTGCCCGTGACACTCCCGACCACCGGCCACGCTGCCCGTCACACTCCCGACCACCGGCCACGCTGCCCGTGACACTCCCGACCACCGGCCACGCTGCCCGTGACACTCCCGACCACCGGCCACGCTGCCCGTGACACTCCCGACCACCGGCCACGCTGCCCGTTACACTCCTAGTCACTAGCCACGCTGCCCGTTACACTCCCGACCACCAGCCACGCTGCCCCTGCCATGCTCCCGGCTAACAGCCACGCTGCCCCTGCCATGCTCCCGGCTAACAGCCACGCTGCCCCTGCCATGCTCCCGGCTAGCAGCCACGCTGCCCCTGCCATGCTCCCGGCTAGCAGCCACGCTGCCCCTGCCATGCTCCCGGCTAACAGCCACGCTGCCCCTGCCATGCTCCCGGCTAGCAGCCACGCTGCCCCTGCCATGCTCCCGGCTAGCAGCCACGCTGCCCCTGCCATGCTCCCGGCTAGCAGCCACGCTGCCCCTGCCATGCTCCCGGCTAGCAGCCACACTGCCCCTGCCATGCTCCCGGCTAACAGCCACGCTGCCCCTGCCATGCTCCCGGCTAGCAGCCACGCTGCCCCTGCCATGCTCCCGGCTAACAGTCACACTGCCCCTGCCATGCTCCCGGCTAACAGTCACACTGCCCGTGACACTCCCGACCACCAGCCACGCTGCCCGTGCCATGCTCCCGGCTAACAGCCACGCTGCCCGTGACACTCCCGACCACCAGCCACGCTGCCCGTGACACTCCTAGTCACCAGCCACACTGCCCCTGCCATGCTCCCGGCTAGCAGCCACGCTGCCCCTGCTGCCTGTGATCCTCTCAGTAGCTTCAGACATCGCTGGCAGCAATTCCTGCCTAAGAACGTAACTGAGACCAAAGGCACACACCACTAAACCTCTGCAAGAGGCCAGGACTCTGGAAGAACCCCACGCTCACGTTATATCTGCTGCTCCCCTCAAGATCCAGCAGTGGCGGGGGGGGGGGGGGGGGGGGGGGGTGCGGCGGCTGTTTCAAGTGACATGCAGGTCCATCAGTGCCCCAGCCACGGCCATCCAAGAGTGAGAGCTGAAGGTCCCTGCTCCCCACAGCCGCAGCACCAGAAATGTGGGCACCTGAAGATCTGGCCATACTCCCAGGGCCCTTCCTTTCCCCCAGGCGGCAGTGATGGCTACAGGGCCATCTTCGAAGTCCCGACCTCTCCCCGGCTCTTTCCTCTGACCTCCCTCGGCCATCCCCTCACCAGCTCCGAGTCTGCCTGTTCTCAGTGGACTCTGGCTGACAGCATCACCAGTCACCAAGGACACTTTGCTCAGGAAGAGCCCTGGCCGTGAATTTCACATGCGAGCCTTAAACAGATTAAGCACGTCAAACCTAACAATGATGAACATACCTGGCCTACAAGTCCAAAGGAGCGGTCCAGGCTCCTCTGGTCCGCGTATTTCCTGATTTTGTTGTGTAACCATCCTAGCTCAGCAAGCCGGACTGCCGTGTCCCTCAAAGATTTATTTAAGTTTGCCTGAAAAGGAAGCACACCAGAGGTCACAACTCATCATCAGCCCCAGGCACTCGTTCTAACCGTCTCACCTGACCCCCCAGCACGAGGAAGTTAGAAGGAAGGACACAGTGCGAGGACCGAGGACGCCAGGCTCCTGCTGTGTCACCCTGTGGACAGCATTCTGGGGCGTGCCCGCCGGGACCTTGACAGTCCGCAGAGACACAGGGAGTGATGACCCCTGCCTGCTGAGAAGAGCCGAGAGCAGAGTCGTCACTCAAGGAGTGGGACATGGGAGCCTGCGTCAGGAATGCTGTGTCCAGGACAAGACACCATTACTGGCTCTGTTTCCTGGGTCCTCTACCCTGCAGCAGCCCCATCAGTGACTCATGGGGACCACCAAGCGCTGCCACGGAAATCGGCCGTGACAGGGCAGGGCGAGAAGCCAAATCCAGCTGTGTGGCTCGCTTGGTGCCCACTCTGCCAAGCCCCGGGATGCCAGCAGTAAGGAGCCTGATGTCGGACTCCGTGAGTCCTCCTGTCTGAGCACCCTCGGGACTCCGTGAGTCCTCCTGTCTGAGCACCCTCGGGACTCCATGAGTCCTCCTGTCTGAGCACCGCTCGGGACTCCATGAGTCCTCCTGTCTGAGCACCCTCAGGACTCGGAGAGTCCTCCTGTCTGAGCACCCTCGGGACTCCGTGAGTCCTCCTGTCTGAGCACCCTCGGGACTCCATGAGTCCTCCTGTCTGAGCACCCTCGGGACTCCGTGAGTCCTCCTGTCTGAGCACTGCTCGGGACTCAGTGAGTCCTCCTGTCTGAGCACCCTCAGGACTCCGTGAGTCCTCTTGTCTGAGCACCCTCGGGACTCCGTGAGTCCTCCTGTCTGAGCACTGCTCGGGACTCCGTGAGTCCTCTTGTCTGAGCACCACTCGGGACTCAGTGAGTCCTCCCATCTGAGCACCGCTCAGGACTCAGTGAGTCCTCCCGTCTGAGCACCGCAGGCAGGACTCTACTGGCATACCTTGCCTTCCACTTTGTAGCAGTTCTCAGCGCTGTTCATTTTGATATTTTTGCCGTCGATGCCCTGGAACACGTAAAGAATATCCCTCACAAGAGCTGCTTCAGTAACTTCCAATGAGCCTGCAAAGTGATTTTTAAGAAAGTAAGGAACACTCTCCATGGAAAATGACTGATGAGCTGTGTGCTATACATTTGCTCCCAGACCACATACACTATCTCTACTGAGCTGTGAATTAAGTGAGCTCAAGAAGCAAGAGACACATAAGACAGGCAAGGACGGGCTTCCTGAGGGGCGGGGCTCCTGCAGTGTCCTGCTGAGGTCTCTGAAGACAAGCAGCCCCCCCACCCCACCCCCCCACCCCCCGGCCATCAGACAGATCACAGCACAAACCCACCATAGGGAGTAACCACACAGCAGGGGCGTGGGTAATAACAGCTTATTGCAAGGTGATCCTTCTAACACCACCAGAAATGGAGTTGTGGCTCAGAAAAAAAACATCAGCTTCCTCAGGTCTTCTGAACAAATGCCACAATAAACTTAGGGGGTTAGCCAAAAATGAGCACAAAGAGGAAGAGCAACACCCAGCACCCCAGGATGTCGAGGGGACCCAGAGAGACAGGAGCAGTCAGCGTTCAGAGCCACCACATAGAGTACAGCTTGGGCACATGCTTGGCTGTGGGTAGAACTGCTGCGGTCACCTATCAGGTTAACAGTGTCCTTCAAATCTCACACGGCATTCTTGCCCATTTCCACCTGTGGTTCAGTCACTAAGCAGCAGCTAAGAGCCGGATGTGAGCCCTGGGTTCCTGTTCTTTCTTTCTCCTGTGCACCTAGACGTGAGCTGGGGAAACTCTCCTGGCATGTACACCAGACTCACTGACTCTTCCCAGGAGTACACCTTCATTATCCTTAAGGCCTACCTCCATCTCGCTACTTGAAGTCGGCCCTGACAGAGGCACTACCCTCCTCCATGGCTGACTTTACAAGCGTCTAACCACTTACTTGTAACCTATTTGTAACCCTCTTAAAACGTATCTCTTGTAAGCAGCATGTGCTACTCAGACTGGAATTATTCTCAAAACTGTCACTGAAAAGAAGTATTAATGCCTTTAACAAGTGCACCTGGGTTAAAGCAGCCATGCCACTATTGACCCTGTCTACCCCACTGTCCCTTCTTATTCTCATCTACTTCTTCCAAGTCCCTCTGGCTATGTGGGGAACACACGTGCAGGCTGAGGACACACACTAGCTTGCATCACACACGGGCGTGTGTCACCTGAGTATCCACCTTTACACACGGGGGATAATGTGTAGAGAAGATGACATGTGTGAGTTCCCCATGGGGACAACCGCATGGCCAAGGTCACAAGGACACTGGCCCCTCGGCTGCCCTTAAGGACAGGAGGCAGCAGCCCCAGACTCGGCTCAGCCTCAGGCCGTGAGCCACAGCGAAGCCCATTCTTCAGTACTTGTAACCCGCCTGCCCACTACCGCTCTACGTGGTCTACGTGAGAAAAGCACGTCCCCCTTGACAGTCTAACAGGATTAAACCCTTACGGAGGTCTTCCTCCTCTCACCCCCCTTGCAGTCCAGGAACCACACTAAGCACTAACCCCATGACCAGGGCAGACACTGTCCTGCGGAGATGGACATGAGAAGGGATCCTCCTGAAGCTCTGAGTGGATTCCCAGGAGGACAGCAGAATGCGGAGGGGAGGGGACTGGGACAAGAAGGGAGAGTACAACACAGGGGACGGACAGACAGACAGACAGACAGCCGAGGACTGGGGGTAGCAGGACTGAAAGCCGGCCACGTGAAGTGACCTCACAGGGCATCTGCCCAGGAGGGACCCTGGTGTCAGTCCATGAAAACTAGGGGACCCTGCAGCAGAGGTCCTGGCTCTGGGTGGAGAGTGAAATGGCTTCTGAACGTCAAAACACATCTTACCGCTCGGGTCCCCTTCTCTCCTCGACCTTGCCGTGTTGCGAGAAAGGGCACTTGGGAGGCCCTTGGAGGTAGGGGTCTGCGAAGAGGGCTGATTTGCAGGCAGGGTCCATGCGAGCCGCGGCCCCAGCTGCTGCCGAAGGCCATCACCAACTAGTGCAGCTTGGTGGGGCTGCCTAGAGAGAGAAGGAAAGAAAGAAACACTTCGACTTCACACGTCCAGACTGTCCGCTAGAGATTAATGTGCCAGCAAGTGTCCTTGTGTTACCACATTAACCACATCAATGTGTGAGTCGGACCCCGGGAGTCTCCTAACCCAGAGTCCCAGCACGCTCAGCTCCAGGTCCCTCGCTCTGTCGGGGACACAGCCCCAGCATTCAGACCTGCTCCCAGGTGGACCTCTCACCTGCAGTCCATACTTCTCTTCTTTGAGTTCTCGACAAACACACAGCACACCCACACGGGAGCAGTTGGAAATTCTAAAGCAGCTGTAACGTCAAGCTCATGGCCTCTCATTCCTTCAACATTTCCTGAGTTGATAGGTTTCAACAGCTGGGCCCCGTCTCATCCGCGGTCACCACCCCCCACCCCTACTCTCGTTCGCATACTATGAAAAGAGACCCTGCAGCTTTAATTCACCTGAAAAATACACAAATACATAAATGTAAGGCAAAGTAACCTGGAAAATACATCACGGTCGCTCTGTGAAATTCTAACCTGATGCTGATTTCCAGTGGCAACTGTAACAAAACCACTGCTTCTTGGAACCCTCAAATAGCCACAGGCTCTCAACTGCACCTGCTGCCCTACGGGTGCTCTGGGGACGCCGTTCCCATCCTGCACCCTCAGCATGAGGAGCACCACCCTCAGCATGAGGAGCACCACCACTCCCATCCTGCACCCTCAGTATGAGGAGCACTGCCATTCTTGTCCTGCACCCTCAGTATGAGGAGCACTGCCATTCTCGTCCTGCACCACCCTCAGTATGAGGAGCACTGCCATTCTTGTCCTGCACCCTCAGTATGAGGAGCACTGCCATTATTGTCCTGTACCACCCTCAGTATGAGGAGCACTGCCATTCTTGTCCTGCACTACCCTCAGTATGAGGAGCACTGCCATTCTTGTCCTGCACTACCCTCAGTGGGCACAGGCTCAGCTATACTACATGTCTGAAAAGAACTGTAAATGTAAAATAAAATGTCGGCTCAAAATTTCCTGACAACAATAAGCACTCTAAATTCCAAGGTCACAGATGAGAACCTTTCAGCCAAATATGGGCTTTGGGTCAGCAGTAAGTGCTGTTGGAAACTGTTACGGGATCATCACAGAGCAGCCTGTGTGTGTGGTGCACGTAATCCACAGTCAAGACCTTCTGTGCAAATGTTGTAACTCAGAGTGACTTGGGACTCCACCAGGCTCACATGGAAAACACCAGCTTTTGATGCCCATTCTCTGATCACTGCTCCTCTGGAAACTTATCCAGCTCCATCTTGTTATGCTGTGGTCGCCAGGAACGACAACGTCCAGAAGCTAAGCCACCGATTACCTACACACAAAAAACGTGTACTTGACAGAAAAGAATCTGTAGGTCCATTAACCACATGGCCACCTGCTATCTCAGCCACATAACCTGACCGGATAGAAAGTTAAGACTCCAGACACTGCCTTGTCCTAGCTGCACATTCCTGGTTTCCACCCTCTTTGCTCACAGCATTAACTGTGAGTCTGAAAATCACGGCCTAAGGACAATTCACCCTGCACTTCTTAAAAGGACCTACCTAAAAACCCGGGGACAGATCTGCAACACCAAGACACACACACAAACACACACACATACACATACACACACACACACATATACACACACACACACACACACACACACACACACACACACACACACACACACACACAATGCCCTAGAAACATGGGCAAGACAAACATAAGCCCCCGGATGCTACTGGTTCTATCATGTGGTACGTGTGCCTGCCTCTGTGTGTGTGTGTGTGTGTGTGTGTGTGTGTGTGTGTGTGTGTGTACATGCGTGTACATGCAGATGAGCTCAAGTTACCCAGGGAGGAAAGGCTGCACAGGGGTGGGGCCACTGAGACCACATATGCCGATGCTGCTGATGCCACTGCTGCCCAAGCTGCCGGAGCTCTGTGCCTGTGTGCTGCGGTCCTGGTAGTTCAAGGGGAGGGTCTGAGGCCTGGCATAGTAGTACGGTGTCGAGTGAGCATCCCTTGGTAACGCTTGTGCAAATAACGAAGAGTAGCTAGTTACCTGAAATGAAGTGCATTATAAACACACAGGTGAGAAACTGTAGAACAACTTGCCCTCAAGACCTTTCCATTCCTATCGCCATGCTATTTCTGGAATTGGATTTGAATTTCACACTTATTCAAGCAAGTCAACGGAGATGCTTTTGAATGGTTATAATCGACAGGATTAGGTGTTCTCTGAACTCCAACAGAAAACACAAACAAGTTTACAAGTCTATCACGGCTACCTAACGAGGAGGTTGGAACACATGCCGCAACCACACTCCTCAGCTTCCTGCCAGCCAAACCCTTGCAGAACTTTCTATTGTACTCTGTAGTGGGAAGAGCACAGGGATTTGCAGCAGGAAGCCACTGGTATGACGACAGTGACATGCGCTCCCAACTCCTGGAAGCAGGAGAACCGCCCATGGCTTCCCAGCTCAGATGGCCCTGATTTCACCGTGTCGACTCTTTAACCACCTGGGCTGCTCAATGCATTGTTCCATCAGAGTAACACAACTTCCAGGCACATCTTCTAGAAACTGCCCTTGGGAATGAAGAAACGACGACTCCCAGGCTTAGCAGGCGTTTGCTCTTCTCCTATTATTTTCCTCCCTATGAAAACGTGGTAAACTGTCCCACAAGACACGGCTGAGGCCCGCTCACTCACCTTGCCGGTTTGCTTGCGAGGATCCTCACTAAGGTTCAGCAAGAGGTAGAGGATTGACCATTTGTTTTTCAAAACTCCCTGTTTAGATTAAAAATAATATTACAAGAGCTATTACCTTTCCTGTTTTATTATTTATACTTATTTCCAACATAGACAAACATTTTAAAATTCACCTGTGGACCTTTAATCAGAGCTCACTTCATGCATCACAAATGGTGCTGCCCCTCAGAAGGCTGGGAGCAACACTGTAACCAACACCCTCAGGCCCTTAGCTCCCTGGAAACAAATCCCCAAGTTACCCTGCTTTGGATTAATAAAGCTTAGTAAGCACCGTGGTGACAAAGAAACATTATCAACACCTGGAGATTAAGCTGGCCGTGGTGACACCTATAATCCCAGCACTCAGGACGCAGAGACAAGTGGATCTCTGTGGGTTCGAGGCCAGTCTCATCAATGCGGAGAGTTTCAGGCCGCTAAGCATACATACTGCGACTGTCTCGGGGATGAAAGCGAACTGTTTTTCTTAATTAATGTCTCATTTAGAGCAGAGGAGAGTATTATGGAAAAGAAAAGACAAGGATGGAGAGAGCCCCACCCTGGTGAGCATCTCATTTTTCTAGTAGAAACAGACATGGAGGCAAATTACACATGGAGAGGAATCTCTAGAAATCCGGTCATGAGGAGCAGAAGGCCTAACCAGACCCATGGACCAGCACTGGGGACCCAGGACACTGCCAACATAAGGAAGGAGGACATGGAGGAAAGGAGCCAGGCCGCTCAGTGACCTACCCAGGCCCTGGGCCGGCAGTCAAGCTCTGTCTGCCCCACACAGACTCTCCCTGGGTTCCATTTCTGTCAGTCAACTGCAGCCGCTGCCATTCAGAAACACCCGAGGGCCACACGCTCTGTGCACCACTTCCCATCTTCACTGTGATGCCCTAAGACTCTCCACCCACAAGGAACCAAGAGCAGACAGATTCGCAGTGCTGAGGGAGGCCCAGACCGGAACCTGGCCGCCGGCTTCCACAGTCGGTGGAGGCAGAGACAAGGACTGCTGCGGGAGCCATGATGGTGATGGACAGCCCAAAGGGAGAGGCGGGCTGGCTACAGACATGTGTGGACAGACAGGGGGCACAGACAAGAAACAGGAGGAAGGCTCGCTCCATTTAGCTCAGGAGTCATGATAGCGATGGACAGCCCAAAGGGAGAGGCGGGCTGGCTACAGACACGTGTGGACACACAGGGGCACAGACAAGAAACAGGAGGAAGGCTCGCTCCATTTAGCTCAGGAGTCATGGTCACCCTCAGTCTCCATCCTGCCCACCCAGCTGCCTCACCAGCACCACAGCCAGTGCCAGCTGAAGCCCGAGGGCAGCAAGCAATCAACCTGGGAGAACAAAGACGGAATGCAGCCACGCCAGCCAGCGGTGCTGAGGGCTGAGCTCACCAGAGCTGACCCTCGGAGCCAGCCACCCCAGATTCCCACCCGGGCCTTCACACAGACACACAGCTTCGTGCACCGGGTGTCAGCCGGATGTTAAGTGTGGACAAACGACATCCCAAAGTGGAGGACTATGAACACAACGGTGTCTGAGGAGTGCCTGCTTACTGGGCAGCCGCCCGTGGCACCTGACACTCACGCACGCAGGAGCTGCCCAGGCCTATCCCTGTCTCGTCAGTCCCGGCTGCGCACTGTGCTGCAGTCCCCAGACAAGCCGCTGCCCTTGCGCCAGGCCACACTGAACTCAGCTCGGAACCCCAACAATGTGCACCTGGACCCTTCCTCCCAGGGCACCCCGTGGCATACACAGCAAATGAGACACCCTCACTGATCAGAAAACAGGACAAAATACTATCGATGACCTCTGTACTTTGAAGGGCTGATTTTTTTTTTTAAATCAAAAAGATGGAATGGCTACTATCTGGACATACTGCCTGCTTTAGTATTAAGCCACTATCTCATAGGTTTGAAAACATGGTTCATCTCCAGAATGAAAAATTCGACTAGGTTGGTTTTGTGGGCTAGCTTGTGCACTGTTATAAATGGTGGGAAGCCAGCCACCATTTAGAACGATGTTTAGGAACTAGGTGAGGTAGCTTAGACCTGTAATCCCAGAACAAGGGAGACTGAAGCAGGAGGATTGCTGTGAGCTCCAGGACAACATGGGCCACATAGTGAGTTTCAGCACAGCCTAGTTAAAGACCATCTCACAAAACGGATGGATGGATGGATGGATGGATGGATGGATGGATGGATGGATGATAGGTAGGTAGATAGAAAGATGGATGGATGAATGGATAGATAGATAGATAGATAGATAGATACACAGATGATAAAAAGATGATAGATAGGTAGGTAGATAGACAGATGATAGGTAGATAGATGATAGACCGACAGATAGGCAAGCAAGTAAGCATAGGAATAAACAGAGTTTCAAATAAACTTTTAGAAAAAAACCTTAAATGTCAGTTTCCCAAGTGCACCTCCACCTAGTGGCCACAGCATCAGACACACAGGTTTTGCCGCAGAAAACTATCGCTAACCCCAGCAAGGCCAAGAAGCTCCCTAACCGCAGCGCATTAAATGTCTTTGTCACACCTCAAATGCAGAAGCCATTCACGGGGGAGGAAGACTGAAGAAAGCATTCCCTGGGGACGGCCTGCACACAAGCTCTCATCCTGACTTGGTAAGCACTCTCCGAGACTGAGAGGGATCCCAAGGCAGCAAACCAGGCAGTCAAATGCACTGAGGAACCGGAGCTCTCGGCAAACGTTTCAGGGCACAAAGAGGCGAGGACTGGGGGACGCGAACATGCTCAGACTCCACAGTCCTGGGCCCTCTGCTCTGTCTCAGGCTGACAGACCTGTGGAGCAAACGTTCAACTCTGGGTCCCTAGTCCTCTCTACAGAAGGAGGGAGACAGCTGGGTGAACTCGGTGGTCAGAAATCACAAAATCTCACCTTGTGGTCCAAGGAGTTTTTTGACAGAGGCTGACAAATCTTTATCAAAATATTAGATTAGAACAATTTTCAAGTATCAGTATCTAATTGCAAAGGGTTCAAAACTTTTTCTCCTTTAGTTATTCACTACAGCAATAAAATGAGTTCTCACAGATAACTGCATCAGCCATGGAGTTTCTGCTGTGGTGGGGACAGGCCTGCACATCCACCAGCATGCCTGCCCCTGGCAATGCCATCAAAGCAACCGCAGTGCCAACCGGAGTCCAATTCCCACCCACAGGAAACACCACAGGTTTCTGACACTGGCCCTCTTAAGAGGAAGCGCTGTCTACAACTACAAGCCATTAGTGATTACAGGGGCGATTGAGAAGTCGGCACCCAAGGACACCCAAGCGTCCCCAAGCCATTCCCCATCCGCAGAACCCCAACCCTTCCACCGTACCTGCGAATGAAGCTTTCTGTGCAGCTCCGAAAACAGCGCCGCATCTGCTTCTCTCCTTTGTCGGATAACTGAAAATTTAGAAAAAGAATTGAGCCCATTAGCTGCACACACTGAGAGTCAGTGTTAGGAAATCATTTCTTCTGTGCTAACAGCCTGGGACGCGCTGAAAAGAACCCTGAGCCCAGGAATCCAAAGAACAGGACCAGGAGACTCTGAGCACTATCAGTTTGGTCAGCTCACCTAGCCCTGTGCATGTAAGACATGGAGGCGACTATCAGGCTGGCACACAGAGAGGTCTGGCTACAAATACTGATCCACAGTCAAGCAAGCTATCATCAACTGACTAACAGCTACGGGGGGGGGGGGGGGGGAAGCTATCTAGGAAATCATGAATTCACAAAGACAATGTAATCCCAGCCACAGCAGTTGTTCAGCTTCCTACAGAGGACACAGTGAACCACGGAGAGACAGAACACAAATAAAACAAACAAACAAACAAACAAATCCTAGCAAGATGTAACACAGTCACTACCTTTAAAACAACAGAAATGGCCAGGTGGTGGCACACACCTTTAATCCCAGCATTCGGAGGCGGAGACAGGTGGATCTCTGAGTTTGAGGCCAGCCTGGTCTACAAAGTAAGTTCCAGGACAGCCAGAGCTGTTACACAGAGAAACCTTGTCTTGAAAAAAACAAACAAACAAAAAACAACAAAAGAAATGGACTCCAAATAAATACGGCCATGACATTAAGCAATTGATGTTCTTTGTGAGGTTGAAAACTGTTATAGCACAGTCATACAGTGAGCAACTATTACAAGTAAACAGTTTTCGCTTCACAATTGCTGAGCAGAGGTCGAGCCCTGAGTTTCAGTGCACTCCACTTTGCTGGTGTGAGAGAGGAGGGGCTAACGGAACGCTCCCCTGCAAGCCCGCGGCTGTGAGGGGTTTCGAAATAAAACTCACTGGTCTCTTACACTTGAAGTCAGCCATGGCAAATGGAAAATTAATTTCCTGTGGTGTTCTAGAGGATGGACTGACTATAACTCAAATAGTCTAAGATGCCAACAACCACAATCAAATTCCAAACGCCTGAAAACTGTGACAGGCCAACACAGCCACAGACAAGAGGACCACAGGAAGTGAGGGCAAGTGTCACTCAAGACAAGAAGAGCAAAAGGACACTTGCTTGTGTGTGCCCACTGCAGGTGCACGCTGTAGGTGTGTGTGCCCACTGCAGGTGCACGCTGTAGGTGTGTGTGCCCACTGCAGGTGCACGCTGTGGGCGTGTGTGCCTACTGCGGGTGCATGCTGTAGGTGTGTGTGCTGCAGGTGCATGCTGTAGGTGTGTGTGCCCACTGCGGGTGCATGCTGTAGGTGTGTGTGCTGCAGGTGCATGCTGTAGGTGTGCTCACTGCAGGTGCACGCTGAAGATGTGTGTGCCCACTGCGGGTGCATGCTGTAGGTATGTGTGCCCACTGTAGGTGCATGCTGTAGGTGTGTGTGACCACTGCAGGTGCATGCTGTAGGTGTGCCCACTGCAGGTGCATGCTGTAGGTGTGTGTGACCACTGCAGGTACATGCTGTAGGTGTGTGTGACTACTGCAGGTGCATGCTGAAGGTGTGCCCACTGCAGGTGCATGCTGAAGGTGTGTATGCCCACTGCAGGTGCATGCTGTAGGTGTGCCCACTGCAGGTGCATGCTGAAGGTATGACCACTGCGTCACATCAAGGCTGCCATTCTAGCTGCTGGGTCCTTAGAGAGCCACGCTGCTCGAGTCCTCAATAGGCAAAGGCACTAGATCCAATCATTCTGGGGCCACAGCCTCAGATCTGTCGCCAGCCAACACTCCTCAGCTCTGTGTTACAGCTCCGAAAGATCACATCCACGCAGATCACTGGCCCATGCAGTTTGACTTAGAAACAAAATCAAAGCCAACTTCATTTGGGCAGTTTATCAGTAGGCCCCAATAGGAAGAGGCTGCTACAGAAGGCAGGTTTTTCAATCCCACTGAAAGGCCCCCACTGCAGCATGCTAGCACACCAGCAAAGCACTCTCCCACCCAGGACCAGAACAGCTCTCCCACAGATTGCTGAAGACTGCCTGCCACTCAGAGCCCAGACTCCACAAACACTCCAGAGGCTGAGAGGGGCGGCAGAGCCAACCTCACCCAACCCAACCACTACTACCAAAGCCAGTGTCACGAGTGGAGAACCTTCTTCTCCAGGGTGCCACCACTGAGGAGAAGGAAAATGCTCACACAGGTCTGACATACTGAAACTGTGCCGGTAACACTGGAGACGCAGTGACGCCTCGCAGAGAGCGGTTAGCTGTTATGTTAGACACTGGAAATCAGAGAGGCAAGAAGGGACAGCGAGGCCTTTCATCTTTCATATTCTAAAACTCAATTACAGTGCCATGACACATTTAAAATAGACTTCCACTATATTTCAATAATTTTAATGCCAAGACAAAATCGAACTGTCCTTATTTTAATAGTATCTATGATTAAAACATGCTTGAGAAAAGCATACACGCATATGCACATGCATTCACATGTGAATACATCCATAAACAGACACATACACACATATGTGTATATCCATGTGCACACACAAATATGTAAATACACACTTGTATACATGCATAAATACATGTAGATACACACATGAGCATGCACATACCCATGTCACATAGGGATTCTTAAGTTTTCACAAGTTTCATAATCCAACAGGTAATAGTTAAGAAAAATACGTACGTTCTTTCTTGATCTTCTCAGCCACTAGGAATTCATCTCTTTCAACGGTCGGAGCAAAGTTGCTGCCAATGACCCTGACGGCAAACTGGAACTGCTGGGCGACATCAGCTGCAAGGTGAGCAAAGGGTGCAAGTTACAGCCTGACAGTTTTCATCCGCAGAGCACAAGTCAGGAGAACAAGCCACTTTCCCAGTCTTAACTGAAAGGACAGAAAAGCCAATGAAATCAACGACGGAATGAAAGTGTTCTGGAAAAGATGGGAAAAGACAGCAGAGACACAGAAGAATCCTGAAGGAAAACCAAACTGGACAGACAGCCCTTTTAAAAGGAGCAATTAAAGGCACAGCCCAGACGAGGGCTTAGAAAGTAAGCGTGGTCAAAAACCTCTGAGCAGCTCCCAGGAGGAAAGGGCAGAGTTTACGTGCACACTTCTACAGTCTATGTTACAACACAGGTTTGCCTCCGCTTCCTTAAAGAAATACACAAAACTCAGAATGAAGCATTTAAATGAGGAGGACATAAATTCACCAAGACAGACGAGAAGTCAGAGGGAAACGCTGGAGAGCGATGGGTATGCGATGCTCACTCCAGGATGATCAAACTGGAGACCCAATGTCTGCAAGGACAGGAGGGAAGGGGAGTGGGAACTGTCTTTCTTTCTGTTGCTGTGGTTCACACGCTGACAGAAGCAACTCAAGCGGGGATGGACTTACTGACTCACAAGTTACACTCCATCATTGCAAGGAAGTCCAAGGGCTGCAACGTGAACCAGCTGGTCACATATCATTCATTCAGTCAAGAAAGTGATGAACTGAAAATAGTATGCAGGAGTCCAGCTCCCTTTCTACACTCTCAGACAGCCCAAGATCCTCTGCCCAGGGAGCGGTGACACCCACAACAGGCAGGACTTCCGACAAGTCAAGATAATTCCCTATTGACATTCCAGCAGGCCAACCTGGACAATCTCTCATTGAGACTACCTTTCCAGGTGATTCTAGAGTCAATGTGATAATTAAAACTAATCATCACAATTTCACCTCTTGCCAACATGACACAAACATATCACTTTAAGCCACACCCTTCTACTCTTTGTCCTCAAAGTCTCATGTTACGCTCTGTGCTGGTCTGAACAGAAATGACCCCCGTGAGCTCACAGATTTGAAAGCCTGGTCATTAGAAAGTGGCGCTAATTGAGAGGGACTAGGGGGTGTGGCCTTGGTGAAGGAAGTGCGTCACTGGGGGGCGGGGCTTTGAGGTTTCAGATGCTCAAGCCAGGACCAGTGGCTCTGACGTATCCTGCTGCCAGAGGATCCAGATGTAGAACTTTCAGCTCCTTCTCCCACACCATGTCTGCCTGCACATAGCCTGATAATGGCTTAAACCTCTGAAACTGTAAACAAGCCCTAATTAAATGCTTTCTCTTATAAGAGTTGACATGGGCCGGGTGGTGGTGGCACACGCCTTTAATCCCAGCACTCGGGAGGCAGAGGCAGGCGGATCTCTGTGAGTTCGAGGCCAGCCTGGTCTACCAAGTGAGCTCCAGGACAGGCGCAAAGCTACACAAGAGAAACCCTGTCTCGAAAAACCAAAAAAAAAAAAAAAAAAAAAAAAAGAGTTGACATGGTCATGGTGTCTCTTCACAGCAATTAGAACACTGACTAAGACAGAATTTGGTACCAGTAGTGGGGTGTTGCTGTGACAGGCCTAACCATAATGTTGGCAGAATGCGGACTTTGGGCTAGGAAAGCAGTTGAATCTTTAAGTAGGGTTTAATGGGCCATACTAGTAGGAGCATGGAAGACAGTGGTGATGAGAGAAATTAAGATTATGGTAGCTCAGTTCAAGAGGTTTCAGAAGAATATTAGTAAGTGGCCTAGTGATCATCCTTGCAATATTTTGGCAAAAAATGCTTTTTGCCCTCATCCTAAAAATCTGCCTAAGGGTAAATAAAAGAGTTTTAGATTAATGGCATTGGCAGAGGAGATTTCAAGACAATCTATTATTGACTGTGTCTTGTGGTTATTAGTGGCCACTCTTACGCAGATTTACAAAGAAAAGGAGCACATTGAGCAAAGAAAAATATAAAACGTACAGTTTGAGGAGAAAAGGAGCACCAGGAAGTGTAATGGAGCTAAGTCCAATATTCAAGGAGATGAAAAGCTTGATGCTAAATGACATAAAGGGAGCGGTAATATTGGGGCAAAACCCCAACCAGTGAAGCTTCCAACTTGTGGAAAGGAATTAAAGAAAGCTCAAACAGTGAAGAAAACAGAAAGCTGGTGAAAATTTATTTGAACAAGGGAGGGTCAAGTTCCAGTACTAGAATGCAGAAGAACAGCTTCGGCCATGTGGTTCTGGCTTCAGAGTCAAAGACAGAAGAAAGGACTCTGGAATTTCCCTCTGCAGCTCAGGAGAGCTTCTGCGGCCAGGCACGTGTCAGGGGTGTCCCTGAATGCAGGTCTAGAGTGATCATTATGTGAAGCTGTGAAGGTGAAGCTTAGATTGCCCTGGAGACCCCAAAACATTGGAAACGCCAGAGCTGTGGAATACCAACCAAGGAAGGCTGCTAACAGAGAGTGGAAGCAGTCTAAGAGAAAGAAGTGTGTTGCAGTCCACAAAGCAGAGAGGAGCTGGAGATCTGAAGAGCCCACTGACTTCAGACATGGAGATGCAGAATTTGGAGTTTACTCTGCTGGTTTTCAGTCTTGCTTTGGTCCAGTACTTCCTCACTCTAGAGGAGCCCAGGGAGGCTCAGCAAGGGAAGGAGTGCCATCCTCTCAGCAGATGGATACCAAGGGAAGGCGCTGCACATGTGGAGGGAGAGCCAAAGCCTGCCCAAATCCCAGTCCTCCTGACAGCCATTGATCCCCATCCAGGCAAACCTCACAGCACACAGCAAATTAGCAAAGAGTAGTGATCAAAGTCAGGGGCTGACCTCAGAGACTAAAGGAGCCAAGAGGAAAGACAAGGGCAGGTGATGCTCCCAGCAAGCAGCCAGGTCCCCAACAGTTCTTCCACAAAGAAGCATGGCACCTGTCCATCTTCATGCTTAAATACCATCAGACATTTGAGGACAGTGCACAAAACAAAACAAAGTTGCATACAGAGAGGAAGAGGAAGGGAGGGAAAAGAGAAGCTTCTAGGCCAACTAACCCCGTCAGTGGACACAGAAGCAAACAAGAGGTCCTGTTTCAAAAAGAGGGGAAGGCAAGGACTGGAACAGAGGTTGTCCTCTGATCTGCACACATGCATGTGCTCTCATTCTCATACATGAATGGACATGTGTACTAGTGCGCTCTCTCTCTCTCTCTCTCTCTCTCTCTCTCTCTCTCTCCTCTCTCTCTCTCCCTCTCCCCACACACATACACACATACAGAGAGAGAGAGAGAGAGAGAGAGAGAGAGAGAGAGAGATTTTTTAAGTAACTGCAATTAGCCATCAAATATTTTTCAACACTAACAGAATTAACCTAGAAATCAGTATCAAATCTGAAAAATCACCAAGTATCTTAGGGTTTCCATTGCTGTGATCAAACACCATGACCAAAAGCAAGGTGAGGAAAAAAGGTTTATTTAGCTTATACTTCCACATCACTGTTCATCATTAAAGGAAGTCAGGGCAGGAACTCAAACAGGGTTGGAACCTGGAGGCAGGAGCTGATGCAGAGGTCATGGAGGAGTGCTGCTTACTGGCTTGCTCCCCATGGCTTGCTCAGTCTGCTTTCTTATAGAACCCAGGACCACCAGCCCAGGGACAGCACCACCCACCATGGTCTAGGCCCTCCCCCATGAATCACTAGTTAAGAAAGTGCTTTACAGACTTGCCCACAGCTCTATCTTATAGAGGCATTTTTAATCAAGGTTCCCTCCTCTTAAACAACTATAGCATATGTCAAATTGACACAGAACTACCCAGAACACCAAGTATTCTGAGGCAATCAATTCATGATACATATCCCAAGAAAATTTTAAAAATTGAAAATAATTTTGAAAATGAAAATATGACATACTAGACAGACTTGAAGTCAATAATCTTAGTTTATACAATAAAATCTATCACCCAGAACAACTAAACTGAAAGTATGCATTAAGAAATAATAACAGTAAGATGGGAGAGTGGCACTAATGCTGCAGAAACTTGAAAGGAGATCTAATATTAATATTCATGTGGAGACGCCCACTCAAGGATAAAAGCCGAGCTCCTTGGTCAGCGTGAGGGAGAGCTGCTTCCAGAGTGGGGACGCACAAGCCAGGCAGTCGAGACCAGCATCAGCAGCAACAGCCATGCTGTGCCGGCCGCCACTCGATGAAAATGGTACTTCCGCTCTATGGTTTTCATCCCCAAACAGAATCCCATCTAACCATGGGAAACATGTCAAACAAGTCTACAAAATAAACTTTAAATTTCAAAACTACCAAGCTCACCAAAAAAACAAAAATCAAGAATGTCCCAAGAAGCCCGGAGGAGCCCAAGGAGACCTGAAGAATAAGAACAGGGAGGCCTCAAGCTAGAAGGAGGCCTATGTAGTAAGCCACACCTGAGCAGCCAAAAGAGCATCGAGCTTGGTCAATACCGTGAACTGAAATGCCCAGAAGTCACCCCTGTGTTAAAGACTCTCCAGATGATTAATTAGAACTTCTGTGATTACGCACAGGTAGAATGTTGCCGGTCTGGAGCTAAGCTGTCTTGGCCATCTATCCTTCGCCCTCTTAAAGGCCATTCACTGTTCACCTCTGTGTCTGACCTAGCATCCATCCTTGTGACTATTAGGTAAGAGTCTTGAAATGTGGAGCACCCCAGCCTCCACCAACTCTAAGATGAGAATGTCATCAGACAGTAGCTGAGGCCAATAACAGACTCCACACTTGGCTGTAACCTGCCCACCTGATGTTCACGCCAATATAGTCAAAAAGCACCTTGATGTGTGACTTTATTTTATTGTCACTAAACTTCATAAAACTGTGACCATGCTGGGACAAGGCATTAGGGGTAACCAAAATCTATGTTCCCAGACCATAGTCACTTGTGTTTGCCTCCAAAATAAATTGCCTCTTACTCCCTTTGAAATGAGAGTTGTGTGTCTGCATCAGTAATACCTGTGTATTATTATTATTATTAACTGTGACAGTGCACCTCACTAAGCGAGATGCGAAGACCAGAAGAGATGGTGCTGGGCAAATGAGAACTATGTGTGTACGGTTCTCTTGTAAATCTGAACCACTCTAAGACACTGGGTGCTTTTGAAAACCACACTGACGTGAGGCCCTCCCCTTCACAAACGGTCTGGAGCAGCCCAAGCTATCAACATTCCTTAAAGCTCCATTCAACACTTTCAGTCTTCAAGACAAGAATGAACCAAGTAGAGCTGGGGTTAGGGGTTCTTTTGGTAAACTCAAAGGTGAATCTCAGCTCGTACCATATAACAAAAACCTAACTCCTATCACACATAAAAACACAATGTAACCTCTCCTAGGGAAAAAGATGAAAGAAATCTTTATGATTTTGGACTGGATAACAGTTCTTCACATGACACCAAAATCGTCATTTTAAAATATTTTTTCTCTTATTTATGGAGTTGAGGGGCAGCATATGTGTAGAAATCCAAGGGCTACTACTCTCAGGAGTCTGTCCTCACCTCCCACCTTGTGAGGAAGCGGTCTCTCTTGCTGTTATCACTGAGCAGCAGCAGACTCCAGACTAGCTGGTTCTTGAGCTTCCAGATGATCCCCCTGTCCCTGCCTCCCATGCTGCCTTAGTAGAGCTGTTGTTACAAATGCATTGCCACCATGCAAGGCTTTTACATGGGTCCCGGAGACTGGAGAACAAGCTCTTCACCTGCTGAGCTAGCTCCCTGCCCCTCCCCGCTCTCTGATATGGATAAATTGGAATTCATCAGGATTTGGGGGCTCAACAGTTAAGAACACTGATTGCTCTTCCAAAAAACCAGGATCCAGTTCCCAGCACCTACACGGCATCTCACAACCACCTGCAGTTCCAGGAGATCCCGCACTCACCTCTGTTCTCTGCGGACAGTAATATACACAAGGTACACACAGAGACATGCAAGCAAAATACCTATACACATATTTTTTAACCTCAAAAAAAAAACTTTTAAAAATATGAAAATTTCTGCTCTGCAAAGAAAACAACTATTAAGTTAAAATACTGGGGGGCGGGGGAAGTTTTCAAAACACAAAACAAAGGACTTGTACCCAGAGACATAAAGAACACTCAAAATCCTAAGTGTGGAAGAAGCAACTCGGGAAGAACATAAGCAAATGCTGGGGAGAAAACAAAACCAGTCACAGTTTTAGGAAGGTACCCAATGTCCAAACGAGAAGTCGTGAGAAGATGGTGCTCGTCCACACCTGTCAGATCAGGACAAAACTCCAACCAAGTGTGTGAGGACAGAGAGCCTAGTCCACTCAGCAACCCTCAGCTCCATCCACAGCAAAGACAGCATCATCTTTAGTGAGCTTTATGGAATATTTTACCTTGTATCTCAGAGACCAGTGACTCCCAACTCAGACATAATTATAAATGGGGGGAATGGGAGGCTACAGAATTTTGCTCAGAATCACCTGTAAGCTGTGAAACGTCTATCAATCAAAAGGGACCTTCATGTAAAAAAAAATTCAAATTTAGAAATTCATAATGAATAATTTCAAAATTCAGTTATAACTATGAGGTTCTTCCTGAAAGGTAAAATTTCTGGACCCAATGCAATAAAGGAAAATTGATGTTATGGTACATCAAGTCATAACTCACAAACTTAGCTATCTGATTTCGCCTATGACTGGGACACTCAATCAGAAAGGTAAACTGTCCCCTCAACTCACACTCTCCCCAGACGTTGGAGTGACCCTCCCTCACTCTTACAGGATCGCTGGGATAGCTGGAGACTTATTTCCCCCCTAAGCTCCTTCTATCTGCTTCCTCTACCTTTTCCCCACAGTGTTTATTACTTATATACACTATTTGTTCACCAACACACCAGTCACATTCCTCCCCACTAGACAGTAGGAACATCTCCTTTGGCATAACCAGGGCGACGAGGCTTCACAGATTTTTTTTTTCCCATGAATAAAAAACACTGCACGGTCTAAAGCAAAAACTGTGTTAAGTCAATAGTTTAGCAGTGACACACATAAATTCATTCTCTGCCCTGACAAGTTGTTACATAGGCTGTTACAAATTATGAAAGATCAAAAGGCCCTCTCAGTTCTTAAAATGCAATTTTGTGTTAAGTCTTCCTGGAAAACCTGCGCGAATTCTCTCTTACATCCTGAGGCATTAGGGAGCAAATAACCCAGTCAGGTCGATTACTACTAAAACGGTCCCTCAATGACGCGTCCCCCCGACTCATTTACAAAATGAGCTTCAAAAGAACAGATCCCGGACCTCTTTGCCGCCCGCGACTGACTCCCACGGCTACAGTGCGGGTCAAAGTGGGCAGAAGCGCCTTGAGGTCCGGCTTCTGAGACGCGCCCTTCGCGGCTTGCACTCATAAGCTGGCTTCGAGGTTTGCACTCTAAGCAGGCATCCTCGCCGAGGCTTGCACTCATAAGCTGGCATCCTCGCCGAGGCTTGCACTCTAAGCTGGCATCCTCGCCAGCGGCAAAGGTGACAGCAGAGAGGGAAGCGCGCAGAGGCAGAGCTGCGGGCCGCCGTGCAGTGTGGACCCGGCGGGCACCGCAGCTCAGGGCCCGGGCCCCCGGGGACAGCGACGCCCCGCGAGCCGCACCCCTTCCCTTTCCCCGCGCCCAGGGATACCAGCTACCCCCGGGGCCGGCCAAGGGGGGGGGGGGCCCGGTCACGGCGTCCAGCCTCCACTGCCCTCAGCCCCGCCACGCGTACCTTCGCTCCGGCCCAGGATCCTGCAGCACAGGTTCTGCAGCAGAACGTTGGGCGACTTCTGATCCGGGGTCGCCATCGCCGCGCCGGGACTGCGCACCGCAGCCTCCCCCGCGCCCCAGGAACCCCGCGCCCGGACTACGGCGCCGCCATCTTCGCGGAAGCGGCAAAAGCGCGCGCCTCCCGTCATGCCCCGCTCCCCGCGCCAGAAGCGCGCTTGCGCCCTTCGCTCGGCGCCGGGGCCGCTCCGCCTCCCTGCGCGGGAAGCAGAGTGGTGGCGGCTGCGGCGGCGGCCCCCACCGAGGGTGTTTGCCGAGCGGTGCTCCAGCTTACACGTTGGATCCTGGCGGCCCGTGCACTTCCGCAGCTCGCAGTCCGCACGCTGCTTGGTGCACAGCCCCGGTTGGAGTCACATCTGGGATGCGGAGTCCGAGCGCGCGTGAGCCGCAGGACCGTGACCAGGGCGCAGGGGGCGGCAGGACTCGTACGTGCGCCTCTTGGAAGTGACTTCCCACGGATCTGGGACCTCAGCCGCTTGACGTCACCCGGGAGATAGTCCTGCGAACGGGGACCTTCGTTGTCAGCGGCTGGTGGTGACCCGGAGAGGCTCGAGCGGTATCCCCCGGCGTGCTGCGGTATGGAAAGAAGGCACGCAGGCACAAGAAGCCCCGTGGTGTCTCTGGAACACAGGAAGCCCAGCAGCTCCTGCCGGGAAGAAGCGCGGTGGTGGGCAGATGAAAGCCTCCTTCTTGGCCCGAGTCAGGCCTGTGGTCGCAATGGAGCTCAGGGATGGCTTAGTGGAGGGCATAGCCTTGCTCGCCTTTTGCTCGCAGACCACCGAGCCACCCTTCCTGCCTCCTCTGTGGTACACAGAATGCTGACAAGCTCCCTGCACAAATGGTACCTGGTGGGGCTCAGCCGGTGGAAGCCAGCGATGGAACACTGCAAGAGGAGACTCCCGGCTTCAGCCCACATTACCTCTGTGATTCAGTGAGACTCTGTCAACGCCTCTGTCCTCAGCCCCGTTCTTCATAGCGCAAACCTACTTTGTACCTCCCACACAGATGATGCTCCATCAGCAGGTCTAGAATGTGGCTATGGTGACCGACCTCACCCATTCCTGCTGTTTCCCTCACCCCCGGGGCAGTAGCTAACCTCCCCGAGTTCCACTTCAGTTTCCATCACCCAAGTAGCTAATTCTCTGTCTTCAGTTCCCATAGCTTCTGTTCTGCTCACCAGCTCCTAGCACCATCCTGGGTAATAGGAGTGATCCCAGCAAGAAGTCTTAAGATGTCTTTCTGGACTGAATACTCACACATCTAATTGCCCATGTGTTGACAATCATTTGAGGGTGGCCAGTGAGCCAGGATAATCGCCAGAGTGGTTTGCGGCGCTTCAAAAGTTAAGTAGCTGCTCCTGGCAAGCGTTTGGATAGGAACGTGGTCTTGAAGATAGTTGGCAGCCTTACCAAGCCTGATGACTTGAGTTCCCCCAGGACACACGTGGTAAAAGGGGAGGAGCAACTCCCTCAGTTGGCCCTCTGACCTCCTCGTGTGGGTGCTCACACACACACAATGAATTTTCAAAAGCTTTTCTAAGTCATAAAGATCATACTGACAAGAAGTTTGACCCACTAGGAAAATATAAATGTGTGTGTGCCTAGTGATAAAGTTCCAGAGTGCATGAAACAAGAGAAGCTTTCTAGACATCATCAAACCCTCCACGTGCTGTCCAAGTCAGGATACTAAATCTACTAGGCCAGTGACAAGCACTCAAAGGCCAGGCATGGTGGCACACGCCTTTAATTCCACCACATGGGAGGAATAGGCAGGTGGTCTCTGAGTTCAAGGAAAGTCCGATCTACACAGTGAGTTCCTAAGCTCCAAAATAGAGAAACAGGGCCTCAAAAATAATAACTGGGGTTGGGAAGATGGGTCAGTGGTTAAGCCCACTAGCTGCACTTCTAGAGGACCTGGGTTCAATGCCCAGCACCCACGTGGCAGCTCACAACCACCTGTAACTAGTTTCAGCAGATTGGATGCCTTCTAACTATCTGAGGCACCAGGCATGCACATGGTACACTTACATCCGTGCAGGTAAAATACGTAAAATAAGTGAATACATCTTTATATATGTCACCAGCAGCCCAGCTCAAGACCCAGTCAGTGAGGACCACAGTGTTGTCCAATGGTCAGATTTGTCCCACAATCAACAGACTGCATAAGGGACATGTGGTTCAAAGCGGTGACAGAGGAGGAAGGCTTGTTGGGAAAAAGCAGGCGTTTCAGTCCACAGTCAGGACTACTTGCCCAGAAAACACTATGCTATCAGGGTTTGTTGGTTAGCCTGGCTGGGTTCAGCATCACTGTGGCTGTTTCTTTGGATGTTGTGAGCATTTGAATTGGTCGGCTTCCCACTGCCCTGATAATAAACCCGAGAGAAATAATTTTAAAAGGAGAGAGCTTGTTTTCTCTTGTGGTTTCAGGGCTTTCAGCCCAAGGTTGCTTAATCCAGCTGTTTTTGAGGCCTAGAAAGTAGCACCTTATAGCAGAAGAGGTCTGCTGCCTTCGTGATGTCCAGGAAGCAAAGCGGAAGAGAAGATGTGTCTGAGAGGGAAAATATATCCTTAAAGGGCACACCAGCAGTGACCTGCTTCTTCTACTAGGCTCCACCCACTAATAGCCAATTAAGCTATTAACTCCATTGATGGGTATCTTAATCATGCCATTGCTATAATGAAATACCCTGA
Source organism: Peromyscus maniculatus bairdii (assembly GCF_049852395.1). Lineage (NCBI taxonomy): Eukaryota > Metazoa > Chordata > Mammalia > Rodentia > Cricetidae > Peromyscus > Peromyscus maniculatus. The sequence goes on along the minus strand of NC_134868.1, from coordinate 58,139,286 downwards.
CTATAGCAACTTACAGGAGAAAGGTTTTATTTATTTGGACTCAGTTCAGTGGTACAGGCCACCAGGATGGTCCTTGTGGCGGGCACTTGAAGCAGCTGGTCACATTACATCAATGGGAAGGAAATATGTGAATGCCCACATTCAGTTAGCTTTGTCCTTTATTGCAGTCCAGGACCCAAGCCCAGAGGATGGTACCACCCACTTTGAGGATGCTTCTTCCCACTTCAATTAACCCAATAAAACAGTCTCTCACAGGCATGCCCAGAGGCTTGTCTCCCAGGTGACTTGTAGGTCCTGTCAAATTGACAATCAGTATTAACTTCATGCCCATGAAGTTTAAATTCTAGCCGCTATAATCCAGTCACTTCTAAACACGGCCGCATTGAACACCAAGTCTTCAAAAAGTGAGCTCTGCGGGGGAGGGGGGGAGGCATTTCAGATCCGAAGCATGACAAAGGTCTTTGAATTTGAATATAGCACAGATTCCATTTCCTGTTGGAGTCAAACCCCATCCATCCCACGCCTGGATAAAAACAAAACAAAAAAGGCTGACTTTTACAGAGACAGCCCATTCTGAATATTTCAGCCCTGTTAGCCCCATACAGTAAAGACAGTACCTTAAAATAGGCTCATGTACATACATACACACATGAATGTCTGAGATGAGCATCCCACAAAATGCTAGCTGACAAGAAAATCATGTGAGACTTCAGCAGGACACCAGACTCAGGAGAGACAGAAGACTCGTTTGAATGTGTTTCTAACCCACACCCAGGTCTGTCATCGGCGCAGCAGGAAGTCTGCACAGGCTCTTCCAAAGTCAAGATGTGCAGATGAGCTGTGCAGACACAGGGAAGACCTGAGAAGCCAGCTATAGAAATCAGGTGAGAATTTTAAAGGAGTAGGAAAAGCAGCTACCCAACACCAGGACCCCAGCTAAGCAGCTTAAGTCCAGGGGGGAAACAATGCACACAAACTTACAGACACAGAAATAATAGCAGTGGTGGTGTGGAATCTCACACCAAAGGCCTGGAAATGAACATTTTGGACAAAACCTTGGAATAAAAGCTGCACTTTGGATAGCCAGACAGGTCCTTAAATACACAAATAGCCAAAGCTCAAGATATCTGTAACTCAACAACCCACGTATCTGCTAAGAAAATGAGGTAATGAAAGTCAGTGACCAGTGAGATGGCTCCGTGGATGAACGCAGGTGCTGTGGAGCCCTGGCAACCTGAGTCTGATCCCTGGAACCCACACGATGGAAGGAGAGAACTGGCTCCTTACCGCTGCCCTCTGACCTCCGTACATGTCCTGTTGTATGCGTGCATCTGCACTCATGTCATAACACTGATGGAGGTTTGGCTGATCAACATCCAAAACTCAGTATAATTTGAGAAAAATGACTAACTCTGCCTCATCCCTCCAGAGACGACCATCTACAGCCATCACTGGGGATTCTGCACGGGAGGCTTGTCTGTCCTCTCCCATCTGCTTATTTAGTCAATAACTTCTTTGTGTCCATGTAGTAGCTATTTTCTCCACACGGTAACCAGATGCCTGACAAGAAGCACCTCCAGGAAGAATTTATCCTAGCTAACCGTTTGAAACTACAGCCCATCCCTCACGGTAGGGAAGGCATGGTGGGAAGGACTCAAGGCTGTGGCAGCGGGGAGCACAAGGCTGCTCATGTCTCAGGGGGCCAGGAAACAGGACCGGAAATAGGGTAGGCCCACCCAGAGTCCTGTTCTTCCCAGGGAGGCTTCGCTTCCCAGTGTTTCCAAGTCTCCCAAAGTAGTGTTCCCAGCTGGGAACCAATGGTTCAAACAGAAACCAATGGATACCTCAGATCACAATGTGCTCGTGTGAATGTTATACTTCAAGCAGTTATCCTGTACTGTCCCATTTGATTGCTGAAATGGATCCAGATTTGACAATTCAATTTTTGATAGTTTGTGTAACCTTTGAACATTCCCTCACTTGCTGGGTGCAAGGCTTTCTGGTGTGATTCCCAGTGGAAACCGAAGTTCACAGAAAAAGCACCTGTGTTTAAGTTTCTACAAAACTGATCGACTGGTTAGAACTCTGTGTTGGTAATGGAACCTTTGGCACATGCTACCAGACATCAGCTTCCACCAACCCCAAAGCGTGGGATGCCACCAGGCAGCACCCAGACCTACAGGAGGAATTCCCCTGCTTTGACGTAACCCCATACCCAATGTCCACACCAACGGATGGGGTAAATTCCTTGATTTGTGACATTCTTTTGTTCTCTGAATAGAAAGTGTTCATCTGACCACTTCCATGTTGGAATATGTTTATCCAGAGCAACCCAAATCCAATTCCTGGGCTATGGTCAGTCATGTTTGACTCAGAGTAAATTATTCCTTTGAGGTGAGAGCTATCTTTTGTGTTTACACCACAAAGAAAGAGAAAGGAAGAAAGAAAGAAAGAAAGAAAGAAAGAAAGAAAGAAAGAAAGAAAGAAAGAAAGAAAGAAAGAAAGAAAGAAAGAAAGAAAGAAAGAAAGGAGAGAGAAAGAGGAAGGAAGGGAGAGGAAAGAAGGAAGGAAGGAAGGAAGGAAGGAAGGAAGGAAGGAAGGAAGGAAGGAAGGAAGGAAGGAAGGAAGGAAGGAAAAGAAAAATAAAATGAATAGGATTTCCCCTACCATTCAGTTATAGAGACATGGGCTGGGGCGGATGGCAGTCACACCCCTGTGTCTGTCTCCCTTCTGCCCCCAGCACAGGAACCCCTCATCACCAGTTTTCAGCATCGTGCACTGTTTGATGAACTTGTTACAACTGATGAACCAATACAGAGGCCTCATAGTTCCCATCTCAGAAGTGCGCTTGCTGTGACGTAGCCTTCATAGTTCATTTGTAAACGTCCTCATTGTCCTCTGGCATCCATTCATGCAGTGGAAATGGCTTACTTCTCTCACTAAATTCTACAACTTTTGGGAATTTCTTTGGCTCTCCTGAGGGCTGGCAGAGGAGGAAAAGAGGAGCTGGACCTACCAAGTCAAGTCCAAGATGGTGCAACCCTGACCACCTCACTCACCCACACTCACCACGCTCATCCCACACCTATGCAGTGAGTCTCTAGGCTTCTGCCCCTGAGTAGATTCTGGTTCTTTTACCAGGTTTACTCTGAAACACTGTTTTTCTTCATGGCCACTGTGAACTGAAATTCTACAAAAAGAGAAGCAAGCAGCCGTAGAGGAAACCCCTGCTCCGAGCGATTAAATAACCAAATGCCTATTGGAATAAATCACGCTGGTCAGGATGATGAAACAGAGAGAACAGCAAATTCAGGAGAAAACATAAAGAAAAAATTTTGGCAAACTTCTATTAATGAACAAAGACCAAGATCAACAATAAAAATAAATGGTGTTTTATTGTCTGGTCTAGTAGACACAGGTGCGGACATACCATAATTGCACCAGAATTTTGGCATCCAACTTGGCCTCTTCAGGAGGTAAACGTTCAACTGTTAGGAATTGGGACATTATCTCAGGTGAAACAGAGTGCAAGATGGCTGGAATGTATAGGTCCAGAAGGACAGAGAGGAAAATTAAAACCATATGTGGCTAACATAACTATGAACCTGTGGGGTCGAGACTTGTTGCAACAATGGAATACTCAGATTAACATCCCTCCAATCTCAGAAACAAATCATAAACTAGCACATGTTTTTGAGAGAAATATTAGAAGATATTGTTCTGATGAGTGGTCACCAGCCATCCATATTATACAAGAAAAGGGCACAACAACTGATGATCTTCCAAAGACACCAACAGCTCTACCTTTAAAATGGTTAACAGACAAGACTGTATGGGTCCAGCAATGGCCTTTAACAACAGAGAAACTCCAAGCTTTAGAAGAGCTGGTAGAAGAACAGTTAAATGCTCAGCATATTGAAGAATCAACCAGCCCTTGGAATTCTCCTGTATTTGTTATTAAAAAGAAATCTGGTAAATGGAGAATGGTAACAGACCTTAGAGCAATTAACAAAGTAATTCAGCCAATGGGCTCTCTACAATCTGGGATGCCTTTGCCTACTCTGTTACCAAAAGGATGGCCTCTCATGGTTATTGATTTAAAAGACTTTCTTTTCAATACCCTTACAAAAAAAAAGACAGAGAAAGATTTGCTTTCACAGTGCCTACTTATAATAATTCTCAACCAATTAAAAGATTTCAATGGAGGGTCCTCCCACAGGGAATGTTGAATAGCCCAACTCTGTGCCAATATTTTGTACAACAGTCATTGGAAGTGATACGTAAAAAATTTCCTAAATCTATAATTTAATATTATATGGATGATATTTTACTAGCTAACTCAAATGCAGATACTTTAGAAACAATGTTTGAAGAAGTAAAGAAAATTTTGCCTTGCTGGGGATTACAAATTGCTCCTGAAAAGATACAAAGAGGAGATTCTATTAATTATTTAGGATATAAAATAGAGCTACAAAAAATTAGACCCCAAAAGGTGCAAATTAGGAGAGATAGACTACAGACTCTTAATGACTTTCAAAGATTATTTGGAGATATTTCTCATCTATGAACTATTGTTGGAGTAAAAAATGATGAACTGAATAATTTGTTCAAAACCTTAGAAGGTGACAAGGAATTAAATAGTCCAAGAGAATTATCACCTGAAGCTGAGAAGGAATTGGCCTTGGTAGAAAAGAAAGTGCATGAAGGGCACATGGATCGTATTGATCCAAAGCTGGATTGAATTTTGGTTATTTTACCTTCTAGGCATTCTCCTACTGGAATATTAATGCAGAGAGAAGATATTATATTGGAATGGATATTTTTACCAAATAAACCAAATAAAAAATTAAAAACTTATGGGGAAAAAAAACTCTGACTTGATTTACAAAGGAAAATTGAGACTTCGTCAAGTAGCAGGAATAGACCCAGCAGAAATTGTCGTACCTTTAAATAAGGAGGACATTGAAAAATTATGGACAGAAAGTGAACCTTGGCAAAGAGCTTGCAGTAATTTTTTGGGAGAAATTAACAGCAAATATCCCAAAATCGATAGAATTGAACTTATAAAGAGAGCTGATTGGATCTTGCCTCGAATTGTACAGCAAAAACCCATATCTGGAGTTTGTACATTTTATACAGATGCCAACAAACAAGGAAAGGCAGGTTACAAGTCAGAAAATCTAAGTAAAGTGGTTCAAAGTCTGTTGATGTAACCAACCGTCTTATTAAATAAGAAACACAGAACCAATGTAAAAGAGAAAACCAAGAGGTCAGAGCTCAGAGCTAAAATCTTACCCTTCCTCCTGCCGTGGTTCCAGCTTCCCCGAAAGAGAGCTATTTCCCTGTGTGTAAATCGTTTCATAGTCATTCTTCCTTCTCATTGGTTGTAAACCCAAACACGTGACTGCCTCTTCACTGTCTATATGTACAGCCCCCCAGGTCTTAAAGGCATATGTCTCCAATGCTAGCTGTATCCCTGAACACACAGAGATCTATGGGATTAAAGGCATGCGCCACCACCGCCACACTCTATCTATGGCTCTAATAGCTCTGACCCCTGGGCAACTTTATTTATTAACATACAATCAAAATTGTCCACTACAAAAGTCCTTATAATTCAGTTCAAAAATCAGAATTGTATGCTATTCTGTTGGTATTAATGGATTTTTCAGAACCTCTCAACATAGTAACTGACTCTCAGTATGCTGAAAGAGTGGTATTACATATTGAGACTGCAGAATTTATCCCTGATGCTTCAGAATTAACTTCACTATTTATTCAATTATAAGATACAATCAGGAAAAGGAGTCATCCTTTATATATAACTCACATTTGATCCCATACTGGTCTGCCAGGCCCTCTAGCACAAGGCAATGATGAGATTGATAAATTATTGATAGGAAATGTGCTGGAGGCCTCAGAATTTCATAAAAAACATCATGTCAATAGTAAAGGCTTAAAAAGGATTTTTCCATAACCTGGCAACAAGCCAAAGAAATAGTAAAGAAATGTCCTACTTGTTCCTTCTACAATCAAATGCCATTACCAGCAGGATGTAACCCAAAGGGTACTCAGAGAAATGAAATCTGGCAGATGGACGTGTTTCTCTTTGCAGAATTTGGAAAATTGAAATATGTACACCACACCATCAATACTTATTCGGGATTTCAATGGGCAACTGCTTTGAGTTCTGAAAAAGCTGATTCTGTAATCACTCATTTGCTAGAAGTTATGGCCATCATGGGTATGCCTGCACAAATCAAAACTGACAATGCTCCATCATATGTCTCTGTTAAAATGAAACAGTTTTTTGCTTATTATAATATAAAGCATATTACAGGTATACCACATAATCCTACAGGTCAAGCAGTTATAGAAAGATCAAATAGAACTCTAAAGGATATGCTAAGTAAACAGAAAGGGGTAACAAAACCCCCCAAAAATAGACTGCATAACGCTCTATTAACTTTGAATTTTTTCAATGCCAATGAGAAAGGAACAACAGCTGCAGAGAGACATTGGATAATAGAAAAAACTATAGAATTAAATCAGCCTATATACTTTAAGGATGTGCTGACCTCAGAATGGAAACCAGGGTATGTATTACGTTGGGGACGAGGTTTTGCTTTTGTTTCTACAGAGGATAAGGTGTGTGTACCATCAAAATTGATAAAGGTTTGATTTGAACAAGAGAGACCTCTTAATTAGAGGAGGTGATAGTTCATCAACTAGCATGAACATCCAATTTAAACTAACTTGTACCAGTAACACATGACTTTTCATTTAATCAGAAAATAACTTGCCAAAAAGGAACATCCCCAAAATTAGTCTTGGGGGAAAGTTTTTTGTTTTTGTCTTTTAGAAGAATGAAGGTTAAGGAATCTGAAGAACACTGGACAAATGAGACAACTGAAGAAAAGGGACAAATCATCTATCCCAGGAAACAGAGTGAAACAGCATATGGGTATATATTGTCTAAAAAAATTTTATGTCTTCCTAAATGTTTGTTTCTGCTTTTCTCTAAAGATTTAACACTATTGGTCTTCTAATAGTCCCAGTTCAATTAAAATTTAAAGCTGACTTTGGAGTTGGAGAATGGCTCTCCCCTTCTTTAAACTCAAGTATGTTGTTAAAAGGAAAATGCAAACTCCCTGTATCATGCCAGAATAAAAGAGCCATCTTCTGCTATGGTACAGGACAAAAGCAAAATTAATTAAGGGACTATTCTATTACTAATCTCAACTCTTTGATTCTATTCTGATTCTTTAAACTTTTCTTAAAGTATGAATTTTATATCAAAATTTATAAGATTAACATATATAGATATATAGATATATATACATTTTAAACTTTGTTAAGATATGAATGATCATATAGACTACTAACTAATTCTAGAAAAAAAGGCTTCAATTACCTGCATATATATGTTTTTGTGTTCGAGTCTCTTATCAGTTTTCTGCAGGAAATCACGGCCAGGCCTAACATCAACTGAAGTCTCCAGAAAGAAGATGGGACCCCACAACAACAACAATTCCACGTGGACAATAATAATATCACTAAGCTGACAAACATCACCTACAGATCAACTTTGAACTATAAGGTACTCAGACAAATTTTGAGATAACTAGCTGAGATGATCCAGTCTCAAAGACTACTTGAATAAGGACTTGAGATAAACCCTGAACTTTGGCATTATACACAGACTGGATAATGAAGGATATAGTTACCTTTCCTAGAATTTGACAACTAACCTAAAATTTTCTTTCAGATGAAGATAACTTCGCCCGTACCCAGCAGGAAGCAATTTTAAGAATACGATGCCCACATTCCCAAGGAGGTGGTGTGGAGCAGGTGGTTTTTTTTTTTTTTTTTAGTCTTTTTAATGGGTTTTGGGTCTGTTATAATTTTCATTGTTTAGGGGGGTTGGTTACAAGTTGTTGTCAAGGGTTAGGAAAAAGACTAAGCAAAGGAGATTAGATTTAAGGTTCTTGTTTAAAAAAAAGAAAGAAAGAAAAGAAAATGACAATTACTAGTTTTAAATACTTTACATTGGATTGGATTGTTTTATATTATATACAAATTTGAAATCGATATTGTTAAAAAATGCTATATGTATATTTCTAATTGATTTATTACTTGTATATATTGTATATAGTTATTGTACTTTTGTATATAGCTTTTCTTTTGTTAGTTATAACCTTTTGCTTTTTTTTCTCTTTATTAAAATAGAAAAGGGGAAATGTGGTGGTATTCTAATTGTACTGAAATGTGATTTTAATTGTATGTTAATAAATAAAGTTGCCTGGGGGTCAGAGCTATTAGAGCCATAGACAGAGCGTGGCAGTGGTGGCGCATGCCTTTAATCCCATAGATCTCTGTGTGTTCAGGGATACAGCCAGCATTGGAGACATATGCCTTTAATACCTGGGGGGCTGTACATACAGACAGTGATGAGGCAGTCATGTGTTTGGGTTTACAACCAATGAGAAGGCAGAACAAAAAGACTATGAAAAGACATACACACAGGAAGTAGCTCTCTTTCGGAGAGCTAGGACCATGGCAGGAGGAAGGGTAAGGTTTTAGCTCTGAGCTCTGACCTCTTGGCTTTCTCTTTTACATTGGTTCTGTGTTTCTTATTTAATAAGACGGTTGGTTACATCTACACCTATGTGTTAGAGATTCCACAAGTCTCATAGATTTGTAACTGTATGACTCTGAGAAGTGGGAATGTTGCAGATCCAGAGCCAAATCATCTTGGGCTATCTACAGTCCCCTTTACAGACACTCAATTGGCCACCTCTGTGTTCTTAGATTTTCTTTTACTCTAGCCCCACGTTAGGAGCCAAAATGGTGATTGTTTTTGCTCTTTTGGGGGTCCTGCCATCTATCCCTCAAATAAACACACAGGCTTTTTCTTACTTTTGAATGCCCGACCATAGCTTGGCTTGTTTCTTACCAGACTTTCTTAACTTTAAATTATCCCATCTATCTCTGGGCTTTTACCTTTCTCTTACTTCTGTAAATCTTATTTTGACTCTTAATCCATGGCTGGCCCCCAGCACCCTCCTCTCTTTGTTCTTTTGCTCTTTCTTCCTTTCTCCCACATTTCTCCTCCCTGGAACTCCTTTGTTTGTTTGTTTGGTTTTTTTGTTTGATTGGTTGGTTGGTTGTTGTTAATTTTCTTTTTTTCTCTTTTGGGGGGCCCGCCATCCAGTTCCCAAATAAATCACTCACAGAGGCTTATTCTTAGTTGTGAATGCCCAGCCTTAGCTTGGCTTAGTTTCTAGCCAGCTTTCCTTAACTTAAATTATCCCATCTACCTTTTGCCTCTGGGCTTTTCCCGTTCTCTTACTCTTACTCCATTGCTGATTGTGTAGCTGCGTGGCTGGCCCCTGGAGTCCCCCTCCTTCTCTGGCTCCTAGATCTGTCCTCCCAGATTTCTCCTTCTATCTGTTCTCTCTGCCTGCCAGCCCTGCCTATCCTTTCTCCTGCCTCGCTATTGGCCATTCAGCTCTTTATTAGACCATCAGGTGTTTTAGACAGACACAGTAGCACAGCTTCACAGAGTTAAAAAATGCAGCATAAACAAAAGAAACACACCTTAAAATAATATTCTATACTGCAAATGTAATCTATGAATACCACAAATGTGATTAATATCATGAGTGTAATTTAAAAAATAAATAAGTAAATTTTAAAAAAATATTCTATTACATTTGTTTGTTTGGTTGTTTGGTTGTTTGGTTGGTTGGTTGGTTTTTCAAGACAGGTTTTCAACTGTGCAGCCTTGGCTGTCCTGGAACTCACTCTGTAGACCAGGCTAGCCTCAAACTCACAGGGATCTGCCTGCCTCTGCCTCCTGAGTGCTGGGATTAAAGGCATGCGCCACCACCACCACCACCACCGGCCGGCCTCTGACTCTTTGTATAGTTCCCAGGAAGCCAACTGAAAGCCTTGCCATGATCAGAACTATTTTGGATATATGTCCTTGAACACAGTTCATGCAGGGAAACCCCAAACTCCAGTTATGTTACAGGTCACTAGGTGTCTCTAGCTAGGTATTAGTGAAAAAAAAAAAAACCTGCCTGTGGTCCAAAATCTTCTCGACTTTTGTCGAATCTCCGGGGTACACCGGAAGAGAGGGAGAGTTATCAACCTCTTTCTGGAACCTGAGCTGTTGCACCTGCGTACACCCAACCCAAGGAGGTTCAGCAGGTGCATGGACTCAAGCTGGGGGCTGAGGCTAGAGGCCTGTGGCAGTCTGGCTGATCCATCCATCAGCGGGCCTGTGCTGCCCTCTGCCGGCCAGTGGGGCTGAACAGCCACTCTGAAATAAGAGGCCTGGAATTGCAGGGAACCAGCTGACTGTTTTACCGGTAAGAATGGATTGTTGAGGAGTTCACATACTTATGCAAATGAGTCTTGCTGAGAAACGCTAAGGCCGGGAAAGTGTCTTGTTGTCAGAAAGTCTGTAAGGTCCTTCCCCTCTGTCACTGACGGTAAGGGGGATCAGGAGGCAGCGACGGTCGGAGAAGCCCTTCAAAAACTTGGTTTTCGATCTTTCCATCCAGTGGCAAAACTCCCGGCAGGGCACAGCTCTGAGATTCAGTTTTTCATCTTTGAAACAGAGGTGAAGGGGTTTGCCTTACAGGATTTTGAGAGGATGAGTGTTAAGTTTTAAAAATGCCAGTGAGGTGTGCAAGTCACCTTTGCTGTGTAAGTAGCCACCAACCCTCATCAAAGAAAGCTCCCTTTACAGCTAATGGAGACACACACACACACACACACACACACACACACACACGGAGTTAGTTATCATGTGGCGCTGTGTTATTCATTAAGTGGCTCTGTTTACCTTTCGAGAAAAGCCACGAGACACAACAAAACCCACTGTCAGAGTTCATTAGGGGAAAGAGAACCGGGCAGTGCTTACGCCTATGGAAGATTGTGCAAGGAGAGAGAGAGGAGGGGGGTCTGTGACCTGCTTTTATAGATCCCCCCCTGCACATGCGCATATGGGCTCGCATAGCTATACCACGCATGCACACGGATTACGTGATCACACTGCGTGCAAATTACATGACCACGCAGCGCACGGATTACATAGGACACAAGGCCCAGGGATAACTAGGCCTCTTGCTTGGCTACTGGACAGCGCATCTGCGGTCATGTAGCTGGGGGAGTGGCCAGGAATTCCAACACACACAAATATTTAAAAGTGCCTGCAGACATTTAGAAATGGCAGCTATAAATAAAGACATGGAATTGCCACTAGATTTCAGGATGATAAATTTATCAAGATTCTGTTACAGAAGCCTCAAAGCCTGGACTCTGAAAGTCTAAACAAGACTGTTTATACTCAGTATATTTAAATGTTTGTGAACAGTATGCCAATTAAACAGACAAGCACTAATAAAAAACAGGAAAAGAAGATTTATTCAGTGTGTCCCTATGGGGAAGAGAAACAAAGGGGTCTGGTGACGCCTGGCCCCCGAGTCCATTTTCTGTGTCCTGACATCAGGGTTAGCTTTAAACAGGCAGAGGTATAGAGGACTAAGCGGTCCAGACCAATGTGTGGTCCTGACCTTCACTGACCCATCGTTGACTCAGCTCCAGTCTCTCCTGCAAGGTGCTCTGAGGACTCGGAACTCTGTGAAGTCTCTCTCTGAGAGGCAGACTTCTCTTCTGGCTGGAGTCAGGGCTTTTCCTTTCCTTTTCCCCAGACAGCGTTCTTCAGGAAATTATTCTTGAGGTTCATCGTTGAAATCATCTGGTAGTCAAAGGAACGGGCACAAGTGTTTCTTTACAATGTCTTTTCTCCTATCCGGATGGTTACAATTCCACTAAAGGACCAGCAACTTCATTTTATCACACTGTGTTTATTTATTTATAAACAAAATCCAGGGACCTGGAGAGAGGGGTCCGTGGCTAAAGGCAAGTACTGCGTTTTGAGAGGACCCACCTTAGATGCCCAGCACTCAGGTCAGGCTCACAGCTGTCCGTAACTCCAGATCCAAGGAATCCAACACCCTCTCTGGCCTCTGAAGGTACCTGAACTCAATATGCACATACCCATACACAAACAGATAATTTAAAATCAAGTAAACCTTTGTTTTGTTTTGTTTTTTTGTTTTTCAAGACGTGGTTTCTCTGTGTAGCTTTGGAGCCTTTCCTGGAACTCACTCTGTAGCCCAGGCTGGCCTCGAACTCAGAGGTCCGCCTGCCTCTGCCTGGGATTAAAGGCATGTGCCACCACCCTCGGCAAATAAACCTTAAAAAAAAAAAAGAAAGAAAAAGAAACTATTTACCAGCACACCATTCTAGCACATGAAATGTGTTAAAAATGGGTCAAGGAAGCCGGGCAGTGGTGGCGCACGCCTTTAATCCCAGCACTCGGGAGGCAGAGCCAGGCGGATCTCTGTGAGTTCGAGGCCAGCCTAGGCTACCAAGTGAGCTCCAGGAAAGGCGCAAAGCTACACAGAGAAACCCTGTCTCGGAAAACCAAAAAAAAAAAAAAAAAAAAAAAAAATGGGTCAAGGATAAATTAAAATATAGCAAAGAACCCACAAGAGTGACCTGACTTCGATGGTGTGGTCAAGGAACCCTGCCTGGGTGGAGACTCACAGACTCAGCCAGTAAAGCTACTGTTGTCCACATGTCCTGGAACTTCCAATAGTCACACATGAGAATCACATTGTCTTAGTCAGGATTCTGTTGCTGCAATGAACACCATGACCAAAAGCAATCTGGGGAGGAAAAGGTTGATTTGGCTAACATTTCCATGTTGTATGTCATCACTGAAGGAAGTCAGAACGGGAACTCAAAACAGGGCAGGAACCTGGAGGCAGGAGCTGATGCAGAGGCCATGGAGGGGTGCTGCTTACTGGCTTGCTCCCCATGGCTTGCTCAGCCTGCTTTCTTATAGAACCCAGAACCACCAGCCCAGGGATGGCACCACCCCACAATGGCTGGGCCCTCCCCCATCAATCACTAATTAATAAAATGTACCACAGGCTTGCCTACAGCCCATTCTTATTTCTCAACTGGGGCTCCCTCCTCTCCAGTGACTATACCTTGTGTCAAACTGACATAAAACTAGCCAGCACAGCTGCTTCCCTATTCATGGACATCACTCCTGTGAACCTTGGGTCCTCCACACCATACATTATACATGAGACACATGTCCACATTGGATTTTCACTTTTCTAGTTACGCAATTAGGAACTGCTTATTGCTTTTGGCAAGGGGTGCTGGTCTCACACCTAGGGCCTCATATATCCTAGGCAAGTGCTTTTTACCTTTTGAGACACAGCACCACTAACTTGTCCATCTGGCTGAACTCTCTGTCTCTCTTTGCATCTCGGGCAGATTTGCAGTCTTCCTAGCTCAGTCTCCTGAGTAACTAGTCTACACTCTGCTGAAATATGTACTATTGCCAGGCCTAGAACCTAAATTGTTGCAGGTAAGGTTCCTCAAAATAGATGTGCTGGCTAGCTTTACGTCAATTTGACACAGGCTGAAAGGAGGGAACCTCAGCTGAGAAAATGCTTCCATAAGATCCAGCTGTTGGGCATTTTCTTAATTAGTGATTGATGTGGGAGGGCCCAGCCCGTTGTGGGTGGAGCCATCCCTGGGCTGGTGGTCCTGGGTTCTATAAGAAAGCAGGCTGAGCAAGTCAGGGAGAACAAGCCAGTAAGCAGTACCTCTCCATGGCCTCTGCATCAGCTCCTGCCTCCAGGTCCCTGTCCTGACTTCCTTCAGTGATGGACTACAATGTGGAAGTGTAAATGAACCAAAGGAATCTTTTCTTTCCCAAGTTTCTTTGATCACAGCATTTTATCATAGTAATGATAACCCTAGCTAAGACAAATTGGTACCAGGACAGTGGGGTATTGCTGTGACAGAGTTAAGCATGTTGTTTTGGGGAGAACTGTGGAAGGACTTTGGAATTTTGGACAAGAAAAACCGTTGAGTGTTCAAAGTTGGTGAGCTGTTGTATGGGAAGAAAAGAGTGTCAAGAGAAATTCAGACAATGGAGGCCTGGCTTGTGACATTGCAGAAGGAAGTTTGGGAGTCACTATTGGGACCATTGCATATGTGATATGTGGTTCTGGTAAGCTAGGACTGAACAGTCAGCCATGATTAACAAGAGACCAGTATCACAGAAGGGAAACATTATGGTGACGTTTTATTTGTGTTGAAATGTGATTTTATTTGTATGTTAATAAAGTTGCCTGGGGATCAGAGCTAAGAGCAAGCCATTAAGAAGTCTGGTAGTGGTAGCACATGTCCTTAATCCGATCACATGGCAGGCAAAATCTGTGTGTTCAAGGATACAGCCAGCATGGTGACACACACCTTTAATCTCAGTACCAACCATAGAGACCTGGAGGTCTGTATAGACAGGCAGTGACGAGGAAGTCATGTGGTTGGGTTTAGAGCCAATGAGAAGGCAGAACAGAAAGGCAATAAAAGGACAGACACACAGGAAGAAGGTCTCTCTCTCAGGGGAAGGATGGCAGCGAGTGGCAAGCTAAGGTGGTCTTAGCTCTTGTCTACTGCTCTGATCTCTGGACTTTTAACTCTTTATTTGGCTCTGTGTTTCTTATTTAATAAGACCGTTTAGGATTACATCTACAAAACATTAACTTTGCTGGGATACTGGATGTTGGTTGGCTGGAGCTAAGAAATTAGCAGTGATTACAAAGAGACCAGCATTACTGAGGTGCAATGTTCTGGGAAGTATTTCCGAGAGTCAGCACACAGAAGCTGTGTTCCAGCCTTGGCCAAGGTTGTACCTTGTGCTAGCTGCTGAACTTGGTAGTGTAAGAGTCACCCAGATGGCGCTGATTTTGAAGGCGTGAAGGGACCTGGAGAACAGCTGAGGCCTGGCATGGTGTGGCAGGGTTGGTGTCCCTGAAGAGAGCCCAGGAACGGCTGACTATTAGTGAAAGTAAAGAGCTCAGTTGGAGCAAGAGCCCCAGGAATTTTGGAGATGTCAGGACCATGGGGTGACCACCAAGGACAGCAGCAGCCGTGGAGTGGAGCCCGCTGGAGCCTAGAAGACAAACTGTGTGTGCTGCAGAGGGCAGAGCCAGAGAAGTGACCCAAGCCCTTTGGAGGAGCCCAGAAGATGGTGAGTGAATCCTAGACACTAGACACTGAATTATTTACACTGTTGGAGTGTGGTTTGCTTTATTTAGATTGTGACTGTGTCCTGTGCGAGCCAGGCTGACTTTCCTATCTCAGCCCCCAGAATACTAGATTATAGGTGTTTAACACTACATCCAACCATATATGTGGACACTAGAGGAAAGAATTGCAAAGTATTAATACCTGAGACAAACACTGAGCCCTAAAAAAAAAATAGCCAAATCCAAAATTACTTCTCAGATCATTCAACATCCTGTATACAGACATTGCACTACCAGATGAGAAATCAGAAAGATTTAGAGGAACTAAATAATACTCTCAAGTAACCAGGTCTCGTTGACACTCCCAGATGCCAGCTCTGACAATCACAGAATGTGCAGTCTCCGCAAGCATCATTCTAGTCGCTCAACAAGACTAACGACAGCCTCGGTCACAAAACTGACCCTAGTGACGCAATGGAACCACTCTGACAACAATAGAATCAAATCAGAAATCAGTGGCGACAGGAAAATCTCCAACATGAAGAAAGTACACAGTGTAACAGTGCACCTAACACAGGAAGTTCCAGGGGGAAACTGCCTCAGGCTTGGTGGACATACCTGTTCTCCCAGCACTCAGAAGGCAGAGACAAGACCCCATTTCAAAAACCCTCCCTCTAAAGAAAACAGAAAGGAAAGAAGGAAGGAAAGGAAAGAGAGAGAGAGGAAAATTTGAAAATACATAAAAGCACATGAAGGCGAAAACTCATATGAAAACCATATGAATTCAGGAAAAT